>NC_137505.1:14475000-15062500 GCF_041902795.1 Electrophorus electricus | reverse complement strand
GTCATTTAATGTTAAAACAGCTGTAACCTGTGTAATACTGGAGTACTTTGTTGTGTTTATGTGACAGTGAAATGATCAATATACAATATGATTGTAACTGACTATAATTATTCTGTACATTAATTTAACCATCCAGAATCCCAGATGTCTACTAATATACTGTATACTACAGTACAAATGACTGTATTTGGAGAGTTTTTTTCAGGCACTGAAAATGTGTGATATAGCACTCTTATGTGTGTAGGAGGTACTTGTACAGTGAAACGCAAGTTTCTTTGGCACAGCCAAGGTAAATATGCCTTAAATCAAACAATGGAAACTTTGAAAACAGACATCAGGCAAATTAGTTCCAATTCTAGCCATGGCAAGTTCTGTAATGTTGCCTGGATACAGCCTGCTTTCACTGCAGAGCCACTCTGATTGGTTGCATGCTCTGCATGGGTCTGACAGTAGGCCAGCAGGAAGTCTCACCTCATCACACCTCTTGGTTTATGCAACTCACTAGAGCAAAATGGCCGACATGTGTTTGGAAGGTGCTTCCCTTTCCCAGAAATGCCTCTAATTCCAGTCCTGTGGTGCAACTAGGCCAGGAGAAACTCCTGAAGACTCCCTTAGCCGGCATCTATACCCAGACCATTCAGATTTTCAAACCCTTAAGGTCAGAACACAGGCTTCTCAGAAGAGGGTCAGCTGAACCAACCACTGGAGAGGTATGGATCTGTTCATTCTGCAGGGAGCGTGGTAAACTATTAGAAAACACCCCGGTTGTCACTGCTGTGTAATATGCCCACATGAGACCTCTAAGCGTCTCACAGCAGAGGAGAGGATGTCACAGCATATATTCAGTAAGACTCACAAAAGATGTGGCCAACACACGTACTAAATTATCCGTCATGGCCACAAGGCTGGCCTCAAATCTGTTTGTGTCGCCTTTGCTCCGAGGTCTCAATGAGGCGCCATCTCTCAGAACCACCCAAGTGAGTAAATCAACTTTACGGAGCAGCTCACATCTTCCCCTCCCTGGATGCTTC
This sequence comes from Electrophorus electricus, assembly GCF_041902795.1. NCBI lineage: Eukaryota > Metazoa > Chordata > Actinopteri > Gymnotiformes > Gymnotidae > Electrophorus > Electrophorus electricus. The sequence goes on along the minus strand of NC_137505.1, from coordinate 15,061,469 downwards.
GGAGAGAGGGGCTCGTGGCGAAAACCTGGCTGTGCTCCGGAGGAGAGATCCGCCCCGGGTAATTGTGGCTTCCTAATTGCCCCAGGCACCGCTTGGTTTTGCGAGGGGAGACGAACGGCCCATGTGCCCCCACTCCCCTGCACCCCTTCACCACCACCACCGACCCTCTCCACCCGCCTACCCCACCCCCCGCCCCCAAATGAATGCCATGTGCTGCAAGTGAACGCCCGGGTGAGCGGGTGCGCCGGAACGTTCTTTGAGGTGGCGCCGTGACGCCTCTGGCTCCACCGAACCAGGCCAATGTAGCCAAGAGCAGCAGAACTGGTCTCCAGTGTCTCAGGACACCTCCTCTCTACTTCTCTCTGTCTCTCTCTCTCTCTCTCTCTCTCTCTCTCTCTCTCTCTCTCCAGTTCTCTTTCTATTTCTCTTTACTCTATCCATTTCTCTGTCTCTTTTCTCTTTTGTCCTGGTTATCTCTGACTTTCTTTTCTTTCTTCCACATTCTCTCCCCTTTCCCTCTCTCTATGTGTCTCTTCTGGTTTGCCCACATGTTTGAATAACATTCATGGGATGTTACCATTCACTGGCAGGGATCTTTGAAGCCCCCCCCCCCCCATTACTCTTTTTTCCCCTCTCTCTCTCATTCTCTCTCTCTCTCTCTCTCTCTCTCTCTCTCTCTATCTCTGGAAACAGGGAATGCCCATGTCTGGAATTCCTGACAGTGCCAGTTCTTTTGGACGGGCCACCCTTTCTAATTTCCCTGTTTCCTCATGATGAGGGTTGACCGATGACACACAGACCGTGTTCCAGCATCAGCAGGACTGGTTAACAGGCCACCACGCTAAGTATGGATATGGTGGGGGCCACTCCGGCACTGGCCACTCCCACCACCAGTGCTGTGTCCATCAAACAGCCAAGCCTGACATCACCTCTGTCTGTCCAGCGGTTTTTACTATCCTGGCTTTGAGAGAACACACTGCAAAAGAATCAGGTTTTTTTTCTTTTTTTTTCATCTGTTTTTGTAAGATTAGTTAAATTTACTAACTTTATAATGAAATTAGCATGGCTTGCTAATTTCATGCTAAATCTATAGCTGTATCCGAAGTAGACTAATTAGGATAAAAAACACCACAAAGAATAAAAGCTTTTATAAGAAATAATAATTGACCTGAGTGGATGTTTTGGAAGATCCCTCTGGAAGACTGTGTGGGTCTTGATGGCTGTTCCACACTCTAACCCCATCTAGGGGATTTTGAGGCAGATCTAACCAGAAATCTTTCTTCTTTCCAAAAACCTTTGAGTCGAGGTGCATTTTTTCCCATGTTACAACAGCCCGCTCCTCTGGGACAGGCAAGCGACTGCAAAATTTTTCTTTCTTTCTTTTACCCCATACACACCCCCCACACACAACATGAGGAAATGGCTATAAATAGGCCTGATTAAAGGTATGTTATGACCCAGGAACGTGAGAAGGAAGGACCGGGAACTCGTGGAACTCGTCCTGAGTATTCCAGACACTTTTTCTCAGGCGTACACTTGGGAATGGGGCCGAGCTGCAGAAAAGTGCTCTGTTTGTTTTCCTTTCAGGTTCAACATTCCCTGTGTCATGGTTCAGAAGTGAAGCAGTTTGCTTTGAGCATGTATGTGTCTGTATTGCTTGGGGTACATGCAGATTTTTTTTTCCCCACCTTTAAATATTTATTGTGACATAAGTGATGACACAGTCCAGTAATCAAAACAGTATTTGTTAAACAGAGGCCAAATGGCTTTTATTTCTATTATATTCTGCTCTAATCTATTATTAGAGTACATAATTATAATAATTTCATTGCAATATGTCTTAATCTTTTATTTCCTTTTCTGAGCAATACAGAAGAATACTATCAAAATTTTTTTGAAAGGCATACATTTGCAAATCTCTGTATGTATGTGTGTTTGTGTATATATACATGCCTTTGTGTGTTTGCATACATATCAGTGTGTGTGTGTGTGTGTGTGTGTGTATGTGTGTGTGTGTGTGTGTGTCTGCGCGCTTCAGTCTGTGCTGCACCTGAATAGCGCTTAATGAACGGAAACCTTGTAAAATTAACTTTGTTACAGGCCCTCAAATAAAAGCATGGCTGAACACCTCCCAGTGTAGTAATTTAGTCCTGCCACAGGCAATGTACCCCCCCCCCCCCTTTCATCATAGACAAATTAAACCCCAGAAATCTGATTTGAGATAAACCTCCCTTCCAGTATACATACAAATGAAACATCTGATGAAATCTTTTTTGGGGTGATCCATTGTTCTTTCCACAGAGTTTTCATAGCTGTGTTTGCTTCGATTAACACCCCAGAGGAGGCCAAAAAAATGTTGAGCACACATTTCTACGCAGATCATTTTGGCCAATTACAAACACATGACATGGGGGAATAAACTGGAAGTGGAGACTGTTAGGTTGCAGCGCTAGCATATTCAAAAAAGAAAAGTGTAACAGTTAAACATCCCCCCATCATTTTAGGAGATGTGCTACCTGAGGGCTGACGAGGACATGAGGCTTCTTCTCCCAATGTGTTTGTGTTGTACTCCATGGTCAATTGGCTACTTATTAACTCTTTTTTGTTCAGGTTTGTTTTAACCAGCACCGCATTGTGTATTTATCCCCATCACATCAGAGCTGAAACAGCCCAATCTCGAGCATTGACTGTGCCGTTCCAAACATCAGTACATCGCCCCGTTCCTGGACACTTGGTGCTTGGAGAGACGGCGGCAGGCGAATGTCAGGAACGCTACACATCTGGTGCATGCCGCTTGTGGAATTAGTTCAAAGCCTTTCAGGGCTTCTTGATTATTTAAACATCATCAACGCCACTTGGGGCGGCGGATTTTTTTCAGATTGGGAGAGGCTGGGTGAACGTACACTGCATTTGCATCAACACCGCTGCAACGGTTGGAGGGGGGGAGAGAAAGAAGGAGAAAGACAGAGAAAGAGAGGGGGCGAAGACAGAGAGAAAAAAAAGCAGACTGCATTCAGAGGATTTCTGTGGGCAGAGTGTGTTTGTTCTGAATCCTCTGAAGACATCATGGTGCTCAGAGGAGCCTTCTGACGTGGTCTTTTCTCTTTGCATGAGACTTTAATGTGGCCAGAATGACGGTTCTATAAATCAGGCTGATCGGGAGGTTGAGCCATGCGGTACGTTCAAGATCTACAAGATTGAGGTTGCTTATGGAACATTAAGGCATGTTTATAATGAGTTACACGCATGTATAGCCTGCTATGTTACTGATATTAGCAGGGTGTGGAGAGGTGGGAGTGTGCAGTGAGGTGTTTATGGACGTTTGCGTTGGTGGGACAGTTGGACAGATGATTGTCCTGGGGCATCTCGGGCTGACCTGTTAAAGACAGAGGAGGACTGCGTCCAGCTGACCTCAGCCTGGGTATTTTTAGGGCCATGAGCAAAATGGCCGGTAGTGGCGCTGATGTGGGAAAAGACTTAGCTCTTCACTCTCCATGTCACTCGAAGCATTCCAGCCTAAGGAGCAGAGGAGTAGGAGACAGGAACTGTGGCAGCACAGCCGTGTGTTCCACATGTGCCTCTGCCGAAAGAAGCCAGGGGAAGCAGACACACAGACAGACAGACAGACACACAGACAGACAGACAGACAGAGAGTCAGAGAGACAGACCGTAATTGACACAAGGGATTTGGAAATGTAAGAGTCTGGCAATCACTTTTAAATGCTTACATGTCAGTGTAACTATATTTCTCTCTGTTTCTGTCATACAGAAACACACACACATACACACATACACACACACACACACGTTCTTCTTCCTCGACCCATTCTGTCTGCTCACGTATCAGAGGAATGGCATTCCTGAGCCGTTTCGTTGCCGAACAGGAAGTGGGTGCCCAGCCAAAAATGATTAGGACCTGGGGAAAGTATAACATCCCCAGAGGCAGAGTGCTTTTAGTGGGAGTTTTCTGCTCTGACAAACAGTGTCAAACACATAGGAGATAGCAGTCCCTTACACTTACAGGGTCACGGGCTGCAGAGAGACCAGAAACATGCTCTTCTGGCTGGGCTACCTTGCTTTGGTTCTTAATCACAAGCTCTGTCTGACACTAACTAAACAAGCACTCTACACGGTGTCACCGTTTTCCCACCGCAAAAAAATATTTTACATTTTTTTTTTTGTTAGTGTTGAAACAACATTATTAAGCACAGGTCTGTGGTCATATAGCATATATTTTGCAAACCATCAGCATCACTCTGGAAATGGCGTTATCCATTTTCATTTTTCGTTTGAAACCTGAAGAACAGAAATTGAAGTCTACTGTATGTAATCTTACTGCATCACTAGAAGAACTAAAACAACCTTACAATTTCTATGGAGAGTAGAAATTCATTTCCCTGGCCAGTGGTCATAGAAAATGCTATTAGGCTACAATAAAGTTAATATGACCTGAAGAACAGAAATCAAAGTCTACTGTATGTAATCTTACTGCATCACTAGAAGAACAAAAACAACCTTACAATTTCTATGGAGAGTAGAAATTCATTTCCCTGGCCAGTGGTCATAGAAAATGCTATTAGGCTACAATAAAGTTAATATGACCTGAAGAACAGAAATCAAAGTCTACTGTATGTAATCTTACTGCATCACTAGAAGAACTAAAACAACCTTACAATTTCTATGGAGAGTAGAAATTCATTTCCCTGGCCAGTGGTCATAGAAAATGCTATTAGGCTACAATAAAGTTAATATGACCTGAAGAACAGAAATCAAAGTCTACTGTATGTAATCTTACTGCATCACTAGAAGAACTAAAACAACCTTACAATTTCTATGGAGAGTAGAAATTCATTTCCCTGGCCAGTGGTCATAGAAAATGCTATTAGGCTACAATAAAGTTAATATGACCTGAAGAACAGAAATCAAAGTCTACTGTATGTAATCTTACTGCATCACTAGAAGAACAAAAACAACCTTACAATTTCTATGGAGAGTAGAAATTCATTTCCCTGGCCACTGGTCATAGAAAATGCTATTAGGCTACAATAAAGTTAATATGACCTGAAGAACAGAAATCAAAGTCTACTGTATGTAATCTTACTGCATCACTAGAAGAACAAAAACAACCTTACAATTTCTATGGAGAGTAGAAATTCATTTCCCTGGCCAGTGGTCATAGAAAATGCTATTAGGCTACAATAAAGTTAATATGACCTGAAGAACAGAAATCAAAGTCTACTGTATGTAATCTTACTGCATCACTAGAAGAACAAAAACAACCTTACAATTTCTATGGAGAGTAGAAATTCATTTCCCTGGCCACTGGTCATGGAAAATGCTATTAGGCTACAATAAAGTTAATATGACCTGAAGAACAGAAATCAAAGTCTACTGTATGTAATCTTACTGCATCACTAGAAGAACAAAAACAACCTTACAATTTCTATGGAGAGTAGAAATTCATTTCCCTGGCCACTGGTCATGGAAAATGCTATTAGGCTAATATAAAGTTCATATAAACTCCTAGCTTGGGCCTGATGGAAAACCAGGATCCTTAGTGAGTTTTCCAATGGACTGCAGTCCGTGAAGCTGAGTGGCTCTTCCACATTGCTCTTGGCAGGATGTGCTTCTCCGTTATTAATATTCCACTTGAGCTGAGCAAAATGAACTCTCCATCAGAACATGTTGCCATAGCATCTGAGGCCCAACGCAGCCAGTCAAATTCCGTCTTGGCAGAGCCAAAATGGCTCCGCATGCCACATTGTTCCCCTTTCTTTTGCATAGAGGCCTCTTCTTTCAGAAGATGTCAAATTTCCGTTTATTTGCTTCTACATTAATCACAACTTTCATGAGCATCGCATAAGCATGTTTTGTTGGTTTTTTTTTAACATCTTACACTTCTTTTTCTCCAAGCAGGAAGGGCTAGGAAAACAGGAAGTTTCTTGCAGAGCACCACACAAAGAATGTGCTATTAAGATTCTATTTCAGCAAATTTTGCTTCATATCGTGTCAACAGTTTACTCAGCGTTCAAATGACCATTAGTGTGTTGTTAGTTTTACAACTGACTCCAAGATCTGTTTGCATTTTCCACCCCAGACAGATTCTTCCTGTCCCCTTGATTAACTCTTAATAGTACTGCACACCCATTATCAGACGGGTATCAAGGGAGTTTATTAAAGTGGACCTAAAGGCATTGAAAGCCTGTAAAAATGATTGCACATCATTACCATTTCATTAAGTCAACTGGCCTGCAATTCTCAGGTCATGGAGTGTTTTTCCTCATTTTTGGTCATCATGTTGTTATGTGTGGTGGAAAGCATGGCTTTAGTATCGGTACCAACACGGGGAATATAGCTGTTCTATGATTGGTTCGATGTTTATTAATAGGCATACTTTTTTGACATTCTTATTGAAAGTCAGGCAAATTAACAGCACTGGGCTCAAATGTCACAAATGTGTGTGTGTGTGTGTGGGGGGGGGGGTTCAATATAGAGACTTGAGGATTTCCACCTGATGGATAGTTCTTTCTTGAAGACAGGCTAAGGAAGCCAAGACCCAAGGAATACGTTAGAGACACAAACAGGTATAAACTGTAGATGTGACATTAAAGACAAAGGGCATTTTTTATTGTTAGCAGAGCGACTGAGAACCCTCCGGTGGTTTATACTCTGGGAGTCAAGTGTTTCCCAAAGTCCAGAAATCCTTAGTGTTCACCCTGCCACAACTCAGAGATAATGATTTGGAGGCAGAAGTTTTAATTGGATATTCAAGCCACTGAGAACAGATGCTTCTCTGATCTGTCCTATACAGGTGTGTAATTTCATACTGGAGAAATCAAGTTCATCTACCTAATTAAAATACATAAGAAGATGCTGATGCTTATGGCCCATGTCAGTATAAACACAATCTAGCTTCATGTTTTGAGTATGAAATGGTTTTACAGAAAGAGATGCCACCAGCTGGTTTGCAGAAAGTAAAAAAATATAGACCTACTTTCATGCTCAGGCCTACGTATACAAAATATAAAAATCTAGACCAATTACCATGATCCTGCTCTTCACTCAAAGAATATATTTTACACATAAATTGTGTAATGACTGACTTCAGTTTAGATTCAGTTCCAGGATCCAGTGATCACTGAAACTAATTCTAGCAGTCAGATTCAGGTTCCACTTGGTGATATTATTATGAGAAACTACTGTAAATGTATATGTATACAGCCATTGTAAATGTTTACAATCAAAGCACAGTGTGAATTGTATGCGAGTAATTCATATTTCAATTACAATTAATTTGCAAGTCAACATGGCAAGAAACATCCAACATATGTGTCAAACACAGACAAAAACACACACACACACCCAACCACACACACGCACACACACACACAAACATACACAGAAAAAGTGCTTTTGATCAGGTTTTACCCTTCTCTAACTGTAAGCAGAGAAATTCAGTATCACGCTGATTCCCGCTCAATGCCAAGTGGGCTAGGGGCTACAGACAAAAGAAACATTCATATATTCCAATTAGATTTGATACACTTGACTGGCTCTAATGTGCCTAGGAGTTGGAGGGCCCATTGACTGTCTGTTTTCCATTTTTGTTGGTGTCTGCAAATTAACTTGGAGTGAGCATGTTGTGCCTTTGTGTGCATGTATTTGTGTGTGTGTGTGTGTGTGTGTGTGTGAGTGTGTGTGTGTGTGTGTGTGAGTGATGTATGCGTGTGCATTTTTTTTTCCTTTTACTTCTTTTAATTATGGGGTGTGTTCAAGATGCTCTGGAGTACGTGGTAAATGTGTGGGATTCTCAGGGATGGATTTTATGACAGTGTGCTCTGGCTGCACATAAAATACATATGCTCACATATGGCTTCTACAGGACAGTCTAAGCCAGCGCTTGACTGGGGACTGCATAAACTGTGCCATGTTTAAATAACACCATCCAGGGGTAAATCCCTGTAATTCTAATGTGGTAGCTTAATACTGAATGCTATCTGTCAAGCTTTTCAAAATAAAAGTACATATCTAGTGTCAGAATTTGTATCTAGATCTTGCAATTAACATGGTTATAGGAGCAAAATGAGGTTGATCCCCAATCACTTAATTAATTTGCACTTAGTAAACAGTTGATAAATATGTTCTATGTATAAACTGTGTCATTCTGCAGTTGATACAACACAGTTACGAGAGACGCTTTTCATTTCAGATTTAGTGCAAATTACATGTTACCTGGCATATGATTTTCAACAGTGTATTGCTGAAGTTAAGAAATCTCATTTTGTGGTTTATGGAGAGACAGCAGTCACCCAAATCTCCAACTAAGCACCAGGCTGGAAAAGTGAGTCTTGAGTCTCTCCAGCTCTGCTCTCTGTCTAGGAACCCCTGTCGTTCACGTGGCGATGCTACATGCAGCAGTAACCCAAATCCATTTTTTCTCTCTCTGTCTCTCTTTTTATTCTCGGCAAAAACAGCCTGGCTTCAAATAAGGTAGACCACAGACCAGCGCAGTCATCTCCACGCAGGTTTGTCAAAAGTCAGCCAAGCCGCCGAACTGCTTTCAAAAGGACCACAGCTGAAATTATATGTCAGCTGAGAAGATTTTAAACCATAAAAAAAAAAATTGAAGAGGCTGATTTGGTGACTGCTGAAAATCCATACAATTACTTTTTTTTTAGTTCTGCACTGGACCGTTTCCCTCAAATACCTGTGGAGAGGAGAGTGGAGGGAAGAACGGTTTGTGCCCAACGGGAATTTTAGACAATCGGCCGTGTTTCATGTCAAAAGGTACAGATTTCCAAACCACAGTTGTGTGTAAACATGTTATTAAGTGGTAATGGCCACTCAGCCACTTTCCATAATTTTTCTTTGAGAGACATTCTCTTACCTTCTGCTATGTCTTGCCATCTTTAATCAAAATGCCCAAGTAATGAAAACAATGACATTTTGAAAACAATGCCGTATTGCCTTTATAGGAATAGGTACGCCTCTGGCCAATACTTTACACTGTTAAATCTTTACACTTCTTTACAGTGCAGTACATGTCTCCACAATACAGTAAAGGTCTGTACAGCACTATATACCACTGTCGATGCATCACTCCTCTACACAATATGTTACACCTTTGTACCCTGTATGATCCAGTACACCTCTATACAAGCATTTACACCCTTGTACAATGTAGTGCAGTAAACCTCTTTATAATACCATACCCCCCCCTATACAATACATTACATCTCTTTACAATACAACTCCTGTACAATACATTAAACTCCTGTACAATACTGTACACCTCTGCATACAGGCACTCATTAAAGAAAGTGGCTCATCTGTGACAGATGCTAGACAAAGTACACTATGCTAGACAAGGTTTGGTAGTCTAGAAGTACTTTAGACAGCTAGACCTCTCTAGACCACTATCAGCTGTTTCTGGAGAGGGGTACAGAGACATTGGTTCAACAGAGAATTGCATTTGATAGACCCAACCTAACCTCACAGTATTATAATCTCACAATAATCTATTTCATTTTGGGTATAGTTCCTGATTCTTATGGATTTTACAGTTTCTCTAAAGTGGCATTGCATATTAATCAGAACTCCTTATTTTACTATATATATTTATCATATTTGCAGTCACTTGCACTGAAAATAAATGGGTTAAAAAGTTTATAGCACAACATATCAACGCAAGAATGATACTAGCCGAGATTCAGCATGCTGTTAGTCTTGCGTTTGGTAGCCCACAGTAGGAAGATTATACATTAGTGACCATTTTGTATTCACGGACACAAACCACAATCTAATATGCAGCAGGCTAAGTAAACCCATGGGTGACCATAGCAGCCAACCAAAAGTATGGCGAGATGTGTCAGCTTGCAGCCTGCAGCCTGCGCTGCGCGCGGTCAGTTCAAATCCCAGTGCTTTCCTCTTCTTGTCAGGCCATGGAGTGCCACAAGCTCCTCTGTCATTCCCAATCCCCACTGCGTAAAACATACAACGTGAGAGCACACTGGACACTCACGGGGGCTGAGAAATTATAAAAATAAGGATCAACTACTGCATTGCGTGTCAAGGCCCATATTCTCCGCAGCTCTTGCAAAATCACAAAGGCCAAAATATCTTTTTGTTGGAAGGAGGCATCGTTGTGTCACCAGAGTGGGGTGTTTGCGATGGTGAGAGAGCAGGATGGGACGATGGGCAGCCGGGACGCTGCGTGCGTGAGGTGTGACTGGTCGGAGGTGGTGGAGACAGTGGAGGTGCCGGAAGCGCGCTAACACCTTCACCCGCGGGAGGCTTCTGTGTCCCTGGGCCCCGGCTGAGGTCTGGCAGGCCACTGTTCCATTACATTTACTTGCCAAGATTATTTCGCTTGGCTGCCTCGCTGAGGATCTCATGAGCAACTGCTAACCAGGATGGTTTGCGTTCCCTAACCACTGTATTCAAGTCAGTTTTGAAGCTTTCGATCACCATGATAAATCTGATGAATAAATATTTAGGTTCAGGGCTGTATTTTAATATATTTTTGCAATTTAAAAAAAAAGGTTTTCCTTATTTTTTTCTGGCAGATTTGAAATGGAAGCTGAAAATAATAACTATTATACAATTTACTTAAGATGGGTTAACCCTTTTGACTGTTAGTGACATATTCGTCTGGTTATCCCAATGATAAGAGCATATATTGAGCATTTACAGGATGTGTCCAGCATTTTGTTCAGGACACTGACCTGGAGATACCATTTATAAAAAATAAACATAAAGCATTAGACCTCTCAGTTCTATAAACAGCAGATTGTCATATTTACTACACTGATTATGGCTGTAACACCTTCCCTTTCCACAAGCACACACACATACATAGACACACACACACACACACACACACACACATACACACACACACACACACACACACACACACACACACACACACACACACACACACACACACACACACACACATCCTCACATGAGCTTGTAATTTCATGCATAATTGTACTTTAAAAAGCAGCTGTATTATATATTTAACCCCCTCCACAGACACAATGTTTAGGACATTTACACTAATCTGATCACGGACCTTGAGTCGAGCAGGATTGCAGTGAGAGCGTTTAGGTGAGAAATATTTTCTTTCCACCATAAAAAGCAGGTAAAGTCTTCAGTCAGTTCACAGCAAGTCTGCCTCTACTATGGGAGCATGGATGAGAGTACTCTGCTAAACCCTGACCTCTGTACAGCTGTTCTCGGGAGTTCTGGCCCACCACAGGGAAGTGGGATCAGGCACTGTGTGGCCCTCCTGGGTCTCGGAACAGATGCTTTTCCTCTGGCCTCCTGCTGGGGGACAAATATTTGTTGTTGCAATTTTTTGAGGCGCAAAAAGGTTAAAACAAGCCTTATGTCCGAGTAATACCATCAAATGCCACAAATCTGGAAAAGCACATCTATTCCACAGATGTAGAAAAAATGTGACAAACACGTTTTATATATATATATATCGCATCACCTCTAAAACTACAATGCCTTATTGCCTTTATAGGAATAGGTACGCCTCTGGCCAATACTTTACACTGTTAAATCTTTACACTTCTTTACAGTGCAGTACATGTCTCCACAATACAGTAAAGGTCTGTACAGCACTATATACCACTGTCGATGCATCACTCCTCTACACAATATGTTACACCTTTGTACCCTGTATGATCCAGTACACCTCTATACAAGCATTTACACCCTTGTACAATGTAGTGCAGTAAACCTCTTTATAATACCATACCCCCCCCTATACAATACATTACATCTCTTTACAATACAACTCCTGTACAATACATTAAACTCCTGTACAATACTGTACACCTCTGCATACAGGCACTCATTAAAGAAAGTGGCTCATCTGTGACAGATGCTAGACAAAGTACACTATGCTAGACAAGGTTTGGTAGTCTAGAAGTACTTTAGACAGCTAGACCTCTCTAGACCACTATCAGCTTTTTCTGGAGAGGGGTACAGAGACATAATTCACTTATGTGAGCCAAACTACACAATCCCATCCAACATTCATGACAATTTTGTTCCATGTTTATATATCCACTGTAAGAGACTAAAACTGTGAAGTGTAAGGTCCTGTGCAGATATATTATTTTGCACATTTATTTGTTTTCAACTTTAAAGGTGTAGCGTAGAGAAGCACTGAAGATGAAAGCTTAATTTGGAGCCTGTGTTTGGCTATTAATTGAAAAACAATGTGACATAGTTGCTGTCAAACAGCATTTGACTGCAGTAATAAAAAAGAACAAAAACAGTGATGTTCAAAATGTATCTTTTCTTTAGCAATGGAAATTATGATTAGTCAAATACCTGAATAACTTTGAATAACTTGAATAACTACTTGACTAGTAAAAGTGATTACACATGCAAACTCTAGTCTCTGCAATACTTTACACCTCTATACAATACTTTAAACATCTGTACAATACTTTATACCTCTGCACAATACACATCTACATAATACTTTATACATCTGTTCAATACTTTATACCTATGCATATTATTTTGCACTTCTGCACAATACTTTCCAACTCTGTACAATACAGTAGACTTCAAACAATATACCTAAAAACAATAGAATTTTCCTTGTGCATTGCAACAATAATAATTGTAATATGAAAAGAATAATCGCTTTGTTTCAGTATATAATCTATATATAAACACAAACCAAACCTATATAAAAAAAACTATCAAGAAGTCCATGACAAACATTTAATTTCAGCATCTTGAATATACTTTTAAACAGAGATGATAATCAGCTCATTTCCATGGTATCAGCCACATACCAAAGGACTGATTTATTAGCTGATGGAGGTCAGCATTAGATCCTATGAGTTTTAACTTTATGAAACAGGCACACCAAATTACAACGCGAACGCTTCTATCCACAACATATAATTTGAAATTCTCCAAGGTGATTTCTCCGGTGCCAAACTGTGTTGGTTTCTTTGAATATTTTTGCACATGACAGGCTGCAATTATTCAGTTCCAGAGAAATGCCCATGATGCCTGTGAACATACCAGCTTAGCCATTCTGAGCCAATTAATCAGTCAAGCCAAGTTTTGTTTAATTGTCGTGGCTTTTGCTCAGGTTGTTGAGATTCCATAGGCTCCTTGGGTATCCATGACTCCCGGAAAACCAGCCATGGTATATGATAGAATAATCATAAGTCTGTGGTGGAATTCAATGCCATCAATATATTATGAACGTGTTTTAACGGATCTAGAACTACTTTGTGCTGAAAGAATTGTCACCTCAAGCTGCACTGATTAAACAAATACGCTTAAACAGGAACTGCATAGTATCCAATGAAATATCCAAGGCCATTGTATTTTCCACAGGCTTTTCAGATGTTGCAATGGCGCAACATCTCAACCCTAGTTCTGCTCCAATAATTATACAGTCACACAGTATCCAGAAGGATTTTTGTGGTTCCTCCTGAACCATAGGTTCACTGTTTATGTGATGTTAAGATAGATAAGAGTTTCAATCATTACCTGAGTTTGCTGTAACACTGAAGTGAGCTACCAGAGGCACTGTGATGTTTGGTGGTTTAAAAAAGAAAGGAAAGGTACTAGAAGTCAGCAAATCAATGAAATCCTGGCAAGAAAACACATGGTGAGGAGTGGAAGATACGGCTTTTGGGTAGAATACTGCTTTGAAAGATATACGGAACTTGAAGTGGAATGGAACCCATCCCTACAACTGGAAGGCATCCCAAGCAGTGACCCAACCACAGTCATGAGGAACAGAACCAAAACACCAAATTACCATAGGACACAGCACAGGTCTGGGTCACACTCAACTCCGGGTTAATATCACCACCCAGGTGCTTTGGCTAGTTATTCATTTTTGACATAACGTGTCTTGTCCCATACCAATAGCAGTCAGCATCTGTTAATACATTTCCTGCACTCCTCCTATATCTGACCAGATCGAATGAGATGGCTGTGCCAGTTAAGATTTCCCCGCTGATAGACCACTGCCCTTTTCCAACACAAAATGGTTTTTTTGGGGGGGAAAAATCAGCCCAGATTTTTTTCACTACTGATTATTAAAGATAATGTCACTGCCCCTAAATCCTTCACCTAGGCAGAGTAATCTTTCCCAAGTCAAGCATCCATGGGGTGGGAAAAAAAGACAGGCGTGCAGTCCCATAAGCCCAGGCTGAATCTTCTGAGCTCTAGTATAATTTGTGGCCATGTGACATAGTGAAGCGTAGTAGAGTTCAAGCAGATGCTGTATGCTATATTGTTTTCAGTTTTGAGGGGGGGGTTGTTGTTGTTTTAAACCCAGATGTGTTTTTAGCTGCATAGCTCTTATTGCTGTTGTTTATCCATAGTATCTTGTTTACTAGATCTCAAATGAAGAACTTCTTAAGACCTTTGCTAGATTTTGCACTTTGGTGCCCTTATTAGGGTGAAACAAACAGAAGACTGTACTTATAGTTAGGTGCTCACAACCTGTATCAACTCTGCCACACTACTTCGAAAAAAAACCCCACCAACAGTGTCCAGTCAGGAAGTGAGTGCAACAGCAGGAAACGAACAACAATAAAACAAAATGGCTGCCTCATCAGGGACCTTCAACAGAGGCGAGAATGGCAGAAAGCCAAGCAGAAAAAAAAAAAAAGAATGCATACAATCATCTTGGGGTGATAGGTTCTCAGCCTTTACAAGCCAGCTGTTCTCTCTCAGGTCCTGTCCATTAGGAAGGCTGCAGGTTGCTGAACATGCCTGCACTATTCATTACTTGACCTCAAGAGAATTTTTTAATGTTCCGAGTTCTCCTTTAGAGAACATGTTGGACTGTCGTGCTCCACAGGTGGGAAATGAATTAGAGGAAGTGAAGTTCATTCTTAAGTGTGCATAGTTATGATTCCAGCTGAGAGCTCTTACTACAAAGCCCCATAGGACTGTTAAGATGTTCTAACTTCTTAGAGGCCACTCAAGACCTGAGTGTGGTCACAATTTTCATGAACACCTGCTGGGGATATCATAAGTTTCATTAAGTTTCACTCCTCGTGTAGATAGAGCCTTATAACAGACATGGGATATTAAGAGTGTCATATTTGAGTTTTGAGTTAATGGTAAAGGCATTCAGAAACTACTTTTTGTTTTGTAATGATTTTACATTAGTTTGGGAATCACTTTAAATTAATTTGTTATTCAATGGAACAACAAAACATAATTCAGTAAGTGATCCATTCTCATAAAGTCAGACAGAAGAAATTCATTCACCATTCTTTAGGTACATGATCCAAGCAAATTGATGTTGCAGTGAATAAGGGGTGTGTAAGTAGATAAAAGAATGTGCCCAGTGATATGAAAACCAAAGGAAATAGTTATAGACCTGACTGACCTTTGCTAATCAACAATCAGATTGTTAAATTACTAAGATGTGACACTTGTTCCTTGCTTCCTGTCAGAGTTTACATAAACTCTAAGAACTGATTAATTTATACAAAGGGTGCCACGTACTACACAATCAAAAAGTTACAAAGATTATAGTTCATTGCTGGCTTAAAGTGACCCTAAGAGTTATGTTGCCTACATTTATTTATTTATTTATTTATTTATGGAAGTCACATCTATACTGACCAATGAGCATCAACGTGGCTCAAATCCATTGACTACCTTTTTGCTCTCTGAATATTTTTTTTTCCTCTAAATGCAAATCAGGGTAATTTGCTCCAGAGATGAATAGGTATTTTAAGATGGTCACTATTATAAGCCTGTACTAGATGTCATTCTAACTAAAAAAAAATTAATTCAAACAAATATCTGTGGAAATGTCGAGGCCAAGCTGCCTCTGAAAACACTGTTGATATTTCTCCTTAAATAAGCAGTTTGTAACTTGAAAAGCTCATGCTAAACTGGCTGGGCTGTCACGCCCAATTATTCCAACACAGTCTGACATGGACCAATTATCCTCCATTTATCAGCATTTGTTTGATTGCTGATGACATGAGATGTCATGAGTGGCGTGTTTCTTTGTGATGTGTTCACTCTCTCTTAAAGATGAGTCATTTCTACAAGATACAAGATGAGCAGCAACAGAGCAGGAAGTTCCGAGCATTCCGCACTGGTGGAGCATAATGGCAAAGTGGGCATCCACTGAAGGATTTGATAATTCTGAGTCACTACTGCCCTGATATCAAGTATGACAGAACTGGTAGTGAGTCAGTGATGCCTCAGTCCTTTACACTGTCCAGAGTGGTCTCAACAGTAATCTCCGTCTTGCACCGGGACTGGTGGAACAGGTGGTGAGTATGACGCTGTTGTCACTCTGACACCCAACCAGGTAGAAGGACTTGCAGCTTTCCTTTAATCCTCATGTTAAAACGGAAGTGTAAATGTTCTGCCTTGTTTGGAGTAACCAAGGCATATGCTCTGGGAAAATCCAGCGTGTTCCCAGTTTTAATACCTACCTCCGCGAGGCTAACCAGTCCCAGATGTGCTCCAGCACAAAATACATTTTCACCCTCTTAAAACTTTTCCCCCTTCTTTCTCTCTTCCTCCTAAGCCAACTCCAGGTCAACGACTTCAGTTCCAGCTACAGTGGTGGCTAAATATAGATTTATAGAGTCTCTAAAATTGCTTGTTTTTAGATCATCAGTCAGTGCGGTCCTTAAGAGAGCAAATATTTATGCCTTTTTAAAAGGGAGTATGTCAGTGACAGCGGCGTCGCCTTTCCTGAAGTCGACAGCAGAATGCTGTAAATTATGACTCAGGTTGTACTAAATCACAATAATAATCAATCCAGGGAAAGTGTAGTTGAGGTCCCGTTAGTCATCATCGAGGGCCAACAGACTCCCACCAAAAGACGTGTGAGAAAACTTTTTTTTTAAGTGAGAGATCGCCTCTTTAGACACACTCTCTCACACACACACACACACACACACACACACATACACACACACACACACACACACACACAGGCGGTGTCACAAACCCTTTGAGAGCAGAGCAGGCTGCTCTGAGGGAACTCGGGAACGTGTGAACCTTGCCAGTGTTATGACAGTGCGGTGGTAGGGCCCCCCCGGCCGATGTCCTCTCCACGTTCTCAGATCACCTAGGGGGTCTCGGCATCCTGTTCTCCTCCAGCAGAAAGAGGTGGGGAAAGCAGGAAGTGGGGCCCAGTGCGAGCTGCAAACTCAAGGGGGCTTTGAGAAAGTGAGGGGTGGCTGCCTTGACCCAGGCTTTCCCAGGGAGAAGAGCCTCAGGAATATCTCACAAGCTGGAGACCTGAGAGTCCTGTTTCCTATTCACATGTTTTACATGCACTGAGTGGGCTTCTCCTGCTGAGCATGGGAGCTCCCTGTGCTTTTATAGCATAGGCAGTCATATACAGGAGCATTCACAGCATGTGTAATCATCAATAAAACATAACTGGGACAAGTATTATGCAACATCATGACATGCGCTAACTGGTCTCCTCTACCTTTCAGTCATTGATAGCTCCTTTAGCATTTCTTAGCAATGCAGCCCTTTAATAAAATGGTCTCCAGCAGTTACTGAATGCATACAGAACTGAACACATACTGAGCCCTGCATCTGAACAGTCATTACACCTGGCAGCAAAATGGTCCTCACTGTCTGTCACATTCATTTGTTTTTGTTCCCATTTATCCTCAACTCAGATCTACTTTAATACAAAACCCACAACGAGCAAGAAATCAACCCCCATCTGGCCGTCTGTCTACACCAATGCTGCCTGTTCTACATAGTGACTCTGCTTTCATGCTCATCTCAAAGAGACATGGTGACTAATTACTAAATATATGACAAATATAACTTTGCCCTTGAGATAAGATCGCCTACCATCGCTTTTTATTCTGAACAGGGACGATAAGGGTCTCTGTGTCAGGAGGCATGCCTGACAGCCCTGTGTCAGGAGGCAGCTCAGGGAAGGCTATGAGACATCTGACAAAACAAATCTTCATGCCTAGGAAGGACTGTTACAACTGAAACGTGTATTGTTAATGGAGCTTAAACACTTGTTAATGCATCATCGCTGCTTTATAATATGAGTGTGCATGTTTTTGAAGAAGCATAGCATCTTGGAAGGTCATGATAAAATGAATACATGAATTAGTGACCTTTACAGTGCCTTAGCATTGTGGCAGGATTTATAGTCTGATGCAGGGAGTAACATGGAAAACTGCTGTAAATATCGCACAGAACAAGACGGGGTTAATAAAGGGATAATCAGAGTGACTTTAGCAAGAGGTAGGTCAAGTTGCTCCACAATTACCCAGAGGGCAGTGCACGCTGTGTCCCTGCTTTGTTGAATTGAGCCTGGAAGCCCAAAGGGACCAGGAAAATGGCACCGTGCAAGAGTGAGAGTGTGTGTGTGTGTGTGTGTGTGTGTGTGTGTGTGTGCAGGAGGGCTGTTCCTCCTCCCACTCAGGTCACTGGTAATGCTCCATTCTGGCCTCTGCACTGGGAGTTGGGGGGGGGGGGGGGGAGGAAAAATAAATAGTAGCTAAAAAAACGCGTCTGGGATCTGAAGCAGGAATGCAGCAGGGCATGGGAATTGCAGTCGCCCACGAGGACACTCTGGCCAGTCTTTAAACGTCACCTCACTGCCATTAGGCCTCTGCCCTGTTCGCGCACATCCACCGTGCACACGCACACTATCACCCAAGCCATCGGTGCGCACGGGGGCTTGAGAAAAAGTGTGTGGGCGCCATCTCCATTCATGTCTGTGGAGAAATATTAGCGGGGGAAGGGGTGGGGGGGTTTCACTGCACAATGCTTCCTCCTCCTTTCAGCTCTGTGTCTCTCTCCCTCTGTGTCTCTCTCTGTCCCTCTGTGCCCCTGGGGATCTTCCCCTGCTCCGGAGACAGGAAGGCCTATCCACAGACCCTCAGCCAGCCGTTCCTATACTCAGGACAATTTATTTTAACCGTGGGAAGTGAGAGAGAAGGGATGCAGGGTGGCGTTTGAGGGTTTAAGGATGACAAAGTCTTGAGTCCAGCAGGAGTTTGGGGGGTGGGGAGTGGGGCTAGGAGCACATCTTTCCCACGAAGAGAGCGGGCCAGAGAGGGTTTCACCTCTCCGTCACGCAGAAGCTGACACTGGGAGGAGAATGATGAGTTAGGGGAAAGCTAGCCCAGAGCCCCCGTGTCAAGAGGGGAGGCAGTGAGATAAGTAGCCCTAGCTCATTAGTTTGGGGTAATGTTAACAGGGCCGACAGCAGAAAGTAGAAGACAGGTCAGTCAGAGCCAGTCTTCGGGTTTGAACAGAGGGGGGAAAATGTAATGCAAAGGCCAAGCATAACAACTTCCACTGAACTTCTGAACATGAAGGCCGAGCATGCCACGTTGCATGTCTGTCGTGACAAGAGCCAACGCAGGAGACCAAATATTATATTCAGGATTGCGCAAGGATTTAGAAAAAATGTATGTAGAAGTACATGTGTTGCATATTGAACCATGATCCAAATATGAAAATTTTATACTGCATGTCAAAGTGATGACATATCCACTGAGAACTGAGAGAGAGTGAGATGGAAATAGAGAGAGAGAGAGAGAGAAGCACACAGACAAACAGAGACAGAGAGAGAGAGAGCGTGACAGTAAATGATACAGAGAGAAGGGTCAGTGGACATTTTGGGAATAATTTAAATGTTCAAATGCGAGATCTGTCAAATTGAGGGATGGATATTTATAAAAGAGCTCAGAGAGTGATAAAGGTTATTACAAATCCTATTTCATTTGTTTTATAATTCTTCATTGTTTCTCTAAGTTATATCAAAATTCTGTGTGGCCATCTACTGTTTCCTCTGAGATGAAACGGCAGGCACTGAAAGCCAAGTTAAGATTGATTTTACAATCCATAAATCAACTTAGCTGTGTTTAACATGAGACTCAGAGAGAATGCCAAAAGAAAAAAAAAAGCCTTTTCCCAACATAGAGCAACTAAACAAATTTTCCCTGGTTATATGTAAACTAAAAGTTAATTAACAAATTCCTAATTGAGTACAAGGTACATAATTATCTTACAAGCAGCATAAACATAATTTTCACTATTTCCTTTTTTCAGAGACATGAGCAGTTAGTCCCATTTATAAAGTTTTGTCTGCAGGTTGGTTTAATTATGTAAATGAGGCCCCATCTTTGCACAACCTACACTTTGATGTTCTCCAATTGTTGAGATCATCAAAGACAGAATTGCCACTTGCTGAATAAATTTAATACTTTTTTATCATTAAAGGGAGAGCTACGTTAATTAAGGTGGACATAATTAAAAATGGATGAATCTTGGTAAGTTTAACTGGAGTATTTGTTTCCAAATTTGGCTTGGGGAATCGAACATGGCCATAATAGTAGCTCTAAGACAAGGAGATCTGAAAGAATCTAATTCTGTAGATTTCCAACAGGCAATGCTGGATATTTTTGATACATTTTTGGATACATTTGATAAAGTTGTGCAAAAGTGATAATTATAAGTTATAAAAGTTAACCCCTCACATTTATTATGCATGTAATGCCATAGTTATGTGTATGTTAGCTCCTTCCTTTAACACATCCTCAGAGGTCAACTGTTAAGAATAACCAAAGTAGGAAATTTCTTCATTGGGGTGATTTATTGCAGTTTATCTTATATTAAAGCCATTAGATCCATCGAGCCTTGCCTGCATTCAATCTGAAATCATAAAGTAAACCTCTTAATTATTAAACAAACAGAACCCCTCCCCCCCCCCCCCAACAAACTGCCATCACCTAGATAATTCATTGAAGATCAAGTCCATTCAGAGTCTAACTAGTAGACTGCCAGGGGGAGTAATGCTGGCACAGGTTTCACTGATGTCCCTCACTCATTACCACCTCTACCTCATCTCTCACTCATTACCACCTCTACCTCATCTCTCACTCATTACCACCTCTACCTCATCTCACACTCATTACCACCTCTACCTCATCTCTCACTCATTACCACCTCTACCTCATCTCTCACTCATTACCACCTCCACCTCATCTCTCACTCATTACCACCTCTACCTCATCTCTCATTCATTACCACCTCTACCTCATCTCTCACTCATTACCACCTCTACCTCATCTCACACTCATTACCACCTCTACCTCATCTCTCACTCATTACCACCTCCACCTCATCTCTCACTCATTACCACCTCTACCTCATCTCTCACTCATTACCACCTCTACCTCATCTCTCACTCATTACCAACTCTACCTCATCTCACACTCATTACCACCTCTACCTCATCTCTCACTCATTACCACCCCCACCTCATCTCTCACTCATTACCACCTCTACCTCATCTCTCACTCATTACCACCTCTACCTCATCTCTCACTCATTACCACCTCTACCTCATCTCTCACTCATTACCACCTCCACCTCATCTCTCACTCATTACCACCTCTACCTCATCTCTCACTCATTACCACCTCTACCTCATCTCTCACTCATTACCACCTCTACCTCATCTCTCACTCATTACCACCTCCACCTCATCTCTCACTCATTACCACCTCTACCTCATCTCTCACTCATTACCACCTCTACCTCATCTCTCACTCATTACCACCTCCACCTCATCTCTCACTCATTACCACCTCTACCTCATCTCTCACTTATTACCACCTTGTAATCAGGACAATAACCTGATTCCACAGGTTCATCTATCCATCTATCTATCTATCTATCTATCTATCTATCTATCTATCTATCTATCTATCTATCTATCTATCTATCTATCTATCTATCTATCGATATAGATCAATATTGATCTACTGATAGAATTATAGCTCAAGTATGATATAATAAAAATAAACCTATTTCAGCAATAAATAAATAAATAAATTATATATATATATATATATATATGTGTGTGTGTGTGTGTGTGTGTGTGTGTGTGTGTGTGTGTGTGTGTGTGTGTGTGTGTGTGTGTGTGTAAATATAGAGTTTATACATAAGTCTTCTGAGTAATGTAATACTGTAAAAGCAACAGTGGTATTAACCGCAGAGAATATGAATGATAAATAAGTTTAGTCAATGGTGCAAAAAGTGTAAACAGCAAAGCATGCCTACAATGCAATCATCATAAATCGCAACAGGGCAGAAGTGCATCCAAATGCAAAAGTGCGAATGCCCAATACGTGTATACTAGGTATAGACTCCATCTACAACAATGCCCTATGCAGCAATGAGTTGTACTGTGTGATTGCTGTTGGTAAGAATGACCTCCTGAACTGTCCCTTGCTATGGCAGAGTTGAATGAGACTTACTAAAGGTGCTCTTCTGTTTGGTCAGTAGGCCATGGAGGAGATTTTCTTAGAGTGGATACTAATTTGATCAGTGTTCTCTCCACACCCAGCCTTCATAATCAGCATGTCATGCTGCCTTGTTTCTCCAGTTCTTCTGCTGCCTTTCTAGTTTCATGCCGCAAAGAAGATACCACATGCTACAGGCATTTTGATCTCCAACATTTTGCTACAGGCATTAAATGAGTTTCTTCAGAAAGCCTGCTCATCCCCTTCTTGTATACAACCTCCCTGCTGACCTTCCAGTCCAGCCTGTTGTCAAGGTAGACACCAAGATATGTGTAGGTGTCAACCAGCTCGGCATGCTGTCCCATGACATTTCTAGGTCTGGTTGTGGTCTTCTTCTTCAAGACATTAAACAAAAGTCAGATTTCCTTGGTTGCTCTTTCATCCCACACCACTCTACACAGTTGTTTACCAGGTCCCCATACTCCCTCTGCTGCTTAACCCAGACGCACGTGACCATCTCAGATGCATCAGAGAATATCTGCAGGTGATACAGATCAGACTTTTATTGGAATTCTGCTGTGTACACAAGTTTCACCTTATCTCTCTCCCTTCTCTATACACTTTCAGGCTTACACCGCAATTTATTTCTGGCTGTGCACATGAACCAGACTTATTCATTTTGCTGTGCTTATTGTTGTCCATCAATGATTCCACAATTTTCACATATAAAGTTTACTTATTATATTTGCTGTCATTTATCCTGACTGTATTATCAGTAGGAATCACAGTTAATAATTTCTTAACATCTTAAATTTTTAAACTTGATGTATTTGAATGCTCTAAAGGTTTGTATTGAAATTTATTGATCTCATATCCCTATGCTGGGCAAACAACAGAGCATAAGCATAAACGTAGCCTAAACTTTTACTGCACTACAAAGCAAAAGACTGGTTTCCCATACTGTGTTTCTCTTTACCAGACTAGCTTGGTCTGGATATAATCTCTTCTTTCCTGGATTTCAGACATCAGATAAGGACTGTGGGTCTCACTTAAGTCTCATTCTCTCCCCTAAACTCCTGCTCTTTCTCATGTATGAAAGGCACGTTAGACATGTATGAGACATGTATGAAAGACATGTCTCACAACAATGACATGCTCCTATAGTCACACTCACTCAGAGTAATGTGGTACAAATAAGATATCCTGATAACAGATATTATATTTCTGTGATAATGGCAGAAATTGGCCACTTTGGAACAAATGTGAAGTTTTCATTCCATTTTTATAAAAGAAATTAGGGCTTTTTTTGTAAGAGTGCTTACAAGTGACTTTGATGTTCCTATACTATTCTCAACATTTCATCGAAGACTTATTTTGATATATGGTAACTTACATTAATGCGTTATTGCTTTTGGACATAGAATCCATGAGAACATGAATCTGAAGAATCTCAAGGTTTTTTTTTTTAAGTGTCATAACTCACATAGCGAAAATTCTTAACAAAGGTGGTGAAGGAGAAACAAATTTAACAGATGTGGCAAACTTCATATCTGGCTGTCAGCTACATTGCCCACAGAAACAGTCTGTAAGGCTTCATTGTAAATGTTTCTATTTCAAAAACCATCTCACTTATAATAATTATAGAAACTTAATGCAATTTTCTATTTATGATGTTGGAGGTTGCTGCGATTTGCATAGTCGCGATACGGCTACTCACTTCAGGTCATGTTCAACTCATGAGAAAAAAAGAAAGAATTAAAATGAGGACCGTTCGGTCTGGAGGTTTCAGGATAGGCACTCCCACAGACGAGTCGTGACAAAACGCAGACAGCTGTACTTTCATGTTTGTCTTGAGGTTGGCTAATGGTAAGGTTCCCTTTGGCGGGAGAGAGTGTGAGAGGTTTTGCACTGTGAGGGACTAGAATGGATGCTCTAGGTTCCCAGTAGACACAGTCACTGATTTCTCAGCATTTTAGTGCTATTTATGGGTTTGTCTTATTCTCTGCCACCTTTGCTTTGTAAATCTTGTTTATATATGTGTGTGTGTGTGTGTGTGTGTGTGTGTGTGTGTGTGTGTGTGTGTGTGTGTGTGTGTGTGTGTGTGATCTTAGAATCTTTACAAAATCTTATACATACAGAATACATACATCTTCAGGAAAGAAGGTTGCAAAGGGCATCTCTTTCTCGTCCACCAATGGACGGGTGGTATTGTGATTTCAGTGCATACGGTTCTCCTCTTGACATGTTTGGGTGTTTTATGATAAATGGCTAGAAGTGGCAGGGTTATCTTATCAGTTAACAGCGTTATTTGTACTTGCAGTTCCTATTTTAAATTTGCAATAGATCATTTGGTATTGTGATCTTAATTTAAATGCACAGTAAAATGCAATGCATTTTGAAATGTACATTGCATGCTCCACAGATCATTCATGTTGTGTGCAGTGTAGTTGCTAAATGGTGACATTAGCACAGGACAAGACAAGACAGAAGGGCAAGAGAGCGACACACATGCTGTTCTGATTCCTGCTTGGCAGAGGTCCCTGAGAATTCCTCGGGATCTATGTCACCCTCTGGAGCTGAATGCTGTGCACCACTCCCTGATTCGCTCCTCTCCTGTCGCCACTGGCCAGCTCCGTGAGTAAGTCTCAGGAGATTGCTTTAGGTGGGGGGGATGGAGGCGGGGGCTCAGGAAATGGTCCCAATCCTCTCCCTCCCTCTCCCTCTTTCTCTTCTTCTTTGTCTCTCTCTCTCTTTTTCTCTCTCTCTGGTTTTGTTTGTGTGTTTTTGTGGCTGGGGTGGGGTGGGAGTGCTTACCTTGATAATAATTTGTTTGTTAAAATATGACTAAGCAATTTTGTGAGCCATTTTCCCATGACGGATTATTTTCCTTTGTGGTGCTCACATGATATTAGAAATCTACTGACAAAACAGAGTTGGACTCCAGCATATACTTTTCATCATCATCATCATCCTCTACTTTCCTACACAAATCCCTGTTCTCATGCCCTATGCTCCATTTGACATGTTAGATCGCAACTGGCATCTCTCCTGTTTTTTAAGTCAACAGTTGACCAGCTAGAATCAGACAGGAACTTGACTCACACTGATGTGGATCATTGTTCCTGCACTGTATTGCTTATCTGATCCAGTATGCCTCCTGGTCTCAGTTTTTACTTCTAAATGACATTATCCACAGGCTGCTCCACACTCAATGGGGCACTTAGAGTCTTAAGGTGTCCTAAGCCCTGTGTGTGAGTGTCCAGAGGGGAAATCCAGAGAAACCAGGCCCAGCCCCTTGACATGAAAAAGCTTAATTGCAAGGACCCTTCCTGTCTCGAGGGAGAATTGCAGATCTTTGCTTACATAGCACTATGTAAAGGGAGGGGAAGCTCTTTTGAGCTTGAACTCCAGGCTAGGGAAACATGTTTAGGAGATGTGTGTGTTAGCAGAAGCACACAGGCTCAGCACTTCATAATGAAAGGTAAAAGGGCTGTTTGTTATTGCACACGGGGTCAGTAAACTAACAAACTCATGTTTTCTCACTGCATCCTCTTCAGCAGCTGCAGAAGTTCCTTACTTCTGAGGCCCTCAGGAGAAACTGCATTGAGACATCAAAACATGAACAACATAACACACACACACACACACACACACACACACACACATGCACGCATGTACGCATGCATAAAAAATACATCCTATGTCTTCAGCCACTTAAGGAGTATCATCAAGGGTTTAAAGGCTCCTTATTTTCTTTGCTCTTCCAAACAGTCACTCCTCCAGCATGCATGTGTGTAATAAAAAGATCACTCATCAAAGTCTCCACAGATAACTGTTTAGCCAGCAGAGCAACCGACTTGAGTTGGGAAAAAATTCCCAACGACGTGGCCCATAGGGGACTTGGAATTGGGATGGAAATATGACCATCACACTAGGCTCTGACCCCTGTCATATCAAAATCCATAGCGTTGATGCTGTACTCTCCACTAGTGTCACTACCCTCAAATGGGAGAAAGTGACATGGGGCTAAAATTGCTGAGGCAAAAAAATGCACTTGCAAGGAACAAACAAAAACTGAATATTGATGGTATAGTTCAAGTCTTTGGTGCACGCTGATGTGTTAGAAAATACTTCTTTAAGGCTAATATTTTTGAGGCTAATCATGAATAAAATAGTTACCATTATCACACCAGATTATGCTAATAGATGCTTATTTCAATGCAATTTGTTATTCCAGTTTGTTTTCTGAGTCATTTTTGGGGGGTGACATCCTTGAAAGGAAGTATTCAGAGTTACCAGTGTCGTTGCTCTTTGGGTGGAATTGCAGTATTTGCATTTTAAGGTACTTTGGCCACTAAATCTGGACAGAAGTGGAATGTAAAAAAAGTTTTTCCCAAGACAAGACAAAAGAATCAGATCACATTTTATGCAACCTCACATTATTTCTTTTTCTTTGCTTTGCTTCTTTAAGACATGAGCACTTTATCTTGCGGAGGGCCGCAGAGGGCTGCTGTACCTTGCATCACCATTGGAAGACCACTGTGAACGAAACAGAGATAAAGCAAATATTTAATGTGAGTGCGTCACCAGGCTCGTAGTCTTGCTCTACTGCGCCAGGTTAGGAGGTCGTCAAAAATAGGGTGTGTTTCAAAGCAGGGAAAGCACACCTCTCTCCCACTTGGCATCCAAAACATCATTACCTCATAAGTCCTGGAACAATGTACATTATAGAAAAGGCAGAAACAACACATACTAGTTTGCAGGTCATGAAACTCTGTGTTTACGACCAACCTATAGCTTATTACAACTTATTACAATTCACTGGGATTTCCAATCCAAATTCAGTTTGGACCAGGATAGTACTGAACAGTAGGCTTCAGTCTTCCCTCCTGCTGCTCCTCACACTTGTGCCATGACTCGCTCCCCCTGGTTGTAGTGGAGGAGCTTAAAGAAACAAGAAAAGGCTGAAAGTGCAACACACTTGGACTCTTGGTCTTTTGTATTATTGACACCCAAGTAAAAACCCAATCAGAAAAGAAAAAAAAATGTTCCAAAAAAGTTAAACAACAGATCAAATAACATACAATCCGTCCTGCCAGGATTCCAAGGTGTTTCTTGGAATAAAAGGGTTTTGACTACTTACCTGAAGGAGACCAGAGCACCCCTGAGCTACTGCCACATGGAAGGATAACCCAACAGCATGTTTCTTTAGTCCTGGTTCAGCCCTCAGCAAGTGGCAAGCAGCGCTGATGATGGGAACCTAAAGTAGATATAAGAAGGTGGAGCAGGTCCTCCACTGATTCCTTATCGCATTTTTTTTCCACTTATTAAGTCAAGCAGCCAGCATGAGAGACTCGGAGGCAGGGAGATTGAACCGGAGCTTAGTCACTACAATCAGGTAATTAGGGCTATTTCATCTAATCGCTTCAACCGCTCCACACACAAATCACTTCTTCCCCCAATCTTTTTATTAAAGGAACACTTAAAACATGCTAATGTTGCTAAAATGAATGGAATCCAGTAGGAGTCAGCTAGCATTATCCAAATTCTAGCTGATCTTCACTATCTTCAATGTCTTTTATTTTCTGATATCCATGATAGCATTTCGTGTTCCTTTAATCCAGCTCCATTCTTGGCATGTATGCTAAGTGGGACATGGGGAGGGTATTTAGGTGCTGTTATATTGTAGTTACAAAGTCAGACTCCCACACAGCACTTCCTGGGAGTACATCCCCAAAATTCACTTTCTCACACTAACCTTCATCCTGGAATCTGTTTCCTCTGTAGTAGGCCCTTCTGTAGGCCCATGATAATTCACTTTCCCTGACCCTGGAAGTCATCAAGGCACGTCTGTGTATAAGCCAGGGAACCTTCTAGAAAGGCCCATCCTCCCCTCTCCTTGCAGAAATTGATGATCTCTGTACAGGAACAAATAGTGAAACAACCTCAAACAAACATTTTTAAGGGAAGCTGCAGTGTTGAACAAAGCAAGGGACCGGTGGTGTCCCATGGATGCCAAGCAGAAGAAGCCACAGTCATGTTGCTTTTCTTCCAGATCTTTCTTTTCCTCTGTTTCAGTTTTAGGCTAAATGTTTTAGAAATTCATCTAAACCAAAAATTATCAGCCCCCCCCCCCCCCCCCCCCATCTAAAAAACAAAAAACAAAAAACAAAATTACATTTAATAGTAATTATATAAATGAATTAATAATTTTTAAAAAAGGTTAAAGGGTATAACCTCATCAAGGAAGATTGGTAATAGAATTAACTCCATTCTTGTGCAAGATGGGCCTGACATAATGGCTGCCACACTGTACATTTACCTTAATTTTTGTACTGAGCTGGTGTACTGAACTTGTGTCTTGTGGTTTCTCAGCTGTGAGAGTGTTGAAGAGTTCCATACACGTCTCACCTCAGCCCCTGCTTTATTTGCATCTCAGCACTGCCGAGTGAGACCAAAGCAATGCACACTGTGAGCTCTCACAAAGCTCAAGGCACCAAACTTCACTCTCTGACAATGGGCTGCTGTTCCATGCCAAACAATGCCTTGAAGGTACACTGGTACATAGGGGTGAGAGAGAGAGAGAGAGAGAGAGAGAGAGAGAGAGAGAGAGAGAGAGAGAGAGCGCAAAAAGCCAGCAGTGCTTTATGAGTCATTACATAAGCACTTAGCAACATGAATGTTCCTCAAACACCTGGCATTATGGGATGTAAGCTTCTTACGATGACAGGACAGGATGTGCCCAGTGTGCGTGGCAGGTGCATTAACATCTATTACACACAGATTAAAGAAGCAGAGATGGTAATCGTGGCTGCCGTAGAGACACAGGGAGAAAGAGGAAGATGAGAGAGAGAGAGAGAGAGAGAGAGAGAGAGAGAGAGAGAGAGAGAGAGAGAGAGAGAGAGAGAGAGAAGCGAAATGACATAATCCAAGGAGCTAGATTACCCAAAAGGTCCTGGCTAGGGAGAGATCAAAGATGTGTCAGCCCACTCAGTGGTTCTGGATGCACAGTCCCTCTCAGTCAGAAAACAGTAAGTTCCTAGAGGCTGTCATCTTGGTTTTTTTTTTGGTTTTTTTTTTGGTTTTTTTTTGTTGGGTTTTTTTTTTGGGGGGGGGGGGGAGTCCATGAAGCCATTCTGTACATCATTAGTGCTGCTTGTGCCATTCAGTCTAAGGGGTTCTGCAGGAATTCATTTCTTGGACTACTTCCTGTGATTCTGTATGTGATGTTGTTTGTGGCATAAACAGTGCCGAAATGTATAAACATCAGGAGCAGTTTTGGCTTTCTTAAACAAGACTTGGGGAAAACAGTTGCATATTTGGATCATATCAGAAGCTTTGGAATGGAATATGCTGTAATGAAACCTTTAACAAAGGTAGAGAGTGATGGAAAGAGAAAGAGAGAGAGAGATTAAGAGAGAGTGAAACATGGTCACATTACACTAGCAGAACTATCAGTAACATACGCAGTGACTTTTTTTTTTTTAATCAAACACTCTTGTCTCTTTGGGCTGCAGTCTCCCATAATGGCACTATGACTTTGTGCACAGTTCACATGACCAGGGGCTCTCGCTCATTTTTCCCGACAGTCTTCGACAATGATGGCCTGAGACAACCCTCAGGTTGTTATCGCAAAATGCCATTCGACTTGTGCTGGTCGCAGAATGTTGCTTTGGAAAAGCCAGATGAATGGTTCTGCTGTGCTCGCTAACGCCGAGGCCCTCTCCCCAATGCCTCCTCTCTACCCCCATGTTACACAGAGGGGTAAAAGTGACCCCCACCAACACTTTGCCCAAAGGCCTGAACTGTATCATTAGTCACTCCTAGCCTGGATGGCTTCACGCTACTGGAAGAAATGCTACTATTTAATGACTAGCGGGACTCATAGACGCTTACTGTCAAGCTAGTCTGCCATAATTGCTTCAGTGTAGTTCATTAGTAAGGGTCATGCCTAGGTTAGCAACTCCTCATGCTAACGTATGTAAATAGGCTAGTTAAAGCAGATCTCCTGCTTGATGTCACCAGAGGACAGAGTCCATGCAGCTGTGAATTCTTACCCAGGCAGGTTTGCACAGCGTACAAATAGCAAGGCGTCACATAACAACTGTAGTCAGGTCAGTGCAGCAGGGTGTTTTTAGTGAGGGGGTCATGTTGTTGACACTGTGTGAGGTGCTCCTGAGTTCACTGCAACCTTCTTTAAATTAAGCAGGGTAGACAACTACACACACAGGGAATCCCAGAGCACTGTTTAGATACTTCCTACTATAACACATCTCATTACATATGCAAGAGCACAACTATCTCCCAACTGTACATTTGCAACAGTATACATCCATTGTATAAATAATTCAGGCTACTTAAAGATTTTTTGTGTGCATTGAATTAGGGCAACATGTAGAACACCTCCCACCCCACATGATCCAAAGAGTTTTCATGTCCCCCTGATTTACAGTCATTTAGGAAATGTATATGTTACCCAACCATATAGTGTTGTACTGAAGTTGTGACAGGCATCTGAAGTCAAGTCACCTCCCCTAAGCTCGGGCCCAGCCTATCAGAAGCCTCAGACACAGCCTATCAAAGCCTCAGACCTAGCCTATCAGAACCACTGGACACAGGAATGTGTCGACTTCCACTGCTGTGTTTGTCTAGTTTGCCATTTCATTTTAAGTTGTCCCAGAGGGCCACATTTCAGAAGAACTCAGAGCATCGGGGAGTTTCCTTCTCCGTCGTGAAAGGCGATAGCAGCCGTTTATGCTGTGCCGCGCTTGCCTTTTTAAGCATATGACTGGATTGTTTGGATATAACATACCACAAGAAGTTAACTCCTTGATCGAATTTTGTAATCCACATAGTTGGGTCAGAGGTTTCATCATGGCCACATTTGTCTTAGTCAGTCAGAGTGTGATTTATTGTTTATTGTACTTGAGATATAATAATGATATATGATATAGCTCTAAAAATCTTGCAACTGTATAATTGAATTTCATTTTTGTGATATTTCCTTCACAAAAAAAGAGACAATGCCCAAAGATGGCATCCTAGGTAAGAGAACTGTCCTGTTAATATTTTTTTTCAGTTCAAACCATATTGTTATGTAAAGAAATTCAAAATATCATCTCCATTACACCATAAAACATTAGAAATGCAAAAGTGTAGGACTGAAGCTATAGTTCATAAGCTTAAGGATCTCTGTAAGCGGAGGACAGAGGACAGGACTACTCTGATAGTCTAGCTTTTGCCTGCTCAGTTATTTTTATATGACAATAGACATTCTGATAACATTTATATGGAAGATCTTGCTAATGAATGAACCCTTCTACTTCCTTTAGGGGTTTGACTGTAGTGGAACTGCTTCTCTCTCTGCAGTGTAGTGAAAGGCTACATTTATCGACTGGACCAACATTAAGCTCCAGCAGGTGTTCTCTAGCACTGTGATGACCGAATCGCAATGACTACTGGGAATCGATTTGGCCAATAAAAAGACCCCTTGCTGTCTGTCAATATCGGACGTGTTCCCCTTTTTTGGGTCCCTGCAAAAATTTGACTGGGCAGCTTTGTAGTTCGGCTCCTTCTATATTTATTACATGTCGACATTAGTGCGAGGATAACAGCATTTTTGGCCATGCATACTGAGGCAGGCCTTGCTGCTGTGATTAGTATTTCAAAATTCACGACACAGTCTAGCGACACAATCTAGCTTAAGAGGCAGACGAGAAGAGAATGCAGTCTCTAAAGTGGTAATACATATTTTCACCTTTCTGTGTCAAATCAGTAAAACTGTCATGTTAACCACCCACTGCGCAGATCTCTGTGACATACATACTGCACATTAAAGCATGGGTGTGTAGCCTTGCTAGATGACGTGAAATGCTTCAAGAGAGGCGTGTGCCGTAAAGCACTGCACATCGATAGCCTTTCTTTGTGAGCATCGATTGTGGTTTGTGCAGCAAACAGCAGGGAAGACCTCACAGGAGTCTTTGACCCAGTATGTCGAGACTTCCTCTGGGAAGGTGCACGACGGAAAAGAACAACAGCAACACAAAAGTGCCTTCTCGCACCTGGAGGCTTCATGTTGTTCTGCCTCCAGAGATGGCCCGGTCAATAGTTCTAAGCATTGCACATAAAAAAAAAAACACCCCTACCGATGTAAATGACTATTGATGTAATATCGTTTAAAATCTTTTTGTAAGGAATAGTGAAATGTAGTGTGGTGATTTTGTATTCGCTATCCCCCTTTCTCTCTCTCTGTCATTCTCTCGCTCCCATTCTCTCTCTCATGACTACTCATGAAAGTCACTCTGGTATCCTATTAGTAAACTGATTCCCAGTTTTCTTCTCATTACCTCATGCTCCTGTCAATATCAGGCAGTATCAAAGAGTTTTAATACTCTTGACAAAAACAAAGCTAGAAGACTATTGCATGCCTTAAGTAAATGCAGTTAAATAGCTGGACTAATCAGTTAACTTGAGACCAAATAGCCAGTGAAAACTTTGTTCCAAGTTGAATGATAATGTGGTATGTTTGTTTGTATTTCAATAGCTTGTTGGTTCTCAGTATCTTTACTCCACAGGCTTCACTGCAAGTAATTGCTTCATGGATATTTTTTTTTTCTCTACAAACGCCACACAGTCCAACCTCTCTACTACTTCAACTTGTCCCTCTCTGAATAGAATGAATGTTGTCTCCTCTCCTGCTCTGCCTGGTACTGTGTTGATTCAGCTCCTGAGGGGTGTGTGTGTGTGTGTGTGTGTGTGTGTGTGTGTGTGTGTGTGTGTGTGCACGCATCCAGGGTGAGGTGTGGATAGGGCCTCTCACTGTCTCCTTAGACAAGGCCATTCCCTAGCAAGACTAACAGGGCGTCTTTGAGGGGGGACACCCGTCGGAACGGGCAGGCCGCACATCTGGGCGCCGCAGCAACAAACAGCCCACTGTGTGCTGGGCCCCCGTGGTGTATGAAATCAAACGCACATTCATAACCCGTTCTCTGATTCCTCTCTGTCCCAATACCCCCCCACCCCCATCTCGGAGCCAAATCGCATCCTCAGGGGGTAAGAGAGGATCACACTATTATATGTGCCACTGGAAGGGTAAAACTCACACACATGCACGCTGGTTCATGTCCAGCTGTTTTTCCCTCCATGCACTGCCTAAGGAATGTATCACAACGAAGAGGCTGTTTAAATGCATCAGCCGTGCTTTGGGGACAAGCCAGTTTCCTGTTGACGGGATTTCCACTGCCACAGTGCAGCAGCCATGAGTACATGGGCTCCTTTGGGGCAAGTGTCAAAGGTCGCCTGGAACATGCCGTCCGCAGGTGGTAACCTCCTGACACAAGTGACCACTACAGGTGCATACCCAAAGCTCAGCTCAGCAACCTGAACCTCTGTTTGACCTTGTCTGTAGGAAAAAGGTTCATCATTTACCGAGGCTAGATCACTGATATAGACTTCCATTTGAGCAATCTTGACACAAATAATGTTACCTCTCCTTTCACATCCACACATGCTTGATCGGTACGTCGCAAATGACCGAAGAAAAAGGGTGCAATATATTTGCTGAAACGTTTTCGTTTTTTCAGCCATTTAACATTTAATGAATCTAACAGAACAACTCCACCCATGGATGGGTTCCTGGATCTATCCCATATTTAATACACTTACACGTGCATTCAAAACATTCCCACCCCATCAAGTTGGTTGCTAACTATGGAGTTGCTGCTGGGTTGTCACTCTAGTACCCTTTCACATTGTCAAGGCATCACATTGCATCCGTCTCTGGGCATAGTCATAAAACAAGTACTTTCTGTGACGCCAAGGATACATAGTCATTTTGGTCCCACCTGGAGGCTAGTGAGAGCCAATTGCAAAGACAGAAGCAAAATTAAATACCAAAAGAAGCTTGCTAGTTGAGGGCAGGGACAGTGGGGAGAGAAAGAGAGAGAAAGAGAGAGAGAGAGAGAGAGAGAAATAGAGAGAGAGGAAGAGAAAGTCAAAGAGTGATTTGAGAAAATAGAGTAAGAAAATAAATATTTCACACTAGTGTTGATAACAGTGAATGAAGTCTACTGGTAGCCAGTAGGCTGTGTGACATAATCTTAATCGGCACAATGCTTTTTAACTCACCATCCTTCCCCAAGAAAACAAAGGTAGAGAGAGAGGAGGAGGTGTAGAGTCAGGGCTATGGAACAGAGAGAAGAGGAGGTGTAGAGTCAGGGCTGTGGAACAGAGAGAGGAGGAGGTGTAGAGTCAGAGCTGTAGAACAGAGAGAGGAGGAGATGTAGAGTTAGGGCTGTAGAACAGAGAAGGAGGAGGAGGTGTAGAGTCAGGGCTGTAGAAAAGACAGAGTAGGAGGTGTAGAGTCAGGGCTGTAGAACAGAGAAAGGAGGAGGTGTAGAGTCAGGGCTGTAGAACAGAGGAGGAGGAGGAGGAGGTGTTGAGTCAGGGCTGTAGAACAGAGGAGGAGGAGGTGTAGAGTCAGGGTTGTAGAACAGAGAGAAGGAGGAGGAGGTAAGGAAGAGAATGAGACTAACATGCTGTTACACACACAGTATGTTGGTATGGCTAGAGGGAAGCTGTTACCATGATTCCAGTTAGATAAAGCACACTCACCCCATCAGCCTTCAGTCACTGCTGATGATAACATACTGGTGTGGGATACTTCTTAGAAGGAAACAGTGAGAGAGAGAGACAGAGAGAGAGAGAGAGAGAGAGAGAGAGAGAGAGAGAGGGGAGTTGAAAAAAAAAACAGAGAAAAGAAAGTGAACAATAGAGGAGAGAGAAAACTGCTCAGGGTGGACCATAACCATGATATGTGTGAGAGGGATATATCTAAATCAGGATATTTTTCTTGGGTTGAGTATAGTTCCTGACTTGTGACCCATTTTCTAAGACAGCTGGCAGACACCTGCTCTGCTCACGGACTAACAGAACTTGAATGGCCATCTGCTTCTCATTACAGAAGGTGCTGCACCCTCTCTCTCGACTGCAAACTATCAGGAACAATCTATGAAGATTCAGATAATGTGTATCTACTCTAACCACTGCATGGATGTTGGTGCACCAGGCACTTCTTTCCACCCATTAGCTGGATATTTGCGTTTTGGCACAGACCTTCTTTGACCTCGAGAGTCTTTTATTAGCAATCAGGAAAATCTGTTGTACATATTTAAACACAAACTTGTTTTCTGCTCATTGGGTGTGAGGCAATGAGCTGGTATCTCCCTAATGAGGTGAACCATTTTTTCTTTGTTTTCTGACTTTAGCAAGCTGACGAAAAGCTTTCGGGTCAAACTAACTTGTTGCATTCAGCCTTTTCGCACAATCACATTCTCCTCGAGCTTCAGCCATCTCCAGTCCTGTTTCCCCAACTCTGCTATCGATGTTGTCATAAGTCAAGTCTTAATTGCGAGATTAAGTATTGATTGTTTCCTGACTACTGTTTGCTCCTGCGGCTAGCGTACGGGAGTTAGCCAGAACCTGCCAAGAGCCACGCGGAGCTTCATTATCAGACTACCACTTCCTCAAGAGGATTGGCTTGTACTGGAGTGAACGAACAGAAGTTTGCTTCAGGCAAGAGTGTTTCTTGAGTAGTAGATCACGCTCATGGCCGCATACAAACACAAATACACCGAGACACACACACACATACACACACACACACATAGTGCTGGCCTTTTGACTCTGTACTTTCATCTGCGGAGCTACTGTGGAGCTCAGCAGCAAGGCTGGAGGTGTCTAAGTTAGAGCAGGTCTGAGCATTTCCTGATCTCTGGCTCATGCATGCACACACACCACCTGATGCACACACATGCACACCCACACACACATACACACACATATACACTCACACCACTACCTCCCCTAAACACACACACACACACCGGTGTACTGTATACACTCCCCCACCCCCAAACACACACATAGACACTTGCTACTGGCACACATGCATTATTCATTAGCTAGCAGGATAAGAAACTACAAATAAGGTTAAGCACTGCCATGCAGAACCATATGGCCTCCTTACTGTATTTACTTGTACAGAGACCCATGGTGATCTCTGCCAACAAATACAAAAAGTAATAAATATTGCAATCATCTAATCATCCTGTTGTCAAATTGTTTTATGGTTTTATTGTAGATTGATCATTCAGATATAAAATACTTATATTACAAATTGAATTTCATGCACAGAATAAACCATTCATATGTGGTATACAGCGACAAAGTGTCAGCTCTTACAGTTCGCACATCGTGAAAAATCGCGGAACTTTCCACATTCACATGGAATAAGCGTTCATCATGCGCTTAATTTTTCGCAGGGGTTTACCGTCTGCCCTCATCACCACAGTATGGCCTCAAACAGTCTTCAAACGGCCATACTTCCTTTTCTCAGTGTCCCAAAGCCTCTGCCAATCAGAAGATCTGACTCGTACATACCTAGCCATTAGCCTTTAGCCATCTCCACGGATGGACGCTTCAAAGGAAGTTCAGAGATGGTGAGGGGTGATTAGCCATGCCACAGGGCACATAGCTAATGTGAATCTGGCCCCTGGTGTCCTCTGTAGGGTGTGTGGAGGTGAGGTCCGCTCGTTCAAAGACCTGGGGACAGGAGGACAGGAAAGTGCCAGAGCCAAGTAGAACGGCCCAGAGTGTGGTGTGTTGCTCTGTGATGTCACTCCAAGTTGGCAAGGGAGTGTGGGTAATGGGGTAATGGGGGAGTGGGGGGTGGGAGTGGCAAAAATATGAAACCATTTTTTTTGGTCTTATTTCCTCCATCATGGAGTTAAAGTGTGTCTGCGTGTGTGTGTGTGTGTGTTTGTGTGAGTGTGGGTGCATGTGGGTGTGGGTGTGTATGAGTGTTTGGGTGTGTGCGGAGGTGTGGTTGTGCGTGTATTTGTGTGCATTCACAAGCATCCAATGAACCCATTTACACACCTCCTTGATTTATCTTACATTACAATCTATGCATAGATGTCAGTATCTGGAATATTTTTTTAGATTTATTCTTCTGTGTCTTCTTTGATCTGCATTATTAACAGGATTTATTCTCATTTATTAACAATTCAGTGTGATTATTAACTCAGTGAACCCCCTCATTGTTATACAACCACTCTTCCTTTATAAGGGTGCTGGATCACTAGGCCTCAGCACAGAAGTGAATAGCTTTAAGATCCAGAGATCTGAAGCATCCGCTTCATGGCCATTACCATACCAGCGGGTTCCTTCAGGAGTGTACAATGACATTGCATTTACCAATGCCACTTCCTGGACAGGTAAGTTTCATACTGTATAATTAGTAAAAATATTTTCACACATTTAAAAATGTATAAAATGGTGAAAATGAATCAGCAACTGAATCAGCAACTGAATGAATCAGCAATCATGAATGATACAAAATATATTTATATTTGGCCTTTAATAGACATTTCATGTAATATCTATATTGAAAGTACACACACATAAAAGATTTGGGGCTCTACATAAATTCTTGATGGCCCTTACTAAAAAAAACCTACTAAACACATCTTCTCAAAAAAAGAGTGACAACTGAGGAAGCCAGGGAAGGCTCTAACACAAAAACAAACATGTGCCCCAATACGCACACGCGCACACACACATGCACACACACACACACACACACACACACACACACACACACACACACACACATACACACACACACACACACACACACACACACACACACACACACACACACAGACAAGCCAAGGTAAACCTGAAAGGATAGCCTCGGCTGAGCCGGTAATGGAGCAGACATAACAAAGCCCCGGGTAGTCCCCTGAGACGTCATATTAGATCAGACACAGTGTGCCCCACACACAACAAGAGAAGGAGAGGCACACGAGGGAAGGAGAAGGGGAGAGAGCTAGAGAAAGAGGGAAAGAGAGTGAGCGGGAGGAAGAGACAGCAGGAGACAGAAAGACAGAGAGACCAGGACTGGCCTCTCAAGTGTGCTGAGCTAGACGTGTGCCAGCCAGCAACACATGCTAAAAGAAAGATGTCAAGTGGAAGGTCAGCAGCCTAGTGAACTATAACTAGAGAACTGTTGTATTAGCAGAGTCCCTCCTACAGGCTTTACCTGTGCTGAATCAGCAGAGTCCCTCCTACAGGCTTTACCTGTGCTGAATCAGCAGGGTCCCTCCTACAGGCTTTACCTGTGCTGAATCAGCAGAGTCCCTCCTACAGGCTTTACCTGTGCTGGATCAATAGAGTCCCTCCTGCAGACTTTCCTTGTGCTGGATCAGCAGAGTCCCTCCTGCAGACTTTCCCTGTGCTGGAGCAGCAGAGTCCCTCCTACAGGCTTTACCTGTGCTGGATCAGCAGAGTCCCTCCTACAGGCTTTACCTGTGCTGGATCAGCAGAGTCCCTCCTACAGGCTTTACCTGTGCTGGATCAGCAGAGTCCCTCCTGCAGACTTTCCCTGTGCTGGATCTGCAGAGTCACTCCTACAGGCTTTACCTGTGCTGGATCTGCAGAGTCCCTCCTACAGGCTTTACCTGTGCTGGATCAGCAGAGTCCCTCTTGCAGACTTTCCCTGTGGTGGATCTGCAGAGTCCCTCCTACAGGCTTTACCTGTGCTGGATCAGCAGAGTCCCTCCTACAGGCTTTACCTGTGCTGGATCAGCAAAATCTCTCCTGCAGACTTTCCCTGTGCTGGATCTGCAGAGTCTCTCCTACAGGCTTTACCTGTGCTGGATCAGCAGAGTCCCTCCTACAGGCTTTACCTGTGCTGGATCAGCAGAGTCCCTCCTACAGGCTTTACCTGTGCTGGATCAGCAGAGTCCCTCCTGCAGACTTTCCCTGTGCTGGATCTGCAGAGTCACTCCTACAGGCTTTACCTGTGCTGGATCTGCAGAGTCCCTCCCTCCTCCATGCAACAGAGCTAACAAACCTGCTCTTTCAAAGCGGTACAAGCTGACCATTTATTCTACACAATGAGCGATGAGACATCAGATCACATAATGATGAGAACGTAATTAATTAGAAATAATTATAACCTATATGGAGTTCTTTGCAACATTATTAGTTGGGTAATTAGAAGCTACTAATGAGGAGTATTGTATTTAATATCTATTTAGAACCTGAAGACCTTTGGGGGAAAATAGAAGATTGAGTTCTTTCAAGAACTTGTAAATATTGAGCAGTGTAAGCTGGTGTAGTCTCACTTAAGTCTTGCATTGGTAGAGTAAAACATGACCAACAAGGGAGAGAGACTGGAACACATTCATATCATTAAAACTTTTCCTTCTTCCAAGAGGATGAAGATATTCAAGATTTCAGGAAAGGGAAAGAGGTCCATTCATGCAAAGGCAAGCAGAATAATTTAAAGATACATTTAGAACTGACTGAGGAAGTGATTTCCATTTAAAAATGCAAAATTGTTTGATTCCTTAGAAATATCAACAGGTTTTTAATTATGTCTAACTCATTATTAATAAAAAATCATAATTCATTATTCTTTTATGTCCCCCAAAGGTGTTGTCAGTGTTCAACCTTTATTGGTCCAAATTACTAGGAATTTACAAGTAATAAATAAGGAAACATGAACTTTTTGATGATTAAGTTGTGGCACCAAATAAAATAACATGCACTTTCACTTTCCTGTAATGATTCCCATGGGGAGTTATTTTGAGATTAAGTAGGATTAAGGTTAAGATTAAGTAAGGTTTCCTCTACACAGGGAAAGTCTTATGTCTTGTGTTAATTACTGTGTTATTAGCACAGAAATGTTGTTTACAATTTTTGTGATCTGACAACTTAATGAATCCATATTCTATATGTTAGGGGATACAGATCTACACAAACAAACCACTACGCAATCTCCTTTTCACTGTCCAGTGATTTTTTTTATTATTATTATTATTGTTTTGTCTTGGTTCAACTGAATATGAAAGAAACCTTTTACGTGTTTTACTTTTTTACTTTTTTGTTTGTGTTTGTTTACTTGGTTTTCTTTGTTTTGCTTTGTTTTGCTGAAAAGCCCACAGCTAGGTCATCTCATCTTTAACCTGTCCCTGGTGAATATTTATAAAATGTACAATAAAAACATCTTACTCTCACAAGCAAGTTTCACCTTCCAAGGGCCAAGATTTCCTTTCTTAAACTGTTGACTTTGTTCAAAGGCAGCTCACCAACTCACTGTAGTCCTCACACATCACTGCTGCTGGCCGCCCACAACAAAAAGGGGAAAAAATTCCTGATAGCTACACATTAATATTTAAGGAATGTACATGTTGTGCAGGTGAGGGAGTGACTACTGCACCGGGCATCATTTACATTTCATTATTCTCGATGTCTGATCTCTTTTCATTAAAGTATTTCACCGAGTTTGACATCAGAGCTTCTAGCTTTTCCACTCCTCATGTTTAAAAGTTGAAAGAAATGCAGCAGGCTCGTATATTAAGTATTTAAAGAAGGAAATATTGATGCCCATGCTTGAATATATAGAGGATACCATGTTAATATTTTATTACATGGAATAAAAGTACCTAAAGCAAGCTGTTCGTACAGGAGAGGTGCCAGTATCGGGATTAGATGATGAAGGGAATCTGGAGGGAGGACGTTCGCTACTTAAAAGGCCAGATGACGATTGAAACCACTGGAAAGTGTGAGGCTGTGTCTTCTCCATCGGAGGTGTGGGCACAGTCAGAAGAAGCCATAGTCCTTCGTCCCAAAAATAAAAGAAAAAAGACAAAAACAAAAATCTTTTTCACTCTTCACAACAGAACAGACAAAGTTGTGTTCTTAATGGCAAGGACGGAGGACATACCATTTCATTTCTCCAGAAACAAATGCATTGACCACAAACCTTTTCTAAGGTATGCACTTTGAAAAGCACAGACCATACAATGACATATATTAAATAACATTTAGAATGTAATTTTTTTACTCCGGTTTAGGATTACAGCTGTAACGGCTGATTTTAAAAACCGCCTCTAAATTGTTTCTCTCTCATGCCACAAAAGCCTTTTTGATGCTCTCACTGTAGCCATTCGGGCTATAGTGAATGTTAGTGGATATTGGATATGCTTTTAATCAGCTGTTAGTGAATATGTGAATTTTTGAGCTGATTGAGCTGATTCATCGTTGGTTGGTCATGAAAAATCATCTGCTAATGTAAAGCAGGACACCAACCATCTGATTACTGCCAGACATATCAGTGTATGAGTGAGGATATATGAAATGAGAAATTACATTTCCATTTAGTCCTAAAGGATTGACAGGAAAATCTTCACTTATCAGGCCCTTAATAATATCTTTGGGTATGTACTATATTCCTGTTTGGATTATGGGACATGAATCTAAATTCATGATTTTCCATCAGTGGAAAGACTGCACACATCTTATCTGGGGAGTGAAATGATTTATCACTCAGCATGAAATCAACAGGAGTGAGTTTTTTTTTCAGATTTCATGTTTTAGGATTGCAAACAAAATCAGATCCAGCTCTGTCGTGGGTAAAATTGAAAACTTTGCAGCAGGGATTTGCCTGGTAAGTTTCCAGACAGGACTATGGAGAAGCACTAAAAACTGTCACAGCATTGTTCTGTCAGTATAATCAGTGATGTGGCCTGATTCCCTCGACCCTTATTTTCAACATTCATTACTTGCATGGGTAGGAAAACTTGTTTATTATGAACCTTGATATGTTAATATTCTGTGACAAATTCCACCACACACACTTTCAAATGTGTTTTGCCCTGATTAGACTTTGCCTTTTTTGGTCTCAGGAAGTATGATCCTAATTCAAGGGACGTTGGAGGCCCCAGTTTGAAGCCCAACAAAAATATAAGAAGTGGGAGGATGTTATGTTGGAGGCATAATGGGGGGTTCAAGAATAACACCCAGATCCTTCCTTTGAACTGAAAGTCAAGTCTTTAAGATAGCTGTGAGAAACTTCATTGGATAAGGAGAACTGGACGATTTCTCTCAGACTCAGCAGAGAAAATCTGGATGACAATGTCTGTGTTCCTCAAGGTCCCATGCATTTGTGAACACATGCCAAGGAAAGCAACAAGAGCTCACTTTATTTTTACAAATCTAGATGTTTAAATTGTTTAGCAACACAAGATCTCCATTTGCCATGTGAGGCTTGTCAAGAGTATTTTCTTCTGCATGACAAAGGCTATTGGTAGCAGGCCTCTAGACTTGCAGTCTGTGATGCAGTATGCTTAGTAAAATCTTATTAAGACATGCACAGTGCATCTTTTCCCACGTTCACAATGCTGGGCATGAACAGTTTTAGAGTATATTATTTTGCTTAATACTCAGAGTGTATTATTTAGGTCATTACTTACATTACAATTTCAGGAATTATGATTGGATATGTTTGCTTGTTTGTTTTTGTTTGTTTGTTTGTTTTGGGAGAATGGCATAAGAGCCTACCTGCACTGTGATGTCCTCTACTGTGCCTTTGATTTAAAGTTTGAAGTGAGATGTTGGAAAAAAAACGTCAGTGGACAGCCTGACGAACAGTTTTGGGGCCTTTTGAAAACTGTAAAATGGAACCAAACAAAGAGAAACTAAAAGAGGTTACAGATGAAGAATGCCTTGGTGGTGTATGAGGAGGCATGCAGAAAGGCTTAGCTTGGTCCATTCAGCACTGCATTGGTGCTAAGCTTACCACAAGGGGGGAAGCCTTGGACAAATATCCATACACAATACCAAGAAACAACTCATTGTGGGCCTGAGGAGCACACATCCTGCAGAGGAGTTATTGCACTCTGGGGCTGCCAAGCGATGCTGTCCAATTTGAGACACTTAGCCCGGCGAACATGCCAAGTTTGGCTGAAGCACCGCATTCTGCTGTTGTGCTCTTAGATTCCTCTGTTTTATGGGGAAGTCGCCAATCCAGAGATGTTCTGACTCCTAGATTGAGAAAATGTTTTAATAACGGTTTTGGTGTGTCATGGGAGCCGCATCATTCATTTGCTCTTCAACAGCCGACCACAGCAGTCCTCTCTGTTGCCATGTTAGCAAATTAAAAACAGAACGTGTATGCCATTCTCCATCATTAGCATTGCCTCAGTGTTCAGAACTGCTGAGAAGCTGAGCCAGGGCGTGGCAAGAAGACGGCACTCGCCATAATCCCAGCCCGCACTCGTCGAAAAAGCACAGAGCCAATGGTGAGGTTAGTAGCAGCTCCATCAGAGGCTGGAGTATAACCAGGAACAGATGGGGTGCTGATCCTGAGGCTCTCTCTGGGTTTCCGGCGCACCCCCCACCATCCACAGGTGCCCCACCCCCGCTCCCCATTCCCCACATACATGACCCTTTCTGTGGAGCAGGTGCAGCCCTAATCCCTTGTAAGGGTCAGCATGACAGCATGCTCCCAGCCAGACCTCCACCTGCTGGACAGCCCTTTCCAAGTGGAACTGGCTTAAGAAAATAATCAGTAGAATTAAGAGATACTAAGCAAACTGTAGATTTTATAACTCTACATTCAGTCAGTGTGTGTGTGTGTGTGTGTGTGTGTGTGTGTGTGTGTGTATATATATATAATTTGCAAGTATATAATTATCACTCAATAATGCTGTAATGTTCCACTTCCTGCTTCCTCCTTCAGTGATCAGTGGCATGCCTGTCACTCCTGCTTCATATTGAAAAAAAGCTTTCTGAGAAAGAGGGTGAAAAAAAGCCCGCTAACGCCTCAAAGAAGCCATGTGTCAAAGAGCCGGACTTTGCACACTTGAAAATGTACATGCAAAATTTCATTTAAAATTTGATTACACACGTCCTTCTTTGCATGCCAAGATGAAACAGCATAGTTGACTTTAAGTGTGGTGGCCCAGATTTTTCGTCTGGATAAGTCAAAAGAAGTTCTCTACATCAAAACGGGAGAAGTACAGCAGTGCGTGGGGTCGTCAGGGGTGAGCTATAGACCTTTGTGAAAGTACCATGCAAGAAGTAATGTTGATTTGGATAAACAAAAATAATGTGTGTACGTAGCACGTCATGTTCTGCTGCCGAGTGAACAGTGTTCTCTGTATGTGATCACTGATATGATCCATGTCAACCATGGCTGAAGATTGTGCTCTTTTTATACATTACACAGTTGTCATTACTGTTTCTTAAACATTTGGGGTAGGTATCTTTTCTCACCCATGTTACATCCCTTAAGATGTCT
Source organism: Electrophorus electricus (assembly GCF_041902795.1). NCBI lineage: Eukaryota > Metazoa > Chordata > Actinopteri > Gymnotiformes > Gymnotidae > Electrophorus > Electrophorus electricus. The sequence goes on along the minus strand of NC_137505.1, from coordinate 15,017,030 downwards.
GTCTCAAGCTCTCTTTTGCAATCAATGCAGTTTCTTCACCCCTGTCCTCAAATGAGGTAAAAGGAGAAATAGACAGAGGTGAAACTGCCATTTTGTGTGTTTCGGTGTTGTGAAACCTAATAGGCAGCGTTCCAGTTAAGGTTCGGCTTTTTGCAAAAAAAAAAGGAGAAAACCCCAGTGCTTTATCAGCATGATTCACTGCCCAGAGGCCTTAGTTTGGACAGTGCCAGGTAAATCACACTGCTGACGGCTTGCGACAGGCTGTTCTTGGCTCAACCTAAGTTCCCTCTCTCACAGTTTCATGAGGAAATTAAAAGGGAAGAGGTGACTCCAATCAGAGGTCGGATTATTTTCGAACGTCTGGCGAAGGATGTTGTGTAAAGACGTAGGTCAAAGGGGGAAATAAAAGTAGAGCGCGTTCATATGCTAGTGAAAAAGTGCAGAGGTATTTATTCCAAGGCCCTTCAGATACATGTCTTACACATCTGAGAGGTTGAGTGTGTCTTTAAGCGTAAATTTGATATAAAATATGAGAAAACCTTTTTACTCCCTCTATCTATCTATCTATCTATCTATCTATCTATCTATCTATCTATCTATCTATCTATCTATCTGGGTGTTTAAATAAAACAGTATCATTGCTTTTTTTTTGCACCCTGCTGTGGGAAATTCTGATGCCTGTTTTACAGAGGTTGATCTTACTGCTCCCTACTGAGCTGTAAGCTGTGGTTTCCTCAAAGAAAAGTAACAACATGCACAAACGTCTTCCACAAAGTAACAACCTTATTACACCAAATTACTGCATGCAATCTTAAACCTTAAAAGGTAGCTCATCACATCCTGATGAAAAACAGATGACCGAGCACAACCCTTTATTTCACTATTAGGGATGACTGCAATTGCCAGTCCTGTAAGAGCTACGAACCAAAGGCATCAAGGCTACTGTCCTGTTAATAGCCCACCATTATAAACAGAGGAGCCTTGCTAGGTTTGTCTGATTAGCTGCTGAGAAGCACAGGTCTTGTTTAAAGGGGAAATATTTCTTGATTTCTGTTTGTACTGCTCAAACTTATGCAGGCACAAACCGCCCATCGCCAAAAAACAGAGAAATCTGTATGGCATGGCTAGCAGGCCTGTGATTGGACCAGGCAGGAACATGTGCTTCCTGTCACTTGAAGAGGCCCAAGGCATTATGACAATCCTTCCCAGGTTCAACTGGTGCCTTTGTTGATGTCAGTTCCTTTATTTTTGTATTAAAGATCAGAAGTGACGAACAGCTTTTTTTGATGCATACTGATGATATGGTAATTTATTCCAGGAAGAGATCACACAGACATTATTAGCAACATATGCATATTGTCTTTGTAATCAAATCCTATTTATTGTCTTTTTTTTTTTTAAATCAGACTTGGGAGTGTTTATGTCAAGTGTGCTGTTACCATGACACAATGTACTATAAATGTTTTTTACAAAATCTGAATATTAATGTTAAATGTTCCCCAAGTTTTAAAGAAAATGACCAGAAGATCTGAACACATTTGAATATGTGAGTTTATTGGGGTCTTGAATAGCTATAATAGACAGGATTGATAAAGCTTTGTGGGGGTTTTTTTACATTTTTATACATGGTTTTAAACATGTAAATCTAGATGCACTTTACTATTAGCAGTTTCATTAAATGTAGTTCATTTTTATTAAAACATAAAAATGCTAATTAGATTTTTAAATGTTATTGAATATTCACTGGCATAATTTATTGGTAGCTTTTCTTGAGTTTCACACTTCTGACCATAGGAAGAAGTGACAGTAAAAGCTTTGAATCTGCTGTACACTTTTAGATTAGATTTTAGAGTAGCCCTATCAACCCTTACATTGCTGTCAGTGCAAACTGATCTAAAAATACTTTACATTTTAATAAATCTTACTTATCTCCCTATAATATTTAAATTTTAATTTTGATTGGTCAATTGCTCACTGAGTTTTTTTGTCTTCAGACCATGTTAAAAGACACCAGCCAGGTAGCCTTGTACAATTGAATCAGTAGTAGTCCATGGTGACTATTTTATGCCACAGGGTTATCTAACAAAACACATGCATGTGACACCAACATTTAGTTCAAACATTTAGAAAACATATTCAGATGTGATTTATATGGCAAGTTGAATATATTCAAAAGCAGCCTGAAACCACATTATCTCCAGATCTGATCAGAATTCTTCTTCTCTGAGAACACACATTATGGCATCTGTCTTCCTCAATTACAATATAATAATAATCTCACCTCATCTTGAGCAAGCTTTGAGCTATTTAAGAAGTGTGGAGTCATATTGAATTATTATTACATTGTCCAACTCCATCTAAGTAGCTTTTTTGCATTATTTCTCAGAAAAATAAATTTTCTCAGAAAAGTTTGCTTATACTGAAATGAATTTTCAATGCAGAAATGGTATTGAAAGTGAAATTCCATCAGTGTCTGCACTTCACCAATCTTTAAAATAAGTTACCTGTTTATTATAATAGCAGTAAATGAACGCCTGTTACAGGACCATTGTGTTTACTGTTCTAAAAACTATGCACATCTATAGCATTAGCATTAGCATTAAAGCTATTTTAAGTATACTTAATGAACTGTGATGATTTCAGGTTGGAGGGTTGATGATTGGGTTTATCTAATTTGGCATCAGCCAAATCAGAAGGATTTATCATTTACTGTACAATGTAGAGTGTCTAGGACTGGATCACAATCACGTCCTTCTGTCCGTAAATGTTCTTCACATAAGAAAAATATTCGAGGTGCGCTATAACATTTCAACAACTTTTACAACCAATCATGGGGAAGCCAGACTGCATATTAACTGTAGGAGTTGAGACAGGGAGTGACAGTCATGGTGGACGAGGCTACTCTTGCCTGCTGTTGTTTTTAGAGGTGGGGGTGGCATGAGACAGACACATTAGAACAACCGACAAGAGGAGACAAAACATCGCAGACATTTCCCATTCAATGGCTGCATCGTGAGGCCTCTGAGACCAGGTGGATAATGTCGAATATTCAACACCATGAATGTTATCCGTCTATGTAAACACATATGTAAATGACAAGTACAAAAGACAAGTTGCCAGTTATTTGCAAAATTAGCACATACTTAAAATGCTATAGAAGTCAGCAATTAGGAATAAATTTGTCCTTCCATATTACAATTAAAATGAATTTATTCTCTCTCTTTTAAGTTTATAATATAATGGAGTGCTGTGTGTTGGGAGGTAATGCTTGGGTGAATTTTAAGTCTGAATCAGATAATACATTTTGAGAGGGCAATTGACCCAAGGGGTCAATGAGAGGTATCCCCCACCTCACTGCATCACAGGCCTCCCGGGAACAGCACTGAACATTTATCACATGTCTCTGTAACTGTGTGTGTGTGTGCATGTGCGGGTGCGGGTGTGTGTGTGTGTGTGTGTGTGTGTGTGTGTGTGTGTGTGTGTGTGTGTGTGTTTGTTTATGGCCTGCTGACATAAGACTTGATGATTTACTTGGCTGTAAGGCCTGGTTAGTAAGCAGCTCCTTTTTGCGTGAAAGACTGGAACATGGGAGTTTTGGAATGTGAGCTATACTGAGGTAAACTCCTGAGGCTTGCACTGTGTAGCTGTGCGCACGTTCAAGTTGCCCGTGATATCCGTAACTAGCACTTGATAACCGGTGAAAATTATGGAACATCTTTGAACAGAAAATCTTTTTTCTGAAGTGATACGGAAGTGATCCTGAAGTGGTTCAGAATAAACAGAAAACAATGCTAACACAGCTAACAATAAATAAATGCTAACAGCTCATTTCTACACTAACGATTTCCTACATGTTTGCTGTTTGCTTATTTGTTTTTTGAGTGAAGCAACCTTGTAAGCAAGGTTATTTAAAGGTCATTCTTTTTAAACCAAAACACCAACGCCCATTGACATTGTTTTCGGGCCTGAGAGGAAATGACCCATTTTACCATGCACCCAGCAGGCATGCCCACAGGCTGGGTACGGCAAGATCAGCAACAGCCTTGGTGGTGTAGGACATGCTTTAGTCTGCCACCTGTCAGGTGGAAGGAAACCAGATCTTACCACTGCACACCAAGTTGTCCTGCAGACCACCATTTAAGGAGAAAAAGGAGCTCCTTGAAGCCATTTGCCATGTCAGAAGTAACAGCAGCGCTTCACTGAAGAACTTCATGTCTATTTATGCAATCAATCCCAATACAACCACACTGATGACACCAGGAATAAGTATGGGTTTTGGCTCAAAGCCAGATAACTCCACTGACCCTGCTGACATGTAGAACTTGATCAACTGAGTGCATGCCATTCACCCATTGGCATCCTCGTCTATGCAAATGATCTATGTAAATTATCTGGGTGCCCAGGCAACAAGGTCCCTCAGATTGTCAGTCAATTAATACAGATGAGCAAGCAACTGAGAATATTATGGTGAAGCATGTCTGACACCGGTATCCATTTATGTGATCATATAGCAGGATTTGTAGCCATGAGCTCTTTGTAGTTCTGGAGAATTAAAACTGGTAACTTTTTGCATTTGGCATTTGGCAAATTTTGGCTAATTTGGTGTGAAATGCTGTTGAAAATGTCATCCTGAAGCTGCCCTCCAACATTTACTGCGAATGTCAGAGCGGCGTACAGATATCTTCAGTCCCAAGAGCTTCAGCCAAAGCCAATAGCATGGAGCATGTTCCAAGGTTACTTCTCGGTTGTGGACATGAAATCAACTTGTCTATTCCCTCATCAGTCTATTGTCTTGTCTATTCCCTGCATTAAAGTACAGGCTCTGTCTTCTTAACACAGCATCTGTACCGGACACAGTATTGTGCCGATAGTGACAAGTGGAGAATGCGACTCAACAACCCTCTAGTGGTTAACAGATAATTCAGGCTAATGTGGTCATGAAGTGAAGTTAACTGCCAAAACAAGATTTCAATCATTGAACAGTTTGAACTACCACTTTAAGAAATCCATAGTTTGCCATAGGTCATAATAACACTGCAGATTTATAACACTGCACACTGTTTTCTGTTTCCACTCCTGGCAAATGTTTGAGGTCGCTGCCAGTGGCTCGAGCATACCATCACTCTTATGGCCATCGGCTTGTGCTTGCGATGCATGGAGGAGAAAGGGCCATTTCTAAAGAGCAGATGTGTAGCAATTAATTTTTTCCTATTAACCACTTATTTTCTTTTAAAAAAGCCTGTCTGTACAAGGAAGCCACTTAGATTCAGTTCTGTGCAGGTCTTCCACTTTCTGAAATCACTGTTACTGACTGTTTATGTTAAAGAGCTACTCAAAATTGTTTCAAAAGTGTTCAAACACAGGACAGTTCAATTTCCATCCAAATTGCTAGCCAGTTGCCATACAGGGAACAAGCAGTCAAACTTCAACTGCACAACTGCCTTTAAGTAACTTCTGTAAAATTATATTATTCCATTGTACTTAGTCCTCCCTAATGTACATCTCCTGTGGGTAATCATTATGAATTTTGTCTGGAATTTAAAAGCTCTAAACTTTGTTTAACCATATCCCAAACATCCCATAAATCATAATATGCCATGGTTGGGCAAAGATAGCCACCTGACGTTTCAAGCTTGCTCTGCACTTAATTGGCCATGTCTGATGTATACATTTTCAAAGTTTGCCTTTATCCCCTCGGTAATCATGCAACACTATTTCATAATGTGGCAGCTGTTGGTAGTTTAGCCTGCAGCCACTAGTCAGAACCCTTCACCCACATCCCTGCAGTGTGAACCCACTCACTGGGGTACCTGTAGCTCCTCACTCAGGCCATTTGGTTATTCCAGTGGACTCCATTGGAAACCTCCAATATACACAAGAAATGTGCATGTGCTCTCCCTCCTGTGTTATGCAAAGCCATTAGTTGTGTTTGGCTCAGTGTGGATTTGGGAATATGTTTTTATAAAACTCTAGTTAGTTAAGGGTGTGGCTAAATGCACCATCTATTAGAAATCCAGCACCCAAGGTCATAGGAATGATTTCATTCTGCACTGCATCTGGCACAAACATCATTAGCGTGAGTAATAAAAGGAGAGTGAAGTGGCTCAACTTTAACTATTACAAAAAAAATTTTTTTTAAATCTAACCTGGGAGTTCTTTGCTTGCCCACACACGTTTCCTGGGTTTTTCTTTCCTCTCTCTTTTTATTTTTCACCATTTGTCCACACTACTCTCTCATTCTACATGACTTTCTTCTCATTCGCTCATTTCTGTACAGAAGCAGCAGGGATTCCCCATCTAAAAACTACTCCAGTGAGGGTCCTTCCCTGCCCGCAAGCCTAGAATGGGGAGGCAGCACCTGTAACACTCCCCATTCATGTTACATGCCTTAATGCTCAATTTAGTGTTTTTCCTTCAGATTCTAAATGTTTCACCCTGACCCATATGTCATCACTGTGAACAGACCTCTGCCGTGAGCAGTCAGCATGCCCACATTTCCATAAACAATGACATGCATGATGCAAATAGTCATGAACAACAACAAAGAAATGTTATATTTATGAAAACATCAGTGCAATAGCAAAATGAATTAAATAATGGTATTAGTGTTCATCAGACTGCCAATTTGCTGCACAGGTCGGTGGATGGTTCATCAGCTGTTTATCAGATTAGAGCGAGAAAGCGAAACAGGGCCAAGGCAGAGGTGTTGCTGTTTTAGGAGATGTCGCTGTTGCCTATGTGCAGAAAGACACACTGGGGAAGAGATCACAGTGGAGAGACCACAAATCTGATCTGATCCTCAATGGGGCCTAGAAACACATATGAAAAATAACTCGATCTGATCAGAAAAGATCAGGGATTTTTGTATTCACACTGCTTAGACAAAAACATGACATTTGGAACACTCTGACTTTGCCTTGTAAATGAAATCACTACTGAGCTTCAAACATTACTGGGAAAAAATACACCTTAAAATTAGTGCAGAATCTGCACATGTCCCAGAACCAGAGTCTGGATAATCTGTCAAGTCTGGAACACAATTCATGCCCATGGAACTTGTGTCAAAAGAGAGCAAATACTGGCTACACACAGAACTGAGAATGTTGCGTTTGGCACATTACAAAGCATCATCAGTAAAATGAACTAATATCAAAAACGAACTCTTTTGTTAAAGGTTATGTTTTTGATTAATCAATGATGAATGTATAGATCATTAGTTGCTGTTGCACATGTGGTTAAAAAAAACCCCTAGTGGATCAAGGTTGGTGCACACAAGTCTTCTTGCAGCAACACATAGCAGCAGAGTTCAACTTAAATTTACATCTACCTCCTTACAAGTAAAAAAAAAAAAAATAACACCCAAAACATCTGGTTATTTTTTCAATGTCAGATAATGTGGAAATGCTCCAGTCCAAGTTAGTGTATAATACAGTTAGTGTATAAAACATGATCCATTCCAGAAGCGGGATGCCTAGGTGTGAAATGTTGTGCATGTTTTCCCAGTTCAGCCTCGGTATGGTCATTTCCATGGCCAATTCCATGGCCAATGTCAGGGACAATCGGATCAGAGTCAGTTTACTTGAGGTTTGGAGGCGTAAAAAGTGCCCGGGGCCGTTATTGTAGGCCCCTGTAGACTTGCTTCATAGCGCTGGATTTTTCTGTCGCTGAACATGCATACACAGGCTACAGTAACGCAGATGTGGTGACATAAAAATGTACGCCGTGATTTACTTCCCAGTGTCAGAGAAGAATGCGCCGGAGCACCTCCAGGCAGCTCCAGAACTGTATCGACCCACATCGTTTATTTTCTTTGGGTCGCTGTGCCTGGTTCTCGTGCTTCATGCTGGGGCTGCGGTGGAGCAGAGAGAGAACAGGACACGCCTAAAAGAAAACCCCAAAGTGTCTCTGGTGGCCGGTGTCAGTCGTGCGCGGAGACTGTGGTCTTTGGCCCTGGCCCAAGGATTAGGTGTTCCGGGGAAGAGAGTTTTCTTGGCCCCCGCCGGCCCTCAAGATCGCCTCATGCATTGTGTGTGCGATCATGCATGTGTATATGTGTATATTTATATATATATATGTGTGTGTGTGTGTGTGTGTGTGTGTGTGTGTGTGTGTGTGCACGCAAGTGCAACCTTCCTCTCCTGCCCTCCTACCTCCTCCTCGACATTCGGATCTTACGCCATCCGCCTCTCTCCTTCAGTGCCCACTATTGCACATGGATGGCATAATCAAGGCCTGCCCTTTCCCTGGGTGGATAGCACAAAAGCGAGAGGCAGAGAGAGAGAGAGAGAGAGAGAGAGAGAGAGAGAGAGAGAGAGAGAGAGAGAGAGAGAGAGGGAATGAGAGAAAGAGAGAGAGAGAGAGAGAGAGAGAGAGAGAGAGAGAGAGAGAAAGAGAGAGAGGGAATGAGAGCGAGAGAGCATCTGGGAGTTCAGCAAAGGAGCATATCAAGAAATAATCAGATGGTAGAGAAATGAGGAGAGGAGGTGCTGCAGAGAGAAAGAATGAGAAGTCACAGAAGCGGGGGGGGGGGGGGGGGGATTGGGGATTCAGGCAGAAGGGGTAAGACCGGATATGAAAACAATGGGCTCATTGTAGAGAGATGACAGGAGCACAGGGAAGAGGTTATGGGAGATCGGTGGAAAGTAGCACCACCTACAGGCCAATTCACCACACAATCAGCAGATGAGCTCTGGAGGACGAGCAGCACCATCTGATGACAGGGGTCACTGTGCATGGTTCCCTTCATGTGAGTGGAAACAACGAGACAACACAACAAGCCCTGGCCTTAACCAAAACAATGCGCTGGAAGAAGCTTAGGTAACCACAGCAGCACGCTGACTGTAATAGAAGAAGGAGCCAGCAATTTACACTTTAAGGCCCGATGGATACATCTCCACATCAAAGAACATGAAACAAGAGGACAGCCAGACTGTTTGGACAATAAATGCAGTGTTTGTTTCTGCGTTTTCTTTTTACAGGCCCTGTAAATTGTCTCCGATTGCAAATGGAGTGTTTGTATCTGCGCCAGATTCACTGTGACTGGGCCGGCAGCCTTTTTCCGGGGCTCGTGTCACACAGCCTGGTCCAGGGGAACACATCCCCGGCGCCCACCAGATCACCAACCACAACAGCATGTGACAGGTAGACGCCGAGGGGCATCCGTGCAGATGAGGGGATCCCAAACGGGTGGGCCCAACTTGGAGGAGCAAATATTTACTCTGCACATCAGCACACTGGAATACTGCCCTGACAGAACCCTGTCAGAGGAGACGACTCCAAACCCACAATATACAGGCTGCTGAAGTGGCATTATGGGTAGTATAGTGGAGTATACAGACACAAATAAGCACAGAGACATGATTAAGTGTCATAGGGAGTAGATTTTAAAAAGATATAGATCTTTATTCACTGTGAATTCTGAGGCTCATGACATTAGAGGCTCCCTCATTATGCTCTGCATTAATGAGTTTGTATTTCACTTAGTTCAAATGCTTCTCTATGTTTTAAACTATGGATATAGTCTGTGGGTTTAATCTCCAGTGTAGGGTTACTCTCCAGCATCTAGTCCTACCCTTCTCCATCTCAACCCCTCTCTTCAGACCAAAAGCTCAGTCCCAAGTTCAATCAAGCTGGGGTGTGAAGTCCGCCTCTGAAAGCCAAGCGTGCCAGATCAAAGCTCCGGAGCCGGGGGAATGACACAAAAACACGGGGACAAGTCAATGATAGCTGATAGTCTGGGGAGGATCAGGGCATATTTGACATACAGCAAGATGGCCACCAAATTAGCTCTCTGGAGAGTGCAGCACACACAATGGCAATATATGCACATAGACAATTTAAATGCACCACCAAAGTCCATGTAGAGATAAAATGTTTGTGTAATATGTCTATGGAAGTAACTGGACAAACTGGAAGTGTCTGGTATTACAATGTCTGGAAATTTATGTTGAACCTCATTTCATATTTCATGCCTTGTCATTACCACAGCTAACTCAAATAAACATAAAACATAAAGATTATAGTCTTCATAAAAATCTTGATTTGAGAATGTGAGACACATACAGACCTGCTCATCTGATTCCTATTAGAGCTTGAACAGTCACACCCAGCATAACCTTCACCCACTCAAGCAGGCTACAATACCCTAAACAGAAGTGTTGGTGGATGTTCGCCTTCCGCACTGATCTGAAGCCAGCTTTGCATTTTTTATTATGATAGACAAATGTAGGAGTCAGGTAGGTGGAACAGTCTCAGCCTTTAAGGCCAGCATCTGCCCCAGAGAGCACATCTGGCCCACCTGTACATGCGTCAGCGCCACAGAACATCATCTCGCTTCTGAATGGCTCACCCACTTAAAACTTGCAAATCTGATGCAAATCCCCCAGGAGAGCAACATCAACAACAGCACGCCAACGATACAGGCAGGACAGATGTGTGCGCATTGCTCACGAGCCTGACTACGAGAAACAGAAGGTCTCCACTCTTAACTGTGGACACATGTTACCGAGCTGCTAAATCCACAAGAGGAGAACCAAAGAGAGAGTGAAATGGTGAACAAAATCTGTCCTAATCTGATTTTAAAAAGAGGTCCAGATTACTTGGGCAAATTGAGAAAGGTTAGCACTGATAACACTTTTAGATTGCAGGCAGGATTAGTGTGTTTTCCAGTAATCTGATGGTCACTAAATGGGATTGTAATCTCCCTTACCCAGGCTCAGATGTTAGCCTCCATCTGTAGGGGAGGTTATAGGACACTACTGAAGAAGCATTTGTTATATATCCTCCATTTACAAACAGAGGTGAAGGAGTTTTTGGCTTGGATAAAATATTCAGACAAAGGTACGTCTCTGCAGTTTCAGAGATCACAGGCATTGAATTTTGGTAGATACTAATGACAAACTTGCCTGAGTTGAACATCAGGTCAAGTACAGGTAGCAAGCTTAAAGAAGCTACAGAAACATCTGCTAAATCTGACACACATTAACCTTTTGCACCTGACAAATCCAGGTTAATTGCTTGAGTCACTCAAGATTTATGGGAGATGTAGTCTTTACTCAACTAAACCTCGACTTTCTCTAAATGCCCTCAGTCCAAAGAAGCACTTAAACTATGTTTGCGTTCATGTTCCGTGGCATGCTCAGGGCAGGTCAAGGCTGTACGCTGTCAAACCAGCGGGCGAGCGTGGCCTGTTTGAAACTCATCTGGACTCCTCATAAACACTTCACTGCTAATGTACTGCACATGTGCCCATACAGGCATGTTATCATGTATGTGTGTGCATGTGTGTGTATGTGCGGGTACATCTCGGTGTGTTAGCATGCACATGCGTGCACTGGCATACGCCAATGTTGAAATATCAGTCAGATCAAAGAGGGGTTTTTCCTAAAACTGTCTATGATATGAAAGTCATGCAAAAGGCAGGAATGGTTCTGTGGTAAATATTTGAGCTGGGACATAATTGGTACCTGTCTCAGAGTTCTGGGGAGGGGGATTAGGGAGGGGTTGGAGGGTCTTTGATCGACACGCCTTTCCGCTTCTGTCATTTAAACGTGGAAATTTATTTATTGGCGGCTACACCACATCCTATGCGATGCCATCTGGACAAGTAAGGAGTCCTCATGACAGCATCTTGTGTGATAAAACCATACAGGTTTGAAAATGTGTACAATATGAAGGTTTTAAATAATATATAAATGGGTGCTTTTATTACACTTGATCAGGTTAGGCAAGCTTCACATTATGAAATGAGAAATGGATTTATGTCAAATGACAAAACCATATTGAGTGGAGCAGGTTTAAAAAATGACTAAAACAGTTCTCATAAATAAGACCTTAGGCTAAAGTTGCTAGTGTATGAGAGATCAGGCACTGTGAGTGTAGTCCTAGACCACATTTTGATACTAATGTAGGGTAGGTGATTCTTGGTGAACTTCCATATGACATGAACTGTTATTGTAGCTCCTTTATTTTAGCAATAATTTAACACCCTGTCCTTTCAGAAGTTATATCTTCAGAGGTGTGCTATATTAGAAGTGACTCATGGCTAATTTCATGCAACATAATTTTCTAATCCCACTTCCACCGAGCGTGGATTTAACACCAGTGCACAGCCTACACAAATCAATAACAGAGTCAGTCCATCTGCCTTCCACCTGGTCTAGGCCCTGTGAAGGACTGGCACTTCACTCATGTCTGGAGCAAGAGGGTCACTGATCTTCCTCAACACCTCCACTGGTTGTCTGTAATTTTGAACACAATACGGAGGGTGGAGGAGAGTGGAGGAGGGTGGCACCAGGTAAAGCAGGTAGGGGGAGAATGGAAGAGGATGGACCTGGACAGAGCAAGGTGCAGGAGGTTGTAGCAGGATGGTGCAAGGTGGAGGAGGATAGAGCTGGGTGGAGCAGAGTGGAGCAGGGTGGAGGAGGATAGAGCTGGGTGAAGCAGGGTGGAGGAGGATAGAGCTGGGTGGAGCAGAGTGGAGCAGGGTGGAGGAGGATAGAGCTGGGTGAAGCAGGGTGGAGGAGGATAGAGCTGGGTGAAGCAGGGTGGAGCAGGGTGGAGGAGGATGGCTGTTTGATCACAAGGCCTCGGTGAATTGCCTGATCTGCAGGGTGATTTCTGTTCTCTCATAGCAACAACACTAGTGAAAACAACATCATTAACACCTGAACCTCTTTAGGAGCACTTGGGTAATATCTGACACTTAGGTAATGTCTGTCACTGGAGTAATGTCTGACACTGGGGTAATATCTGTCATTTAAGTAATGACTGACACTGGGGTAAAGTCTGTCACCGACACTCAGTTGTGACACTGAGTTCGTGTCACTTTTTAGGTAAAACTGTCTCAGGAAAATATGATTACATATAGGGAATTACAGTAAAGTTAAACATTTGATAAATAAAAAGCCTTATTGCCTTCTTGACATATTCCATGATAAGATATAAAGTAACAAAAGTTATTTACATTTTAGAACTATATTGAACATTATAAGTGAGCCTGCATACTGTTTAATGGCACCTACAAGACTATAAGCTACTTTCGAACACCGTACAATATCTCGCCTCAAACTGTGCTATCCGCCCAAGTCTGGCAGTGATTACCAAAGCTTCAATAACACAAGAAAACCCCTTTGTCTTCATAATGACAAAAGACCCCCCCAACCCACCCCAACACCCACACCCACCCAACAGAAATAGTGCCTTCAAAAAGTCGTTAATAACCTTATCAGCCAAGCCATGGTACAGAGGCCCCATGGTTTTGCATTCAGTGCATCAGAACCGTAGTCCTTCAAAATGCTTTGGAGAGTCTGGAGTTATTTAGCTCTGGTCCCCGATTCGAGGGCGGTGCCAAACCTCGAGTAGCATTGGAGGATTGGGTTTAGGGGCTGGCAAAGGATCGCTCAGATATTTGTGTGCAAAGACGCTGCCAGAAAAGGGGCAGCATGCCAAGATAGCCTGTCTCATCACGGCACTGTAAGCAACTGGAAAGTTTTGACTGTTGTGGTGTAAGATGTTCTCCTGTAGCATGGATCCGGTGCGTGTCTTTACGAGCTGCATGCTTTTTTGTTCGCATATGTTTCTGGTGCATCTTCAGTCCGGTGCTGGGCGACAAAATTATGGAGCCAATTGCTTTGCAGTGGTCCAAGAAGTTCCACCTTGTCCATCTATCATTGCTGTAAACAAGCTCAGTGTATGAAGTACAATGTAGATCATTTGTGCAAAGCCCTCTACCTAGCTTTGCATTGCTATCCCAGGTCCTGTTAAAAATATGCATTCCACAAACTTCACCTTTAAACAAATCTCCTATCAATTTTCATCAGCCCTCAATCAGCCGAGCCAGTCGACCTCATCAAAGCACTCTCACTGCCTTTCAAAGGCAAATATCTCTGTTTGATCTTGGCTTCTTCCATTACCTCCGATGTATTTCAGATGGGCAGGAAATAAAAAAAGAAAAAGACTGATTGGAAGATCTGAGTTTTGTACGTGCAGCCCAAATCTTTGCCAACGGGAGCCCACGAATCAGCAGTGAGCAGTGGCAAAGCAGAGCTCCAAGGGTGTACGACTGAGGCACGGTGTGTAATGGCAAACATATGGGCCATCTGCAAAGAGTTAGCACAGTCGGGGGGGTCTTCACCAAGTGGAAATCTTGATAACTGCAGATAAGCATCCTTTTATTTATTTATTTTTTAATCAATTCAGATTGACTGGTACAAGAGTTAACTGTTACGCAATTATCAGGAGAGGCAGTGAGAGATGCAGGCTCATGTGGACAGCTGAATGAGTCTTTAGTTATTACAGACAGTTTTAAATGTAATTCACAGAAGGATTTGCTGGGATTTCCTTTGATTTATGTTCAGACAGAGTCTGTGGCTGGGCATCATAAACAGTGAGGTGTGTGGCCTGAATCCATATTAGCAGCAAGGGAATTAAAGTGCTTAATAATTATAGAATATAGGATATCACAATTGAATTTGCTACAGAGAACAACTGAGTAAGGAATGAGCTCATGTTAGCATCATTTTTGTAAATTAAATGAGTAATTTGATTCATAGTAACAACTTTAACTTTCAACTCAAGTCATATAAAGTTACTGAGGTTTTGCATGAATGAAGAGGTTTGTTTAAATGACCTTAGGCTAGCTAAATGTCTGGTAAAAGAACAATGCATGATCGTTGACACTGCTCTGTCAAAATGTAGGAGAACAAAAAATCTAAATCTAGGAGAACATTACAAACCATTTCATTTATGTTCCTTGATATTTTGCTTTTTTTAAAATATTTTTGTATAAATGCACCATAGAAATTGTTTTGCATAATGAATAATATACCTGATATGAAATATACAATTCATTTTACAGTCAGTTTTTATTAATTATTTTATACTCTAATACCACAAACACAACTGACCATGTGGATCTTTAAACTAACTGTTAGCAAATGAGCACTCTAACTTAATATCAGTGAAACCAGTGAAGGTTATATATTTTTTTCCAGTCCATTTTCACATGCATAGCAAAACCAAGCCAGAACGAGGAAACTTCATTGCATGCTTACTGAGAGCTTGAATACTATGAAAGAGAGTGCCAAAGGGGCACCATGCTGAACTCAGTGGATTTGTGCTATTGCTAAGAGACCACTTGTCAAGGCCAAAAGCTCTTCCTTTCCTTCCGACCAGTCTCCGCATCGAGTGGCCCAAGCTGCAATGAATTAACCAAATGGGAAGCGGAAAATTGCACTTTTAATTTTTTGACCTTGTTCCATTTCCTGCTCTAATGTCCAAGCACAACAGGAGAAGCAGTCTCCCTTTGTTCTTATGACTTTTATAGACAACGCTCCGCCATGTAAACCTTAGTCTCAAAAGGGCCCTGTACAATAAACATTCTGTTTTTGGTTTGGATTTGGGTTTTGGATCAATCTGTTAGGTTTTCTTCTAATCACCGGGTATCTGCAGAGTGAAAGAGAGGAGCAGCCGACAAAAACATGACTCAACGGCATCATGGAAATGTTGGCGGACTCTCGAACCTTAAACAAATGTTGTTTTTATGTGGCATTTAAGCACAATTTTTATACACACTGTCAGACCATGATGGCCTCTTGCAGAGGAGAGTACCAGAGGGTAAAGGCTTGCAAGCAGAAACTTGGTGTTTTTCAGTGCAAGTAATGCTTGTTTTACAGGCAGAGTGGGCAATTTAAAGGGCCCAGTTGAATTTTGTGGCATTGGTATTGAGTCTGTATTCCAATTAAAAGTCTTAACAAGACTCTAGAATGGAAGAAGCAAAGACGATCTGTCAACTGAATGGAGAACAATAAACCACAAATTTGGTTTTAGTGATTGCTTTAACAACAGCAAGCTTTTCCAAGCTTTTCCAGGTACCACAGATGGAAGAGTCCTCTGTGCATGGTGCTCTATGAGCCAGCACTTAGCAGTGTCTAAAGGTAACAGCCTAAGTTTGGGTTTGTGCTCCGTGTGACCATTAAGGACGCTACATTGTACTTAACCCACTCTGCCTTTAGCACACTGCATGTATGAAGACACACTGGCAGCCTCAACAGAAGACAAGACATTGTCACATGTAAGCACATTAGATCCTTAGAGAGCTTGTCGATGTTCTAGAAGAACAGCCCTGTGCATCATTTTCTCTGCAGATTAACTCTTTTTATCATTCTTTGTCACAAACAAAACCAAACCCGCATATTTATGTACACTAAAGATTTTGATCGCAAACATCTTTGGTGTCAAGCGCTTGGAAGAAAAATGAGGCCAAGTCTTTGCTGACTGTCCTGTGTTAACATATGGAGGTAAGCCAGTTGTTGTGTGCTCTGTGCTGAAATAAATGAGCCAGCCCCCAAGGAGCCGACCCTAAAATAATACACATGTGTTTGATATTCAGTTTGTTACAGAAGGCAGAAAAAAGATCCATATTTTAAGTGTGGGAACACAAAGACATGGATCAAAAAATTCCCTTAACTTTTTTTCCCCTCTGTGAGACAACCATGTTCTGAAAATGTTCGTTATTCACCTCGGCCAGTCACGCAGTGCAATTTTGAACTGAGTAAGTTATCTTAGTTCTTAGATAATACCCTGTACACTGAGCACTGATTTGCTATTGTTTTCACCATTAATGAAATACAATTTGAGACAGATAACCCCTGGGGACCTCGTTTAGCAGAGGTGAATTGACCACAAAGTAATTGAACATTTATCACTGACCTTTTTGATATGTCTAAGGTCTGTCAGTTTTAATATCAGACATCATTGTCCTTGTCTGATAGGCACGAATGGTTCTTTATTTATGAGCTAAATGACTTGGCTTGTCAATGAATGAAATGAAATTGTGAAATTACGTTGATTTCATCTGTTCTTATTACCTATTATTCAAAAGACATCTACTGGAGGGCAGATCTGAAAAAAAAAAGAATAAAAATTATTATGCATTATGATTTGTTTAATCTCAACGTGCTTCATAATGTAACATGATTCATAATATAATGTTGTTCACATCAACTCCTGTGAAAATAATAAGAGAAAGATTTATGTGCAGTTAATTATATTTAAAAAATATTATTACTAAAATGATTTGAAAAGTTTACACGTTTTATTTGTTATTGTAAATATTTTTTCTTTGCTGTATTCCTGTCAAATCTTTGTCTAAATAATTTGTAAAAGCTCTTCAGTGCAATATCCTAAATATTTCCAGTTACAGATTTTTTTTTTCACTGAATTGCTTACAAGAATCCTTACAAGAGTCCACAGTTTCCTAATTCCATGCTGCAACTGGATCACTCCAATTGCCTCTGGGAATTGTAGTCCAAGCACCTAAATGCGCAGAACAATTGCAGAGCAAGAGCTTAGGTGACAAGATCACATTTGAACTCGCGCTCTCTCTTGGATATTTAGGGGCAATGAGCCAGCCATACATTGATGGAAGGGCAATCATGCACATTTCTGCAGGGCCTGTGGAAAGGACACACTCGGTCTGCAGTGAATAGCCTGCTGGTATAGCGTTCGCACAAGCGTCCAGGGTGAGCCTCGAGGAGGCATCTGAAGTGCTTTGATAAAGTGCTTTTGAGAGAAAATGAACTCCCTTGTGGATTTAATGACATCAAAGAGTGAGTTGGCATCATAATGAATTCCAACTAAAACTCGTGGAAAAAGAGAGAGAGGCAGCGAGAGAGAGAGAGAGAGAGAGAGAGAGAGAGAGAGAGAGAGAGAAAGGGGGGGAAATTCAACTATGATTATCACAGCCTTTTGTTTGACATTCAAAAGGCTGAGTGGGGCAACAGAGGATGAAAAAAAACCCACTTGTCCTTTCTCAAACTCAAACCGGCACACAGAGAAAAGAAAAATAACAGCCGTTTGAGAATTTGAGGGAAGTGTGCTGGTAGTTAGAGACTGACACAACTCCCGGCCCAGAAACGTTTTGGGCTATCAGACACAGTATGTATTAGTGTGAAGGGTATAAAAGCGTCAGCGGCACTGAGGAGACCTCCCAGTGGCCATTATATGCTACGAAAAAGGCAAAACAGCTTCAAAAAAAATCCCATGATGCACTATTATATATGGTCATCAATGGACTTGTAAAAGGACATTGTGAATGCAGTCAGCGCTTATTGACTTGACACCTTCCAGACATGTCAAGTACATTTTTCTTTTATTTCTTTTTATCATTTTCGAAACTTTTATTCATTTACACTGAACACCAGCCTCGCTCACCATTATCATTACTTCAGGATTTTGTCTTCTCCTGGCTCTTCTCCACTAGCCTTTCGTGTTGATGCAGTGCTGTGTGAATTCATATTTCTTCCAAGCAAATTGCAACAGCAATAATACGGTGCAAGAGAGCCTGTTGTGGGCCTGGCACCCGAAGCCAGTCACAGCCGGGCTGAGATCACCCGGCAAAGCACATAATTCCTGAAACTTCTATGCCAAATTAAATAAATACCGCGCGTTTCCAGGGCAGAGGAATCCCACATCACCTCATGACAGTTGTATGTAAATGGCCAGCAGCTCAGGAATGACTACATGGTTATTTCCATGTGATACAGCTGGGTTGGGACAGACCAGACCATGTTTCTCTTCTTTTTCCCCAGAAGCTGGAGAGTTTCCTTTGTTATAAGAGAGATGCATTAGGTTGACGGTTTATGGACAGCTGTCTATCTGCTGATGCCAGGAGGCACAAACAAAACATCAGAATGCTTTGAGCTGAGTACATCATGTTATACATCCTAGTAGCTCTTCACATGGGGTGATGTTAACTGCTCTAAAGGTGTTGCCACTTGTAATATATAA
This sequence comes from Electrophorus electricus, assembly GCF_041902795.1. Lineage (NCBI taxonomy): Eukaryota > Metazoa > Chordata > Actinopteri > Gymnotiformes > Gymnotidae > Electrophorus > Electrophorus electricus. Next base: position 14,998,241 of record NC_137505.1, on the reverse strand, counting down.
TAAGCTTTCCCCCCACCTTCATGTTTCACTAGTAATACATTGGAGTGTTTGTCATAAAAACAAAATCTAAAGGAATAAAAGGGAACACTCTGAATTCATGGGTGTGGTAATATATAATACCTTACTGAATCAGAGGGCTGAGGTAATCGGGTGTGGATAATAACCTCTAAATGGCAAAAGCCACATAACTGGCTCAGAAAATATAGCTCTAACAGTTTTTGAAGAATGTGTCAAAGGGAATGTGCATTCACGATTGGAGTAGTAGACCATCTGATCCGGGTTTCTTAATATGAACGCTTACCAGACATCATGAAGGTGTTCTGCATTGTTCAGTCATTTCCTCCCTCAGCCTCCATGTGGTTTATTTAAAAGTGAAATGACTCAGAAATTTGGTATGACCTATCAGTCACATTTAATTAGAGCTCAGGATAGGTCCTGCTTTTCCGTGTAACAAATAAATTTGAACACAAGAAGAAATGCCATGGCAGTTCTTCATCAAATAAATTTTATTTTACATTGTCCAATGGATTTGACCTTTCCAAACTGCAAAAAATATTAATGTGTCAGTGATGTTGACATTTTAATGTAATCAGGACCCTACCTTTTCCCTACTTGTGGAACTGTAGTGTTGAGAATTCCCAGACTACTGGATGGTCCACATGTTCAGTTCTCCATGTGTTGAATGGTTTACATGTCCAGCAGTGTACATATTCCTCTATGTGCCCAGCACTCCATGTGTCCAGAGCTCTACATGTCCAGCACTCTACATGTCCAGCGCTCTTATGCCCAATGGATATTACAGCACTTTGAAAATCTGTGACCTGTTGTTTCATGGACATAGTGGTGTGCATGCTACTTTTTTTTTGAATAGCCTACAAAAGTAGTACAATTGTTCAGAAAATAGTTTTGAATGCATTTTATTGAAGGGAAACAATAATAGTCATTAACATTTTTGGCAACATAGTGATACTGGCTTTGTTCGAAATAGCCTATTACATACTTTATACTTCATACTGTACTCAGTATATACTAGATAATAGTCCCCGCAGTAGCATACAGTACAGTATGCAGTATGCAACAAAAGCAAACCATACTATGAGGTCACATGAATGTATGAAGGATCCACCCACTTGGAAAAGATTTGCAAGACTGGACACAGTACACCATGAATATAGCTCTCGTTGCATACTGGAATATTTGGAGGAAGAAGTATGTTATCGGCGTAGCTTCGCATTCTGAAAAGTTTATTTTGGTCACATACTGCATACAGCATACTAATTTGGGGCCCAGTCAATACGTGAGTAGTATGTAGTAGGCTATTTCAAACACAGCCGTACTGTAATGTTATACACTATACAATGAGGAATTCAATTACAAAATACTAGTCTTCTCCCATTTTTTTAACCATTGCTCCCCACCCACAACAAACAAATAAGAATAATATAATGTATTCAAAACTAAAGCATGAACAAAAAATAATAATATTATATCAATGCATAATAAAATTAACAATGAAAATCACTTACATTACAGATGTGACTTCAGGTCTAGGGTTGCAGAGGTTTGGAAAACACTATACCCACTTGTCCCAGACCTTTCTTATGGTCACAATTTGTCTGTCAAACATCTTACAAGTCTTGCTTTGTGGTTATCAAATCATCGCATTCTTAAGAAAGTGTGTGAGACTTTCAGTGGTGATCTGGCATGGAGAATTGCCCTTCCACTCACTGCATCCCTGAGCCTAGATGTAGCCTCACCTCTGGACCCATACAGACCCATTAGCAGCTCTATGAAGACCCTCAGGCCAGTTTCTTCCATCCTTTTCCAGTTGTCTCCATATTCACAGAATCCCTCCAAAATTGATGAAGAGCACGGAGAATGTTGAGGCAATTTCCTCAACATCTGATTTCCTCTTCATCTGATGATGATGCACCATGCTCTAGGTGAATCTTCCACATCTTCTTCTTCAGTTACCTTCTCCTATTTTAAATCATTGTTCTCTTGTTTCTTCTGAACATCTGAAAAAATCAGATCTATGACATGTTGGGCACTGAAACTCATAGATTCATGTCAGGTAAAATGTCAGGTCAAAAATGACCCATATGACAATTCTTGTACCCCAAACACATACAGCTTTCATGAAAATATTTTATAAAGCATTTTTTAATTCTCTCTAAAGTTAGGATCATTTCGGGAAGAGTCATCAGATTTCATGAAGAAAGAAAATTCTTTAGGTTGTTTTTTCCAAGGTTAAAAGGTACAACGGGCCATTTTTGACCCGCAAGACAACAGGAAGGTTAAAAGGACTACACACACTACATGCATGGAGTCAACTCCACTTGGCATTAAAGGCTCTCCTCTTTTCACTGCAGCCAGAACAGGAAATGATATAATTGTTGCATTTTTTCCCATGCCCACTTGCCCGACGAATGACCCTTGCAGCCAACTGCTGGGAATGGCCCAAATGAACACCAAGTGATTAGAGGTACGGGGCGGAGGCGGGCAGGTTCATGACCTTTACAGTGTATACATGTGTCTTTGAGAGGGAATCTGTGGGAAAAATCATTTATAAGGAACAGCAGCTGAAAATAGCATTTCAGGAAATCTGTTAAACTGATTTATAGGGTGTTTAACAGCTAAAGTTAGCTTATCACTTTGTTTCATTGCACTGGAAATGACTAGCAGTGTGGATTAAGAGAAAGGTTTGGGGTTTTTTTGCATCATGCAGTTCCTGTGATCTTAATGTATTGGGTATTTGTCAAGGCTCTATGACCTCATCATTGTCTATGGCTATGTTTATTACACATTAATTTCCCATAATGCATGAGTCTCTCTGCCTCCCTGTTACTAGCTAGCGTAATAAGGATGGTTCATAAGGGATAGCCCCCAAAACAGGGCAGTGTATTGTAGGCCGCTAATGCAGGCCAATGACATCATGCAACTTCTGTGCTCTGAGGTCATATGAAAATGCCTCGGGCCATGTTTCCTATGAGGAGGCGATGGAAGATATTAGGTGTCTCTAGCAATCCTGGTTTCTCTACCTCGAATTCAAACCTCGACAAGATTGAGAGGAAGATCAAAACATGACGCAAGTGGCCAACGGCAGAAGGGCTGTCTTTTCCATCACTTAATGGGAAACTGGGCTTTGGTAGCAACCATTAAGGTTTAAAGCCCCTGCATTTCGATAAAGTATTCCATAATTACTCTGTATGAACGAATCCAAATGTGAATTGAACTGCTCTATGCTTATAATTCGCTTTGGCTGTCATGTCCATATATTACGTGATAGAATTTTACCCTAATCAAGATTAGGTGCCATCAGCTCCAATTTCAGCTTCCTTCAGTCCCACCTAAATTTAATTGGTTTCATCGGTGCCCTACTTTTCCCTGTTGACTCTAGTAAAACCCTAGTTCACAAATTGGCTAAAGTGGCCAGTTCACATAAGGGTGATTCCTTTCCTGTTTCATTGTAGAGGAGTCAACACACAAAAGCATTGGTTCCACACAGATTAAACATTGCAAGATCCTGAGACACACCTGCTAAATGTGTAACACTGTGGCGACTCTTAAATGAGAATCAGTCCTGCTATACACACACACACACACACACACACACACGCGCACACACACACACACACACACACCACCTAAATGAATCTTCCTTACCGCCTAAATGAGCCCCCCACCCTTTTTCATTCGGATCCACAAGGCTGGGCAGAACATCATTCTGGGAAAACAACATAAACTGTTGTGTTTTAGTGCCATGGTAGAACAGTGCAGATATTCATTGTTCAGCTAACATTTTCTTTCTTTTACCTTACTAAAGTCAGAAGTCTTCAAGGTCTCATCAAATAATTCTAGCTAGACACACTTAACGCAAATATAAAAACATGCTTTTTTAAAATGATATGACAGAAACAAAGACAATTTAGAATTGACGTCTGTTTATTTGAGAAGGTACAACATAAATCATTTCACACTCTTTGGCATATTTGCCACTTAAAACCAATCTAATCTCCAATTTTAATATACCAGTGAATTAATTTTAATTCTGTGTTGGACATATTACATTCACCATGATATATCTAAAAATACATTCCTGGCTGTATTCTCTTAATGTGAGTTTTTTTTCTCTTTGTTTCTCTGTGGAATTGTGGCCCTGTGGAGATTGAAATCCATGTTCTCGTTGGCCACTCAACGAGTCTTCCATACCTTTTGTTACCAGTGCAGGATGTCTGTGGCCTGTTTATGTGGAGCTGTGAAGCTGTCTAAGATCCTTTCTCTTTTACACCGGGGTTAGTGGGGTGGCCTAGGGCTCAGAGTTAGTTTAACTTGCCAGTGTCTCCTTCCTTTCAAATTTCCTAATATATGTGTGGAAATGTATATATGTGTGTATGGGTGTGTGAGTGTGTGTGTGTGTGTGTGTGTGTGTGTGTATGGGTGTGTGTGTGTGTGTGTGTGTGTGTGTGTGTGTGTGCATGTGCGCATGCATGTGTGTGTGGGGGGGAGGGGGGACTCCTGAGTTGATTTTACCCAATGAAAGCCAGCTGCTACACCGCATTAGCTACATTAGCTATCAAGTGTTCATGTTCAACTTGCTGAAAACTATCAATGTCATCTACACTGCCAATTAACCTTCCATATTTAGCATGTGGCAAAAGAACTGACTTTGACTACATAACTATAATATGATCAACCTCAGATCTTTTGAAGAAGAATAATTACTAACCTCGATTTTATCTAACTGATACTAATTAAACTGAATTTCTTTAGCCAATGCCCTCAACTTGCATTGTTGTGATGTGTTCTGCGCAGGCTGCTTAGCACCAACGGACATTAAACGTTGACGAGGTGTTGAAATGAGCTCGGCCCGTGCAGGGATCAAACCCCGTTGACTGGGGAGTAGTAGGAGCTGGATTAGACGGTCTTGGCCTCGCAGCTCAAGGAACTCGACGGCCGAGAACAATGGCGGGTCCACAGTGGTCTTGTGCTGCCGTTATCAGCAGGATGCCAGTGAAACAGGGGATACCGTGGCATTATAGTACTGCACCACTGGCTTGAAAGCACTAATGCCAGCCTCAAAAGAAAAACCTAAGCTGAGATCTACCAAGCTTTGGAAGCCTTAGCATTTATGGTGTAATATAGCCTAACTAGTGAGAGCTAGTTAAATGGATGAAAGAATAAATAAGGTGATTTGTTAATCATAAATATTCATTTAAAAGTGCATTGTTCTTCAAAATGTGTGTTGTTTTTTTCATAGTAGTTTGCTACACATGAAAAAGTGTTTCCTTTTTACAATCTTCTGATTCATTACAGAAAATACTTCCTACTCTAATTCAGCAACTCGTCTGGACAAGTACAAGGTCAACATGTGACTGACACCCAAATTAAAAAGAAAAAAAAAAAAAATGCTGCTTAATGCACCTGTAACAACAGACACCGACTAGTAACGCAGTGATATCAGCCCTCGATGCTAATCATTGTTTCAATGGCCTTTTGCAGTGCAACAAGTATTCTAGAAGTCAGTCTGTTAAGTGCGGGCTGAATTAAGCATCTGTTGTATGTACTAAAGTAACCGCTGCTTTCCTCTCAACATCTGCTTCCATTAAAACCCAGGCCAAATGCTAATTTAGTGACCTGCAAAGCCCCTGAAGCCATCTCTTCTGAAGCACACCTGTGTCACCCGGACAAAATAATAGGATCAGGGCTATTAGCTAGCAATTAGAGATTGTTTAAAACTCAAGTATTGCTAGATCACATTACCAGAGTCTACCAGTGCTGAACTGAGTTCACAAGTGCAAGGGCCCTCAGATTTCCCAGTCCAAGAGGGAATCCTTTTAATTGCCTTTGGTGTTTCTTTTTTTCTCCACAAAATGTTGGCAATGGCCAAGTAACTGGCAGTATGCCATGATTATGCTGGAATTTATGATAAACCATCGTTTGTCTCTTAGAAATTGGCTGTACCTGACAAAAAGGCTTCAACAGAAGTCTGATCTCTTTAGAAAGATGTAAACGACTTATAAGTATAAATGAGCCTCTGTAAATAACAAATATTAAAATATTTTAAAAACACTTTATTATAATATCCATCCTGATCTTTCCACATGAATTTCTGTCTCTCTCTCACTCTCTCTCGCTCTCTCTCTCTCTCTCTCTCTTCCTGAAATATTGGTATGTATGTATAATATATATAATAACATGATACTACAGTGGTAATATGGTAATAAACATTACTAGCAGCTGACAACCTACAGTATGTATTTACAAACACTTCCATATTATCATAATGGGGCTCTCTGTGTGGCTGGCTAACTGCTTGTGACATGTCAAATAAATATAAATACTTTAAATATAAATACTATTAAAGCTCAAGAATCTTAGTTTAGATTGGTCTTTACAGCAGTCTTGGCAATAATAAATCAAGGTGATTACTGAAGGTTAAGGGCTTTGTCATTTGTGTTAGTATAGTTAGTACAGAAGTAGAGAAAACAAAAGAAAAGAGTAGAAAAGACTGTCAAGCGAGTCGAGTCTGTGTGTTTTTAGCTGCTGTAAAGTGAAATGTAAATTTCATATGAATTCATGTAAACACAATCCATACATGCAACTTGTAAAATTCAGATTAGTCCATTTTAATAGGGAAACATGCCAACTTGGCTCCCTCTAGTGTCGGAGGACGATGCTGAGGTTTCATGGTTTTTCTTTTCTGTTTTCTGGTTTCCTTGGAGCTAAGTAAAGACTTGAATGCGATCAAAGAGCACTCCTGTTTTGAAATTCTTTGGGATTTCTAAAGCTGTTATGAAGGTATTCGCTTCATATACTTTTCATAATGAAATATCACCATATGTTGTGCAGGTTATAAAAAGGTTTTATTTATTTATTTATTTTTAAGGAATATGATAAGATGATTATCTGAGCAAACCATTGCTGTAGTGCATTATAGCCTAGTGAGCGAGAGGGTAAACAGAGCATCGGTTTAATATTTTAAATTCATCCACAAGATGGCAGCAAAAGCTTTTTAATAGTGTATAGCACACGCTATACAATTTTCTTACAGTGATGTGTGCAATATGTAACCTAAAGCCAGTGGTTCTTAACACCTCTTTGATCTTAATTATAAACAGACTATTTTCTTTACACCAAAGATCATCTTCAAACCTCATCTTTATTCCAGGAAATTATGTCTATTTGAACAATACATCACATGGAGAAAACCCTCATTTTGAGTTCACTGAAGATCAAAATAAAAACTCTCCCTTTGTTTGTGTGTGTGTGTGTGTGTGTGTGTGTGTGTGTGTGTGTGTGTTTGTCAGTGAGTGAAGGTGGGTTAAGGAGGATTTTTGATGGCTCTGTTCTTACAAAGCAATGCTCCTGTGAGTTTCAGTGAAAGTAACAACGCTAAAATAGTTATACAGAAATGGCAAACTGAGTCTTATTTGCACACCCTAAATTGCAATGAACTACTTGCAGTTTGCCCACATTTTTACTGATTATTAATTTATCGGCTCAAAAAAAAAAAAAAAAAAAAAAAGCTTATATGGGGTATCTGTTAAAAAAAAAAAAACATAGTAAATCTACTGCATAAAATCTTGCATGATCCATCAGACATAGCACTGAGGGGAACAACTGTCATTTCCCTTGGTCACCTAAATCTACAGCAGAGGACGGTGCCTTAGAATGAGTTTGTTAATAAGGGTTGCTGGGGAAAGCTTTGGCTTTTTAATCTGATCTGAAACCAGTCTGGCTTAGTCCTATTTGAACCCTAACAGCAGGAAGAGCAAATCACAAACCCTGTCTGGGTTCACACAAGAAAAGGCAACTCTCCTTATTCAGGGTCTCTTCTTGCTTTTGTCTCACCATAATTCAGTTTTAACACAGAAAATAAGGCCGCTATTACCACCAGATGATGTAACACATGATGCAACCACATGCAAGGCCTTGACCAGGTTCTATTAAAGGCAAGGCTGAGAGATATTTGCTGGAAATCATGCCAAGAGAGGAGAATGTGTCTTATGTAACTGCACATTAAGGTGAACAATGCTTCCTTTTTTCCAGTATGATTGATTTCTGGTTGGGATTTTTTCCTCTTTTATTTGCAGCTATGTTAAACTCCAGTCACTTTGCAGGCACAGCTGATATGGACTGAAAGAAAGCAAATGTTACCTAAAAGCCTAAGGGTACATTTGAGGTTGTGCAGTTAAATGTTGCTTATTGACCGCTGCTACCCTTTCCTAGGACCTTGATACAAATAGACATGTCCGGTTTGCTTTTGAACGGCCTACTTGCTTTTGTGAGCAAGATGGTGTAAACCTCTAAACCTGTTTACCAAAATCACTTTCATGTATTTTTTTATTTATAAATCCACATTTAGAATATGACATACCATAGAGCAAGGTATGCATCAGGGAATCAAAAGTAAATCTTGGCACAGCAAAATCTTTCATATCAACGAAAAGTGCTGCAGGACTTAAAAAAATATGTGACTCTAAATATACAGAGTGCACCAAACATTAATAACACCTTCCTGATACTCACCCCACAAATCATTAGGAATACTTTCCCAATACTCATCCCCCTCTCACATCAGAAACACCTTGCCAATCCTCAACCCAAATACATTAAGAACGCCTTCCCAATTCTAAACCCGCACACATTAGGAACACCTTAGCAATACTGAACCTGTACACATGAGGAACATCATCCCAATACTAAACCTGTACACATCAGGAACACATTCCCAATACTCAATCCATGTACATCAAGAACATCTTCTCAGAATTGTTGTAGAGCATCTGGTGAGCTGAACAATTTGTGTCACAAATTGTTTGAATCTTTAAAGCCAATTTTTAATCTGTTTTCTCCCATTTATCTACATCAAAATGTACTATACAGTTGAAATCAATTAGGAATTTTCACTTTCACTTGAATGCACCAGGTCTGTCTCATTCAAGGTATGTCTAAAGCCTTGTATATGTATATATTGGTTCCATTGGTTTGAGTACAAAAAAACAAGTTTAAAAAGTGTCCTTTAAAGAATTTGGATAGTTCATTAAACTCCCACTAGTTTGGAATCGATTCATAATTCAACTGAATTCTGCAACAAACTGTAATAAAGCAGAATACCATAAGAATTCACTTCTGCCTTCAGCTGTGTTGTATCTATATTAGAAATGTGCACCACTCTCTTACACACTGCCAGTTATTAAACATCAAAATAATTAAAGGTTAAATCTGTTACTGTAGCTTTTGGCATGTGTTGGTATTTGTGGCTATTTCTACTTAAAACATACATGTCAGAGCCAGACATGCCCCTCCCAAACTTTGAACTAGAGAGGAATGTGGGCATGAGATAAGACCTTCAGTCTCCTTACAGTCCGCTGTTTCAGCTATGGGGCACCCAGCCATCTGCTGACATAGAAACGCTCCATGCTTAGCACAGGGGAAGGTTGTCTTGAGTATGCATACCTGGGGTGTGTGTGTGTTGTTCTTTTTTTTTTCCCATTCTTGATTCGAATCCGTCTTTGCTTGTCCGCACATTTGGAAGTTGTGAAACTTTCCCTCATCCATGAGCATGATTGCCCAAGGATTCTAAATTTAAGTCAAGCTGTGCTAAATGGACGTGAAATTTTATTTTTTTTTTCCCAACTTCTTTTTTTTTTTTTAGATGAGCCAGCTAGTTTAGTTAGGATGCCATTGACACACATACAGAAGTGTGGCACGTGTGAAACTGAGCTGGGGTCGGCATGTCCAAGCAGGCTAAGTCCCTCTGGGATTTCCTGGCCAGAAGCATGCTGAGTGACCAGGGAAGGCAGTAGTGTGGGAGGCAGAGTGATGGCCTGGCCAGGGCACACATGGGTTAACGTGGATCTACATGCTGACATGTGTGCACATGTGCTTACACAAGACTAAGTGGCTCCCCGCACAGATCATGTCAGCGGCCAACAGCTGCACAGATATGGCTGCCTCCTCTCCTCTGTGGAGTATCACTGGGTAATTACTCTTCGGATTTTTGCTATCAGGGTGTGGCTGGGGACTTGCTGTCATTTCAGGTATGCAGAACATAACTGCACGAATTGATGCAGAAGTTGTAGGATGATAAATCAAAGGGTTGACCCAAGGTGAACTGTGCTCTAGAACAGGGAGTTTAAAGTAGTAGTCCACCCTAAATTGCTAAGAGAAAATGTTCACAGGGGCCAGATGACATTACTTATGTAAGCGCAACCTGATTGGCTCCTGTTTTAGTTGCCCATGTTAGCTTTTTATGAGAACTGTCCAGCAGGACAGGACAGTTAAAAAAAGGTTTTGTCCTGCTGACAATGATGATAATCATATTGATTTTAACTTATCCTAAACATATAGTGACTAATCCTATCATCTTTAAGTGAAAGGTTACAGGTAACAAATTTTAGTTCCAGTTCAAGATCTATTTAAATTCATGGCATAGCAGCTAAAGTAGAAAACCATGCATTTATCAAAAAATGCTCCAACATTTAAAGCACTGCCAAAGTAATCATGTTTGCATGTTTTTTTTACAGCCATCTTATTATTTCTTTGGTGATCAGGTGATTAAATCTATTTCTTGTGGTCATAAATTTATATTTAGACAGAATACAAACATGACTTGTCAAATGCTTTTTGAATAGTGCTCTCTGTTTTTTACTTTATTGCTAACAATTTAAATAGAAATACTGTCTAATTTTGTGTTTTTCCCAGTATGACACCACTTATAGATGTAAGAAGAATGCTGTCTTAGTCTAGGTTTTCCATATAAAATTCCATTGAAATTCAACTCATCCATCATATGAAAGCACATATTTAGCTATGAAGGGCACCAGAAATGCTTCTCTGGAGCTTATAATGAGCGAATTAATGGTTAATGTTGGCATTAATATTTGACATATATATTGTATTGTGTTGTATTAAAATGTATATATGTATATAAAGCACTAAATAATTTTTCCTGCTCGTTCTTGTGCACACATTCATGCGCATGTGTGTGTGTTATAGTGCTATAGTATTATAGTAGTTTGAGTGTTGGAAGGACAGAGCTACAGTATTTGTCAGGAGAAAGAGCTTGCTTGCTGAACACTGTCAGCTAAATAAAGCAAAAACCGTGTCAACTTCCAAATCTGGACCCCAAGGATGCCAGAATGAAAGATGAGAGAGGGAGTAAATAGGCCGACAACTGAAGACAACTTTTTCATGAAGTGTTTCCAACTTGCTGTGAGATACTGTTATTAAAAAAATGATGTCCTCAGCATAGCTTATATGGGGTATCATTTTAGATGGATCTCTACAGTAGTGCTGGAATTAATAGCTCCCTGCTGCAAAGATGGTGGTTTACTGTTAAAACGAGCCAGACATCAGGTGAATTCAGGCCATGGATCTGCACGTGTAACCCATGCATGTGCTCTGGTAGTTTCAGACGAACAAACCTGCACTGCCCGTGTGCACTGATCCGGAACCAGTCATTTGGCATGCAAAAAAACCTTTAATCTGCAACAAAACAAAAGTGATTAGAAGTTTAAACTGATTGGTTGGATGTTTTTCTTTGCATGAAATAACAATTTTCCCAAAACATCAAAGCATTTTTGACATTTAATCTTTAGGACATGGCAGCATGATCTGTGTAATGCAAGACCACAAGTGACCTGTGGCTCCCATCTAATGACCTGTGGCCCCCGTCTCACGCTAATCAAACATCCACTCTCGCTATGCCTCACCAACAATAACTATACAATCACGGCACTCATGCTCTAATGGTGCATGAACACTTTGAACATTTTGAACCTTTATTTGCATTTGTTGTACTGAATCACAACAATATTTCTATAACCTTTCCATTAATGTAAACATTTTAAGAGACTCAGGCTCTAGACCAGAGCCGTACAAATTAAGATAGCTACCTTAACCATTCAGTTAATCTGAAAGATCTTCCACTCATGGCAGTTTTGTCTACCAAACATGTTTGTCTAATGCTTCCAAACATGTTTTATCAACAAAGTATTCCCACATGCTTTATCTAATATGTTTTTGCTCTGTGCTGTTTTCTAAAAGTAAATAGATCAGAGTCTGACTCATGGCTTCCCTGCACACATTCCAGGCTTTCTACAAGTATCTCTCACCTCTAAGCAAATCCCTACTCTGCCCACTTAGGTCTTTCTACACCTGGGGCGTGACTAGGGTGTGACTCAGTAATTATAAGGGAAGAAAATCTTGATATAGTCTCCAAGTACTTTAAAAAAACATGCATGCTGTAAAAGGCAGTAGTCTGTAGCAGCATAGTCTTATATTTATAATGTATCATTGCAACTGTTTACATGAGTGTAATTTTAAATGTTCTTCTCATCACAGAACAGTTAGCACAATGGACCCATCACTCATTGTTATGAATATAGGAAGACAAATAAGTTTGTTTACATTTAGATTCCTCTTGTCAACAGTAAAATTTACTTAATCTAAATATTTACATTTTGAGAGGTACATACACTTACCAACCATTATTAGAAACACCCACTTTGCACCTACTCTCACAGGACATGTTTTAGATGCACCTGTTTTATAGGTGTTCAGGTACAGACTTTGCCTACCTCTTGTTATAAATCATTTGTAAGACATTGTTTGCCTGAAAAATTAGCACTGTCTTGGAAATCAAAGCAAATCTATCTTATATATACTTAGTCCGTACTTTACTTTTAGTCATTTGGTCCAGACTGAAGAATCCATGTGGTTTCCTGTTATTCGATCCACCTGCATACTTGTTTCAAATCTCTGGGACATCATCTAGGCAATTCAGGAACCAACAGCCAAGTGATCCCAAGCCTTCGGATGCACCCATCAACATGACCCATGTTCCAGTAACTCCACAAAGCAGATGAATCACCTGAATACACAACATCAGTCACTGGACACTCAAAAACCAGATCCAGCAGACCAAACATTTCCTGGTGCTGGGTTATTGATGTCCTACAAAATGTGAGCTAAAGTTAAAATTCCATTGCAGTCGCCCACTGGAACCCCCGGAACCTCATGACTACAGAACATAATCTCATTTCTCTGTGCAATTCATGACAGATCCACCAGATTCAGAGGACAGTGCTACCATCCTGAGTATGGTTGACCATTTTATAAATTCAGTGGAAGCAGCTTCCACCATGGGTTCTGCTGGCTTTTAGCAGCCCAGGGACATGACCTCAGATTAGGATCATAGTTCAGGTCCCATGTATAGAGATCATTTGTGGAATTATTGTCCATCACCATAAATGTCTGGACACCACCCTGACCCCAGTGTTCAGGCGGAAAAATCGAACCAGAATAATTACTGTTGAAACCAGTGATGGGACTGTGCATGATCAGTCTAGAACTCACTCGTCTATTTATCAACAAAATCAACCATAAACAGACTTCAAACTTGCAACTCAACCACATATTTACAACACTCAACCTTAAATGGCTACAGATTTGACATTAACATTATGCATGAAGGAGTCTGAATGTGATGTTCGCCAACATAGCACTGTGGCAGTAATATAATTTTTAAAAAGCCTGGTGTTTGAATGCCACCATCGGGAATGTTACAGCAGCCTACTGAGAAGTAGAAAACCTTCCACTAATTTAGATATGAGACATTAAATTAGGCAAAGAATATCTTTAATTAGGGCTGGCATATCACGCTATTTGGTCCCATGCCATGCTCTCATGCCCCACTTCTATTTCTCAATCACAGTGACAAAAATGTCATGCATTGTTTCCTCAGTATTTACTTCAGAAACACTACACTCGCTCTCTGATGATCTCCTTACCATTTTATCTTTCCTCTCATCTGTAGGAGTGCAGGCTTTCAATTATTATGCATCACAACTCAGGAATGCGCTCTCTCTCTCTCTCTCTCTCGCTCTCTCCCTGTCTCTCTCTCTCTCTCCCTCTCTCTCTTTCTCTCTCCTTCTCCCTCTCTCCCTCTCTCCCTCTCTCTTTCTCGCTCTCTCTCTCTCTGTCTCTCTCACTCTCTTTCTCTCTCTTTCTCTCTCTCTCTCTTTCTCTCTCTCTCTCTCCATCTCTCCTTCTTTGTCTTTTGTCTTTTGGAGTTACAAGAAGTCGAGAAATCTGCTGACCTTTCTTTAAAGCATTTTTGTTGTTACATGGTGGCAGTGTTGTAGTGTTTTGCTGTAGTGCTTTTGTAGATTTTTTTGGTCAATTTTTATGATTATTTTTTCTTTTCACATTTGTACTATGATCTTGAGGTCTGGAAATGCACATCTAAATAAAATGTGTTATTGTAACAAGAACAAAATGCATTCTTCAACTCCATTTGTAACAATGAGAGAAGTGACTTGGAAAAAGCCTCAGTGATGCATGTTACTTGAGCTCAAAGACTTCACACCCACTTCTCAGAAGACCTGTGAACCTCTCTGTCAGATACTAGCATCCTCTCTTCTGATGAAGTGCTGGCCAAGGGGGAGGTTTGGGCAGTGCTCCTGTAGCTCACCTGGTAGAACAGGTAGAGCAATATGCTAATAACCCCATGGTCAGACACACAACTAACAAAACGAGTCTCCAATCCTTTGTAACATAACTGCTGTGAATGACGGGCCTGGCTTCCGAATGTATCCTACCAGGACCCTCATTTATATTAGTTTAATGAGTTTTCCAAGTGGAATTGTAAAATGCCTTGGCATTTTCCCACAACCCATTAACTGTAAGAAATGTCTCGGGTTTGAATTCCCAAACCTGTAATAAATGTGTCAGAATTGAATTCCCAAACCTATGTGGTCCGCTTAGCCAGGATAGCAGCATGCTGCATGCAAGCTGTCAATACACAAGAAGAAGTTGCAAAAAGTTTCTTGGCAGTCCAAATGGCCTTCACACTTCTTTAGGTTGCTAAGTAGTTTTTGAGCCTGTCCCAGTGAACTCACTATAGGCTACGCATACACGATATCATAAAAACTGTCCCATGAGGGTCTACAGGGAACATTATTTGATTAAATTCTTCCAAATAATGATCACCGGCGCAGATACCTGCAACAGGCCAATTTGATTATGCAAATCCTTCTGCTCTTTGAACACTTTTCTCTGGGCTCATTTTCCTTCAACATACCTTATAATAGTTCACAATCATATCAGGTCATCCTAAAACTGGTGTAACGAGCATAGTTGTCAAAGGCTGACGTGAAATTCTGTCAACTTTTTACATGTAGAACTGTCAGTGTTGAAAACTGACACTGCACAAAATTGATGATGGAGTCAGTTGCATGTCACAAACACAGTGTTGGCCTAGCAACCCTTGGAGTATTTCACTAAATATTTCAGCCAGAAATCTCGTTAAAACTATTCCAGTTGTAAGTGGATAGAGAAAGTCTGATAGTACAATTATCTTCAACCCAGTTTCTATAAATAACCAGTGGGTGGAAAATAATGTCCTTCAATGTTTTAGCTTAGCTCTTTCTGTAATCTCTTTTGACATCTGGGTCATGGTAGCTTAATACAGTCTGAATCAACATAAAGCATTGCAACAATGAGTCTCACTTGCAGTCACCCTTATCTTTTTGTTGAGGTAATTTGTGCTTAACATCTGTTCTTTAGCTTTCTTTGTAATATGGAAGTTCAATTGTTAATTGATATATTGAAATTTTTCTTTGATAAAATGACTGAACCTGGAAAAACAGATTTCAGAATTTAAAAATCAACAGGCATTTATAAAGTGCTAAAAGGTAAAAGTGAAGCAAACTGTTTTATGTGTTCCAGCAGCCTCTCTGAAAACCCAGAGGCAATCCTCACCATACCTGAAGTAATGAAGCACTTGGGACTATCCTAGAACCTGTGCCCTCTCTATTTCAGGCCCATTGACTCCTCACGATAGGCACTTGTGGGTTAGCTGAGCGAGTGGATCTGATGATCGACCTATGGGTCACTTTACCCAGTAAAATGTAGATCAGTTTGGTCCCTTTGTGGGTGTGTTAATTGAAGGCAAATATCTAACAATGCTTATTGATACTGGTACTACTTCCTCTTCTGTCATTTCTCTCCTGCTTTCAGACACACCCTTTATCTTTTGAGCATCAACTTCTCACACCAGACAGCAAAATTAAATCTCTTAGGCAAGGACCCGCTGACTAAGATGGATGCTACAATTCATTGTTCCATAGAAGTCTTCTTTCCTGAAGTTCCAGATGCAGAAGTGCCTTCTGCTCACATGCTAGAAGGCAGTGAAACTTTCCCTTTGTACCACTCCTTCACTTGATCCATCATACATCTTGGAAAAACTCACATATAGGTCAAATAGCCTCTGCTCCTACATTTAAGATGTCTGTGTAATGGTCAGCAATCTGAATTCATCTAAAACTGTTCCTAAAAATAGGCAGTACCCACCCAAACATAAAGTTCAGGTATTCTGAAGGAGCAAGGCATTCTCATCCCCACGTTATATTCTCATCTCACCAGTAAAGAAACTGGGCAGAGACCAGTTTAATTTACACTGATTCTAGATATGCTGGCGTATGTGCAGTATATGCATGTATAGTTCTAATTATGAGATTATGCTCTGGTCTCACTATGGTTTTCTCACTTGTTCTGGTTC
The DNA here is from genome assembly GCF_041902795.1 of Electrophorus electricus. Lineage (NCBI taxonomy): Eukaryota > Metazoa > Chordata > Actinopteri > Gymnotiformes > Gymnotidae > Electrophorus > Electrophorus electricus. Next base: position 14,981,671 of record NC_137505.1, on the reverse strand, counting down.
TCATTTCTAATTATCAGCATGTCAAACCTTCCATTAGATGCTATTCAGTTGCCTTCTCAGTTAGCTGTCATTAAATGGAAAGCCCACACTAAGGCCTCTGATCTTGTCTCCAGTGGCAACGCCAGAGCAGACTCTGCTGCTAAGGCTTTAGACCTTTTGCCTCCTGCACAACCCTGTCAGTTTGTCTCCACACCTGTTTTACCTGAGCTTAACTCTCTTAATGTTGTTGCTGTCCTTTAGAATATGACTGTCAAGAAAGATAGTATCGAGACAAATAGGCCTGGCAGGCGACAACTGTAAGCTGTATCCTGATGGATCGAGGTGACACTGGAGCCGTCATCTGGTGACACCGACCTCTGTGCCTCCCTGTCTTCTCCCATGTACCACGCAGTGGCCCGTGTGAGCAAAGGGGAGGCTGATCACTGTAGGAAAAAAGCACTAGTATGCATAAGTGTTTGTCATTACCCAAAAACACAGTGTTCAAGCTGTACTATCTGTTGACAATAGAATGCAGGCAAAAGAAATATATGTAAACCTCCCTGCCTATGCCAACAGCACTTTTTAGAGGTTTTTTTTTTATTTACAAATTTGCCCAAAGACAAAGCTTTCCTGCCTCTTTTTTATCCACAATCTTCTGGAATGGTGTAAAAAATGTAGAACTGAACAGCAAGCATGGTAGGATTGTTATGGACGAATGCTTTTCCTATTGCCATTCCTAGGAAAACGAGCCTCAGCAAGTGGGAGGTTCTCCCACAGATGCTTGTTACCTTACTGCCAAAAACCCACTTCATGCAAAAAACTGTCGCTTCCCAGGTCAAGGACACCCAGACAACCCAATCAGACAACTCCCCCAATTACTCCTTGGTGTCTGACTGGTGACTGCGTGACTTCACAGATATTCCTCACTGGAAAAGCCAGGCTTAGACAATTTGCACTGCAATCCAGCCTCTCATCCATCTGAGTGAACCACTGAATCTTACTTCTAGGGAGTAAGTGAATACTTTATGGGAATATATGTCAGGGAGTACTTATCTTGATCCAAAATTCTTCCAATAAGGCCAGAAGAAAGACGAAAGAAACATTCAAAGAAAGAAATAAAATATATATATATAGCATGTTGTCTATTCTTTTTTTTTTTCTGTTTAATAGATAATCAGCTAAATTTTTGTCCTGCCATAGAGTCCTTCTTTTGGCCTTTGTTGCACCAATATTGAAACTGTAATGTTTATAGTAATTGTAATTGTCTCAACCTGCTTCCATCTCTTCTTTGGTCAGATTTACAAAGGTTTTATTCCAATTTAACCTTGAATTAAATTATTGAACAGATTAAAAGTTGCATTACATTGCATTGGTCTGCATTGCCACTGCAAGAAGTGATACTTGTGTCTAGGCAGAACAAGAATTTCATTTTACTTGCATTCCTGATTACTTGCAATTACTGTCTAACTTTAAAATGTTGACAAAAAAATAATGAACTCACAAGATGCAAGCATAACTGTTCCTAATGCAAATACCTGACATTAGTTGTGTATATACTGTATACATCTAGACTAATGCAATTATACCTGTCACATGAGGCCAGTTGTGTTAACGTAGCATTTAGGCAATAAGCTATAAATATTGGGCACATCCAGATATATTGTCCTTGAGGTCCAAACTACACTTAAACTGATCTTTGTAATTCATCAGATTCTTCATGACACATGCATTAACTTCATTGAATATGTCCATCTCACCTAGTGGTAAAATGTTCTATTTCTTGTATAACACCACTCAAGCCACATTAAGGAACAAAAATCACAGTGTCTCTCTTAACTATATTCAGGCATAGCATACCTCTGAATTTATTTTAACTTGCACTTATACAGCAAAGAGTACATTAAATATATTATACAGCAAAGAGTTCATTAAAATGATCCAGATCATTGCTGCCTCTAAAAGGTTTTGGCCTCTTGTATTTTATTCAGAACTGTCTAGGTAGCTTTGTCTACACCAGCCTGTGTTGGGTGTTCTTGGGTCTGGTTATCCTGGTTGTCATTCATGTGCTGTAATGTGGAGGCTTTAAGGAGGATGCAGGGATGAGTAGCGTGGAACACCAACACACTGTTTGTTTAACATTCAGACATGCACACTAACAGAGGCAAAAACCGACCACACAAATACGTAAACGATAGACCTTTATATATATGATAACGACACAATAAGGAGCAGGTGTGAGACACAAGGAGGGTGTGGCCACATTGATGAACACAGACATGCACGGAGACGTTTGGGGGGGGGGGGGGGGGCTACCGTGACATGTGCTAGTATCTGTCTGGTGTCAGTAAGCAGTAAGCTGCAAGAGGTCACCTCTTGGTTTGCTGACTAGTGAACTATAGGAACTTCATATTATCAAGACTGACCTCTTCAAAAAAGGAAGTCAGATGCCTAAGAAACAGATGTCTAATAATTGTGGTTCAGTAAAAAATGCACTTTATGCATTTATTTTTATAGCACCAAAGGGGAATTGTGGATGCTCAGGGCCTGCAGTTGCCTCTTGATGTCCTTCAAGGGGGTGCCCGAGGAGTTTCGCTGTCCTTTGCATAATCTAATCAGATCGAAAGGTGCCAAAGCACAGCTCCCCCAGTTCTCTCCCAGACAAGGCATGGTCTAGAATCAAGTGATGTAACTTTAAGTTGACTTGAGCATTTGAGATATAGGTGAGACTTGAGTATGCTCTCTTCAAGTTCTGAAGTATTCCCATTTACACCATAAGCAGATCTAATGACTTGTGAATGCTACGTCTATAACATACAAACCGACACAGTGTTTAACCTGATCGAAGCGTTTCACGACCATCTTCAAATTAGGCCAGAGATTAAGGTCACATACTGACCTTTAAACGGGACAACGTTATTGGACCTCAAAGGTCCTCCAAAGTGTCCATTTATTCCATTAGTGGAAATGTCAGCGTGCCAGAGAGCATGAAGATGAGCTGGTCATGTCCGGGCCTTGAAGCTGCCTGGTTTGTGTTTCATGCTTAACCCATCTATCAAAAGAAAAGGAAGGTCATATTTTACCTTTTTCATAGCAAAATTATTACAGTTCATGAGCCTTCCAAAGGCAGAGAACAAAATAAGGTCCTTTGTAGAAAAAAAAGGTTTTGATGAAGCATAGACTTGCCTGTGAAAGCACTTAAAAATACTTTTTTTATTCTGGCCAACATATTTCCTTTGATTTTTGAAGATTACAGTATTTGGATGGTTCATTTTTCCAGATACAAATAGTGCATCCAATTATATGGCCAAGTATCAGTGGTTCTGGGTCCATTGTTTGCAAACAATACTAGAACATGACGTGCACGCACATGCTCATCTGTGAGTTTTTGAACACCATGTTTTCAACTGACTGTTTGACATTTCAGAACATCCAGCAGTAAGGTTGCCAGTTTGCTATTCCTGAATTCCCTGTTGGTGACATGAAGGAGGGAAGGCAGCGATTTAAACATGTGGACAACCACCGTCAAAATATTGAATCACAATTTGATAAATGGAGGGTGGTGAATTTCTGGACGGAAATGAAACATGAAATGTTTAGTCTAATTTTAGACTGATTGCTAGAAACATTATAACAGTGTCCAAAATGCCATTTTTAAATTAAGCTAATTCACAAATTATGAGACTCAAATGAGAAAAGAGAAAAATCCTATTACAGAAAAAATATCAACAACAACATCTGTAAAACTTGCCTTGTATAATACCATTGTTATAACAATTTTTATTTAAAATTTTTCCTTGGCTTGTATGATAACATCTTTTACTTCATACTTTTCATAGAGACAATATCCATAACCTTGAGAGCATGTGCAAGGTATCTTACTGAGTCTTGCATTATATAGGCATGAGCATGATGAATTATGCATGAGGAGCCCTTATTTTTTCATGTCTCTGTGGGTTTGCATTCATTGCTTAGCACAACATTGCAGGTGTTCTACAGCACCTCCGATAAACAGATTATCAGTGCAATACCATGGGACTGACCTGTTTGCAGGGGTCTTGATGTGGTCAAAGCTTATAACAAAATGGTTTACTTTCAAACAGCAAGTGGAGCTAAAGCAACAGATTTGCTGGAGGGGAATTTTTTTTTGTTTGGGGGGGGGGCCTCTCTGCTCATAAGCCTGCAACTATGTTTCCCCTTAAAAAGAAAGAAAGAAAAAAAAACAAAAAAAACCGCTTGATCTTCACACTTCAAATGAAGCCAGGGCTAACCCTCAGACTATTTTTGTTGTTTTTGATGTAGAGTAAAAGCCTCCCCCTCTCTCGGTGAACCTTTCAAAAGGAACACTTCACCACTTCACATGACACGCTGCTGATGGATGTCAGAGGTACCTGCTGGATATTTTTATCAGAATTGAACAATCTCTCTGTAATCCTATGCCACCATTACTTCAAACAGCTGCCAAACAGAGACCTTCCTATTAAATAAAATTCCTATATTCAGCAATTAAATGAATAATACCAAATATTTTGTGGCACAAACCAAGCATTCAGAAGACAATATAGCTTACAAGGGCCTAGCATTAGCTCTGAGTACCTCAAGAGCAAACTAGAATGGCAGATATAAACATCAGGATTAACCTACAGATGTATATTTCAGTGGGGATGGAGGACAGGCTTACAGTGCCCTTCACCCTGACCCAACACGTTGTATCCAAAATCTGCAGCTGAGAGAATCATCTATTATCCATGCCACACTTACCATTGCCCACACATTCTATTCAGATAGAGATTATGCAATTTCCATCTAGCAGATACCCTGTTTCTTCAAATCACTGAGAACTCTGTTTCTGAAACAGTCAAGGCAGACTCTCTGGAAGGGAAAGGTGGTGATGGGGGGAGGGGGAAATGTCTGCATAAAAAAATTGACTTACCGAAGCATAGAGGAGCAGTCCTTGATTGCTAGCATTATATTGCGAGATAAGTGAAATCTATGTGACCCCTTATACACATGTATAGTATCAAAAATTCTAACTTACTTTGTTATGCTACTTATGCTACAGAAAACCAAAGGATATAAATGTGCTGAAGTCTGATATCTGCTCAAAGCACAAAATGCTTATAACCACACAAACAAAATATTAATGATGGTAGCTATCCTTGATAGTCACAGTGACTTATCATAACATGCTAAGGTATGGCTTTGGTCACATAAGACATTATGTAGCCACTTAAGTAAAAGATCTTTAGTGTGCATGGTTCAGGATCCAACAATAGCACATGTTCTTGATCATGAATTGATGGATCATCTGGCAGACTTTCTGCTTCTGACAGCTTTACAGGGACAAGTTCAGATCTTAGATTGTTTTTCTAGGTATAGCTTTCAGTGTGTTTGCAAAGGCCTATAGCTCATCCACCCACTCATGCTTTGTGTTGTTGAAAGGCTGCAAGGTAATATACAATGTTTTATCTGTTTTGTTTACTCAAAAAATCACTGACTGATGAGAAGCCAATAATTATATATATATATATATATATATAATCAGTATACATACACACACACACACACACACACACACATATATATATATATATATATATATATATATATATATATATATATAATCAGTATACAGTATACAGTATACATACACACACACACACATATATATATGTGTGTGTGTGTGTGTGTGTGTGTGTGTGTGTGTGTGTGTCTGTGTGTCTGTGTATAATTGTACTGTAGTAAAAGGTGTAGAGGTAGACCGCTGATGAAGAACCTCTGTCCAAAATGTACTGTTTTTCTGGAAACGTGTACTTCTATGCAATTGTGTGTGTGTGTGTGTGTGTGTGTGTGTGTGTGTAGAATTGTAATGAAATGGGTCGTGGCATTTTATGGATAAGTATATAATTATTTCTAAGTAAGAACCACAGAATTAAATGAGTTGTCCTGTAAATGTATTGTCCTTGGTATTTTTAGTACTGTCAAATAATTATGTTACAGGTATTTTATTTTTCATGAATGTCTATCAAGCATAGCAGATGTTCTTGTTTACCATTCTTCAGCAGACAGTGGACAGTTTCTGATCGCAAGCCGATGGCTCTTTTTGGTTGGCAGGCCACACACAACTGAGCAGTGGCACTGATGTGTAAAAAAAAACCAGGGATTTAAGGCATCCATTTTCAGCACACTTGTTAGTTTTGGCCTTTAGTCTTGTCTCCAGTAAGTGAAATGCATCCTGGATCAGGTCATGCAGGTCAATGCATAACTAGATCAGGTCAGGTTGACTTGGTTGGTCAAGAACATTACCCTTTTTTAACTCTGAACTCTGAACCACATTTGCTTCAGAAGTGTTTCAGGTCATTACCCTGCTGATGTCATGTTTTGGCACCTTTAAGATGCTTGTACACATTTCAGAATTCATCCTAGTATTTTGAAGTCACTTTACCAGTAAGAACAGTGAACCTATACAAATACATGCCATTACATCTCACAGATGAGCTAGCTTGATCTGAATCATAAGAGGTGCCTTTTGTTCTCCACAATGTTCTCATTCGGTCACCAGGTACCAGGTTAATCCTGATCTCATGTATCTGTATGATGTCCTTGAACTCTACTAGAATCTATACACAAACTGCAATGTGGTCATTCTGTTCTTAAGGCTTACTAGTGATTTGCATTTTGTGGTGAACACTGACATACACTGAATTGTTCTCATTATGGTATACCTTGAGACATCTATTTCTTTGTCTTGGAAAGTGTCCCTGATCAACTCAACAGTATTTCTTCATGATTCTATACCCTTCCTCCTTTGTGATCTCATATGGCACACCGTGAACTAGTTTACCAGACTCAAAATAAACTTAACCCTAGACTAAACAGCAATGGTGATTCACCATTGGTACTGCAGTTCAAGCCTAGTTCAAGACTAGGCTTAATCTAATGTTTATTATATCAGTTGACTGTGACTCATTATAATTTTTTTAGCCTCATAATGGCTTGCTTCACTTGCCCTGGAATTATATGGTCTTCATGTTAAAAATTACACACCTAGAATCAACTCAAATCTATTTATGAAAAAAGAGAAAATTTGCCAATTACTTTTAACCCCCAAAAGTGGCACAACTATTGATAAAAAGTCTCCAGATTCCTCCAGAGTTCAATCAATGTCAATATACATTATTTTAAAGTTAATGTGTTAACTTTGTGACTGTCAAATCACAACCTGCTTGGTTCTACTGGTCTATTTGACTGTTTAGCAGTCCAGCATTATAGTGCTGCTCATGCTTGTTCTTCTGCTCGTGTTCAAGTTGTAATTTTGCTACCTGCTGTGCAGAGTCAGAAGTCCCCAAAGATGCAGCTAACCACAGTTTAACAGAACCGCAATGCAGAAAAGGATACTGGGTGATTGGATTTTCAAAAAACCAACCACAGCCTATCAACAGGATGGGGGCATTATTCAAGTCCAAAACTAGTAGCGATGATTGACATGGTGACTATCCAGTGTGGCTTTAATGTTAAGCAGTGACATAATGCAGAGCGACATATATTCTAGCTCATGTGAAATATGACCCTGAAACCTGAAGCTAGTAACACACAAATAGTAAGAAATACATTGAACACCCCGGACTCTGCTGAGCTGGCTTTGTGTTAAACATATTTTACTGTATGGCTGTCGTTATTTCTGCGAATACAGAAAAATCATCTGCAGATGATATCCCAAAAGATTCACAGATGTTCTCAGATTATGTTTACTATATAAAAATTACTATATAAAACTGAAGTTGTCACATTGCTTGTCACTTTGTACCATATATTTTACTTGTTTTAGGTAATTTGTTCAAATAAAAGTAAGGAAAATATCAGTCCTTTGAAAGTAAGGATGGATAATCTATACACTGATCAGTCATACCATGGCTAGAGGCCATATTTAAATAGGTCCAATTGCTTGAAATGAATTCACAACAGGCCGTGTTTTAGCCAAAGGACTAATTCCAAGTAAGCAACCTATTGATAACTAAATTTATAACTAGATCAGGATTACTCTCTTTGTCATTCAGTGATTCGATAATATACTTATAGCTGGATCAGATTTTTCTTTCAGTTTGGTTATGTAAATGTAATAAGCAAAATTGATGATACAAATAGAACTCAAGCAAGACTAGTTTAGCAGTACTGACAGAAATGTTTTAAAACAGCCGGTACCAACTGTGTGCATTATCCAATCAACAGATCAGTCAGTCAGTGCAGAAAAAAAACACACCTTCTCAATGAGCCAATTAAGTAATTACACAGTGCCTATCAGAACCAAAATGAGAGTTTATGGAATTCAGTTTATGTAAGCAGAAGTGCTTTCAAGACAAGGTCATCCCCTTTTGCTAGAACTCTGGTCATTCTTATGTTAGCACTATGACTGTGACTTGCAAAAGTTCAGATGTAGCGTCTCAAAGTGGACCATTACTGTATCTACCCAGTCCTGTACTGTGCTGCAGATCTGGAGGTGCTGGCATGAGTTCAATGCTTTCTAAAGCAGGTAGGTACCTGATTAAAACCCCACTGAGACAATCATTAAGCCTTATACTCACAGAAGTGAAGCAGGTTATAGTTGCCTCCTCAGCTAACGTCTTACTCGCAGTAGAGAATGTCTGACGTCGGGCCATTTGTGTGCTAGGGACTGTTGCTGGGATTGTGCCAAGTGACTGCTAGCCAAGTGAGAGTATGCTATGCAGCATAGTTATGGTGCCATGACAACAACGTACGTGCCACATGGAGCAGCTGGCACAAGTATGTTAAGGCGGGCAGGACTGGAGCCTGTCTAATGCTAGATAGAAGCAAAGATCTTAGGGGTTACCCTCCTTTCATCTAGAGGGATGTGGCTTCAAATGTCGATTGCACATATAACTGTAAGATGTAGTGATTCTGTGATCGATTGAACAGTAATCTATACTTTGGTAATCGAATGCTGTTAATTTGATACTTGGTGGCCTAAAAATGTATCATTTATAAATGTTATCTTGTTTGCTATGAATTAATATTTGATCCTGTCCTGCTATGACCCTCAAGCCTTTTGTTGAGATGTTAGATGCTCACTGCAGTATTTCTGAGACAAAGCAGTTGTGTGCAGCACATGCAGACGTACCATGAATATGTGCCATGGATGAACCACATCTGTAAATTCTTAAAACTTAGATTTCAGTGGGGGTGATTTAAGGGGCCCTGCATGAGCAGGTAACCTTAGTTGTGGAATATGGACATGACTGCATAATGGAATGTGGAATTACAGAATGGAAAAAATATTTGGAAAAAATGGAAAAAAAAAAAAAGCTCATAGATGCAGGTGATACAGATAGAGATTGTATATCTAATTGGGCACTATTTACAGCTACACCAAGGATCAGCAAAACAGATTCCCTTTCATTCTTTAAATCTAAATTTACACAGCTTTTGTACAACAGGACATTTAATCATTGGACCTATTTATTTATTTTATATACATAAATCATGAACATCAGAAACATCCAGAATCTTGAACAGCAGAAAACTTTTGCACTGAGTACTTGTGAGAAACATCTACTTTTACAACTCAATACAGGCAGTTACTCAAGATATCAATATGGCTCAAAGGGTGGAAAAGATTGGTTGCTTTTAAGAGGAACAGCAGGCTATGTTCTTGATTAAAAGAAAAAAAAGTGTATATGTTAGCAGAAAGCTAACATTGGATATTATGTTTTTGGGTTAGTTGGCCCTGTGCCAATGTTAGAGATTTTATCATGTTGATATCATTTTAAGCTTGAATCACAATGTGTGTGACTTCCTCTCATGAACAGTCTTAATACCTCAGGACATGGTACAGTCATTGCGATCGATCGCAGCTGCAGTGCCAACGCAGCATCTCCATGTGCCATTGATCAGCTGTCCAAGTCCGAAAGAGAGATTGCAAAGCTGTCGAAATGTATACCCGCTTCATCAGCGACCAGATAACATTCCTTTCCTGAACCTCCCCCCATATATCTGAGGTTTGCTTATAGTGACTTTCATAGCACAGTTGCTTTCCAGTTTACAGGTGTAGTGCTCTTTTAACAAGCATGCACACACATTCAACACACACACACACACACACACACACACACATTATAGACTGCCACACATGTACAACACAATTAATTGTATATTAATGTAACCGAAATCAGCTGCTGCCGTGTTTCACTCTCTCTTCAGGCCTGACACCAAGCACAGGGGTGAGAGGGCGTGCAAATTCTCCCACCGTTCTTGGCTGAGGCTGCTCAATACATGGGCTGTGTGTTTAGTAGCTGCTAATCATCTCTCCCTGTAAAGGCTGGGGAAGTCTTCCTGGTGCCAGAGCCCTCACCAAGCTGAACAGCCCTCGCCTGGCACCCTGCCCGTCGGATCCGTCCTCGAGCTCAAGCGGCCAGAAGAGCCAGCGTGTCACAGCAGGGTACTCTCTACAGTACAGCCCCATGGCAGAACTGCCCTGTTAGCATGCACATGCTAGCACTGTAAATACAACTCCCTGCTGCCAAAATCCAACCCTCTGATCTGAAATGCTCTGGAGGCTTACAACAGGCAATGAACAGGATGTTTCAGACTTTCAAATACTGGAGTTACACTGATAAATGTCATGCCAAGGTTTGCTTGAACTTAAATTGTAAGAAGTGCTTCAGTCTTTCAGGAGCGCTGAATCAAATCTGAAAATTTGCGACAAAGATTTGAATTTTAATTTCTTCACGTTGTGCTGTTAGTCACCTGTTCTGTTCATCAGCTGTGCTGTAAGTGATTACATAAATAATTGATTGTTGGCACACCGATTCCTACCCAGTTGACTTTAACAGATGGGTCGCTGTATTATGGAGCTGTAGAAAGCAAGTTAAGGTGGGCAAGAACGAAGCTTATCTGACACTAGCTATAACCAATACTCATAGAGGCTCTCCTCTGTTTAGGGAGGAGTATGTGGCTTCCCCTATCACAACAGGATAAAATCAAATGCTTTATATCCTCCCTTGAGGATTGCTTCAACTTCAGAGGGACCCAGGTGGTGAAAAACGCCTACATCACCAACTTCCTCCACGGCTTTGCAATGCTGTGCTACATACTCCAAATTATTTATAGTCAGAAAAAAGTACACTGACACCCAATCATACCCCCCCCCCCCCACCTGCCACACTCCCTGGGCTCATTGGCTGATGCAGTTTGCACTTAGATGCCCTCATCATGCCCTTTGTTTTTTTCTTAATCCGTAGTGCTGAGAGCACAACCATGCAAGAGGGCAGCAATATCAATCTTCCAGCCTTAGAGGTGCTGAAGGAATAGAAGCAATGCACTCACAGCGCCCAGGTTTTGGCCCAGCCTGGCACTTGTCTGTGGTTCTGCATAGGGTACTATTGAGGGAACAGAAAGTGTTTTGAAAGGGGATCCTCTGGGTTGCCACCCACGCAAGGCCTTGTTAGGTTGGGGACAGTGCAGCAGGACATCCACAGCATGGTATCCCATCACCATGGAGAGAGATTGTGCCAGGGAAACTGTTACATTTGTAGGATAATGATACCATTAGATTTAGTATGGAATTTGTACTGTTTCATGCTATGTCCTGAATAAGTCTTCCTCTCAAGGTTTCTGTGATTCCTCTTCATATTTTAAGGTTCATTTGTTTAGGTCAAACAAAGAAATGCATAGAACGCTTAGGCCAGCAGTAAGTTCCATTTAGGTACATCTATAATGCAAAAATGTTGTCAAGTATAGGCACCTAGAGTAAAACTGAAACCCCTATCTGAATACCCTACCCCAAAAACCCCAACCCTGAACCTGTCACTGAGGTCACAAGAGAGATGATACCAGTGAAATGCTTTTGCTCGTCCCTCACTTAATCAAACAGGTCATCAGCTTTGAAGGGAAGAAACACAAGCCCCCTCTGTCCGAACGGAAAGTCCTCAAACGGCAGCCGACTCAGTGCTCCATCTCGAGTCACAAATTATCAGCTAATCGCCTAATTAAAGTAATCTCTGCATAAATTGCTTCTTAATTACAACCAGCTAACAATGGGCAGTGCCAGGGGAAGGTCCCCCACAATCAACAGCAAACGATCCAGCAACACAGAGGACTATAATTGCATTCAAGCATGAACTCCCTGTGATGTAACAGATATGAACCTTATAACCAATCATATGTTGCCATGAACTATACCATGAACCTGATATAATGACAAACCCATGTAATTAGTATGAAGTGGAGAGCATACTGGAAGTAATGTGCATGAATTATCTGAGGCCACATAAAGACAAGGCTTGGCACTGTTAGCTAAGCAAGCTTCATCAGTCTAATCTGTTTAATTTATCAACAAAACCCCTTTTTTTGCTCATGTTAAGTGGTTATTGCTCACTATGCAAAATCCTTTCACCTCATGGTGAACAAAGCAGGGTAATATTGACTAGTTTACTGGAAATAGTGCCTTTAGCTAAACACTCAAAGCAGTGAACTATGTTAATCCTCTCATATATCATGTGACCTCATCATGCAAAAATATGAATATATGCCTCCCTCCCCCACATAGGAGGACTGCATCTCATTTTATCCTATTAGCATTTCCTTAGAGACAAAGATATTAAATCTCAATAATACAGTGCAGTTAACCCACACAATATGTGCTGTTCATTTGTGCAAGGTTGTATGCAAAGATGTAGGAAGGCATGTATAGATGTAGGAAGGTGGTAATGTGGTTATGAAGGGAGTGCACAATTATGAATCTTAGCTTCTGAGTGCTCACCAGTTCTTACATGCAGCTAAATACTGGTTTTTACAGTATATGAACACATACGCATCTTGCATAGTCTAGTGCAATCTAAAGTCGTGGCTTAAGGTGATTTAAATATGATAGTAGGAGAGAGTCTCAAGATATTCAATAGAAATCAGCCAATATACAGAAGCAGGGACAAGACGTATAGATTAATATCCAACTTAAGTACAGAAAAAGAGAAAAATGCACATACTTTCTGACTTGACATCAGCGAAACACATTATACAAAACGTATAATACAAATTACAAAGATTGAACTATTAATTTAATTTTCTAAATCTATAATTGTGTTGTTTTATTTTTGCATTTTTTGTAATTTTGTTAATCTTGGTGTGATGTTTGTCCTGTTTTTCCCCAGGACTTTTTCACAAACGCAAACAAGGACAGGGGGTACGACTAACACTCTAGCGCTATAATACCTTCAAACATACAGAGTAACACAGAAAGGGTGGACATTTAAGCAACTCCCCCCAAGTAGTAGCATTATACAAATAAACCCAACATAGCATCATACTTCTGGTCACACAACACAACCACTTTAAAAGCAGTAAAAGCATTCATAACGGGGGATTAGTGAGCAAGTTAAATCAGAATGGAGACTCGGCGGTCTCTCTTCCATTCCACAGCTCACCCCAAAGGTCCCCTTAGGTTGATTGGAAAACGAATTTTATAATTCCCTCAGCAAAACTCCATCACCAGTCCATAGGGGAAAAAAAGTCCAACACCTCCAGGTATGTTTCCACTGTGTGAAAGTAGAGGGAGAAGATGCAAACATTTCCCCTGGTGAAGTCTCACAAACTGCTACATCCATGTGTGTCCACAAAAAAACCCTTTTTTTCTGGATCGTGGGATTCCCTATTTCATCGTCAACCCCCCGGTAAATGTCTTGCCCATTGGGCCATCAGACCCAACTACAGGCATCAGCTCCAAAAAGGGATGAACCCTGAACTCATGTACGATGTCCCCCTCATTATGGGGTATGCACTCAACAACACCATGAGTATCAATCCAACAAAAGAGAAAAAGGTCAGAACACATGTACATATTTGAACCTATGTGATCATTACAGACCCCCCCCCCCCCCCCCCCCAGGCCAGCAGCACAGGGCCATAATATGGCTTTAGATCCACCACATTTACTGTTTCAACCTTCCCTTCTTTTCCCCAGTGCACATGATAATTATTAGGTCCTAACTGCCTCTCAACTCTCGCAGGACCCTACCATCTAGGTGCAAGTTTAGCCAAGAATTTCACAGATGCCTTAGACAATAGATGAGTCCTAATCCAGACCAAGTCTCCAACTTCAAACTGTACACATCTGCATCATTTATTGTAAGACCTGGCTTGTCTCTGTAGAGTATTACAGAGTATTGTATGCCACTCTTACCTCTCAGTAAGATTGGACTGGGGATGATAGGCCATTGCCATCTTCTGGGTGACTCCCCAGGCTTTGCATAGCCTGGTCATGAGCTTGCTCATCCATTGTGGCCCTTGATCAGATGCTATATATTTTGGTACCCCCCAGCAAGTGAAGATGTCGGTCCATAGCACACTACACACCCAAGGAGTTTTATCGTCTCTTAATGGAGACAATTCCACCCATTTAGAGAAGTAGTCTATCACTACCATAAGTACTGTGTTCTTTGCTCAACTCATTGGAAATGGTCCCATGAAGTCCACCCCTAGCATTTCCCCTAGTTGATGGACTTTGGTCTGTTGTATTAATCATGCAGACAGGACACTAGGGTTTTTGTGTTGTTAGCAGATCTGACATGCCTTCACAAATGTCCACACATCTTTACAGATCGTAGACCACCAGGCCACCTGCAGGATCTTCCTGTGGGTCTTCATGTGACCTAGATGGCCCCCAAATGGGCTGTTGGGGTAATAGTGAAGAAATTGTTGTGCCAATTCCTCAGGGACCACTAACTGATAATTAAAAACCCCATGTCTAGAGGGCACACCATGGTACAAGATGCCTTGCTGCTCCTGGTAGTGGACCTGACCCGCTTTGGTGTCCTTAATTGTCTCCTTCAGTTGCTCACAGATGTTGCTCAAGGCTTGTGCAGCTCCAGTGTCCTGGAGAAAGGTCGGCAAATTGCACCAATAAGTCTTTGCCACAGCTGAGCAGATAACACTTTGGACATCAGGGGGTACCCTTGATAAAGCATCTGGGACAACACTGGAATAACCTTTTCTGTAATGAACCCTGAAGTCAAAGGCTTGGAGCCTCAATGTCCACCTAGTCAGCCTAGATGCTGTTCTTTGTGAATTAAAAGCCCAAGTGAGAGCGCCATCGTCTGTGTATAAGTCAAATGTAGAACCCTTCAGGTAATGATGCCCCTTCTTCACAGCCCATACTACAGCCAAACATTCCTTCTCTGAAGTTGAATATCTCAGCTCTGCACCCCTTAAAGCCTATGAGGTCTAGGCTATAACCTTCTCTTCTCCATCCTGCTGTTGAGTAAAAACTGCACCCAGCCCAACATCATTGGCATCTGTCTGTACTTAGTATGTGAGATCCCTTCTAGGCTGAACTAGTACTGGGGAGGATTGAAGGCCCTCAAGTTTGAAGGATTGAAGGGCCTTTCAACCTCATGAAAGCCTGTTGGCACTCCTCTGTCAACTCCCAGCACACGTTCTTTTTCTTCAGATGGTTTAGGGGAGCCAAAATGTCTGCTGAACAAGGGATGAACTTGTGGTACCAGCCCACCTGTCCAAAGAATCTCTGCAGACTCTTGAGATCCCTCGGCAGTGGATATTCACATATGGCTCTTACCTTTCCTGGGTCTACTTCTACCCCTCTACCTGATAGCACATGGCCCAGGAAAGTAAGGTGATCTTGGAAAAGGTAACAATTTTTTTATGTTCAACGTTAAATTGGCCAGATGTAATTTCTTAAACACAGCTTCTTAGTGTTGGAGATGTTGTTCTTGAGTTGGAGAAAACAAAGTGATGTCATTAATATAAACAAAACATATCCTCCCCTTCAACTCACCTAATACCTACTCCATCAGCCATTAGAAGGTTGCACTAGCATTCTTGAGACCAAAAAGCATAACTTTAAAGTGATACAGGCCTTGTGGTGTGATGACAGCAGTTTTTTGCTTGCTCTGCTCATCCATAGCCAGTTGCCAATAGACACTCGAGAGATCCAAAGTATTGAAGTATGCCGCGTCTTTCAATAACTCCAGACTCTGATGTAGCACAGACATTGGGTGGCGTCCAGGCATGTCTTGGCATTCAACCCACAATAATCTATACAAAACCAGAAGGACCCATCTGGTTTAGGCACCAAGACCACAGGAGCCACCCAGGAAGAGGATGACAGTTCTATTATTTCCTCAGCCAACATCTTTTGGACATGGTTCTCAATCACTTCCTTCTTATGGGAGGAGGTCCAGTATACTCGTCCCCTGAATGGCACCTCATCAGTAGTGTAGATTTGATGTTGCACCATCCTATCAGAACCTAAACTCTCTGTGCATACAGTAGACCACTTCTGCAGCAGCGGTCTAACAATCTCAGGTTGAGAGACGATGTTCTGATGGAGTGCTGAGGGTTGCTCTTTCTTAATGGCCATATAAACGTTGGTGCTAGTCCCCCTCAGTGAAGATATTTTCTTATACTGAAACTGGTGAACCTGGCCATTGGATGTTGTATACTTTCTGTGATAAGGTTGGAGGCTGAGTTTGCTAACTACTAGAAAATCTTGTTCCAGCAGAATAGGCATGTGCAGTTTGCCGTCCTTGAAGATGTATATCTCCAACTTATAAGAGGTGTCATGAAGACTGAGAAACAATAGAGCCATCCCAGAAGCATGGCTTTCCTGTCCATCAGCCATCACAAAAGTTTGGTTGTCACAACATTGGAGAGCTTCTTTATCTCTGGCAATATGTTTCCATAGACTATCTTGTATGAGGGTGAAGGTACTTCCAGTATCCAGCACGGCATCACAATCAACTCCCCTGATTTGTACAGGAACAACAAGAAGAGAAGGCTCCACATGCAAAAATGCAATTTCACCCTCTGCTGTTCCGCTCCCCACCTTTTTTTTTTTTTGGAGGTTTCTTGGAGGCATGGCAATGGCCACTGCTTGCATTTTGGACTCTGTTCCAGTCTCCCTTAGAGGATGCCCAATCTCTTTCTACCATGGAGCCCATCATCACAAGTTGGTCCACAGTGGTTACTACTCCCCTTAACCCACTAGCAAGACAAGGACTACAGGCATTTAAAATCCTCTTGACAATCTCCTCCTCTGCTATCTCAGTTCGCCACTTCAGGCACAAAGCCCTATAGTCATAAGAAGTCTCTGAGGCATTGGTTCAGAGCCTGCACCATTGCACAAAGCTGATCCTTGATCTCAGCAGAATAATCCTCAGGCAAAAAAGCTTCTAAGAACACAATCTTGAACATCGCCCAGTATTTTATCTTGGCTCTGGATTCTAATCACTAACTCCAAGCAGGACCAAGGAGAAGAGCATTCAGCGTGCCAAACAGCTCAGGGTCACTCAGGGGTATTAGGGTTAAAAAAATTTCACATTGCTGTATAAAATCTGTGACATCATTAGTACTAGTTGACTCTCCAAATTTAGGGAAATCCATCTGAATAGGAGGGATAGAAGGAGCACTCATCAGAATGGCACTTATGTCACTGTGAAACGGTCTTGCTGTGATAGTAGATGATGTGGTCGGTTTCCACGTGCGCCAGATACTTTGTCAGATGTTCTGTTTCATCTGCCCTTCCCACATTCAATCTCAATGGTGTAAGCAATCAACAATTACATGATCAAAGTGACTGAACCTCTCATCTATGTATGTCTTAATATTTTCCGATAGTTTCTGCATGGAAGACCTCAACCCATCTTCTCTTACAAGGGAAGAGTCAACTACATCTTTCAGTCGAACTTCCACAGCATCCATTCTCTCCTCAAGCTTTGTGAGATGTTCCTCCAACATGCCCAGATTATCCTCATTCTCACCTTGTTGATTCTCCATATTTAGTAATCCAGATGGCATTAGGTTCGTCTATATATAGTTGTTCCAACAAACTAGAGACCTCGGAGGTGTTGCCATGGGGTTGCGTTCATGTCACATGCTTAGGGGTCTCACCAAGACTCTCTGCCACATCCATGACAAAAGTGTACTATGGAGTGAGTGTATAGAAGTAAGTGCAGTAACAAAGTATGGCCCTCAATCTCAGCTCAGCCTTACAATTATAAAACCGAGCGAAATGGAGACCAAATAAAACCCAAATGGCTACAAAATACAATGCAAAAAAACCCTAATGCCTAACCACAAAAGTGCATCGCTACCATTACAAAACGTGCTATACAATTCCTCATGTGGGGCACCATTATGTGACGTTCGTCCTGTTTTTCCCCAGGACCTTTTCACAAATGCAAACAAGGACGGATGGTACGACTAACACTCTAGCGCTATAATACCTTCAAACATACAGAGCAACACAGAAAGGGTGGAAATTTAATAGCAACTCCCCCCAAGTAGTAACATTATACAAATAAACCCAACATAGCATCATACTTCTGGTCACACAACACAACCACTTTGAAAGCAGTAAAAGTGTTCATAATGCGGGATTAGTGAGCAAGTGGAAACAGAATGGAGACTCGGCGGTCTCTCTTCCATTCCACAACTCACCCCAAAGGTCCCCTTAGGTTGATAGGAAAACTAATTTTATAATTCCCTCAGCAAAACTCCATCACCAGTCCATAGGGGAAAAAAAAGTCCAACACCTCCAGGTATGTTTCCACTGTGTGAAAGTAGAGGGAGAAGATGCAAACATTTCCCCTGGTGAAGTCTCACAAACTGCTACTTACATTTACATTTACATTTACGGCATTTAGCAGATGCTCTTATCCAGAGCGACTTACAAAAGTGCTTTGTCATTTACTCATAGAATATATTCAAGTACAGTATAGTAGGTTGTAATTAAAAATACCAATGAACTAGAACACTGTAGAATACAGGGATGAATGCTGATACCTAGAAGTGCAAAATACATATGGTCTATCTTAAACAATGATAAGTACTATAAACAATAAGTGCTAGAGTTTGTTAAAAGCATAAATAGTGCCCTACAATAAGTATTAAATTAGTCAGTCAATAAGGGAGCAGTGTCAGTTGTTCTTTAAATATTCTGCAAATAGATGGGTCTTCAGTTTGCTACTTCCATGTGTGTCCACAAAAAAACCTTTTTTTTCCTGGATCATGGGATTCCCTATTTCATCGTCAACCACCCGGTAAACGTCCTGCCCATTGGGCCATCAGACCCAACTATAGCCATCAGCTCCAAAAAAGAGATGAGCACTGAACTCATGTACCACGCCCCCCTCATTAAAGGGTATGCGCTCAACAACACCGTGAATATCAATCCAACAAAAGGGAAAAAGGTCGATACACATGTATATATTTTAACCTGTGATCATTACACTGGTTTTTAGTCATGTGATGCAATTTGTTTTAGCAGTTGGCTTATCTTAATGGGACAGTGGTGAAGAAGTTAGCCACTGTGTTTCAGCCACTGTATTTTCTGCTGGTCTGCCATAACACTCTCTCCTTCACCACCACCCCACCCTGCTCACCCCCTACCAGCATTCTCATACTTTTCTGTCTTTTGGTTTCTTGCCTGATCTCATACCGATAGATTTTTCTCTCTCCTCTCACAGAGAACACTTATGGGAACGTTTCGTTCACACTCGATGGCGCCATCTGCTCCGCATTCAGCATGTGCGAAATGACAGCATCTTTAATATGAACAAAGGCAAGAAAAAATAATCGGGCTCAAAAAGAGTACAAAAAGGCTGAGGAATCCAACAGCGGTGGTGGTCATTTGTTTGGTAACACACTGCATCTTGGTGTCACATTGGTGTCGTTTTTGTTCGTTGGCAGCCCTTCAGATGGTGCAGCCTGTGACTGCCCTTTAATGCGGATGCTCAGGAGGGTCACCGTAGCGAGGTTAGCATGAGGCAGGGCTGAGAGAGAGCATTCACGTCAGGAGACAGCAGCTGAGCCCCGCGCCGCAACAACCAAATGTGACCCACCATATAAAACCCAAGCTGGCACGCACACAATACATGGCCGCCGCACCCTGGCTGAAAAGACGTGCTATTATTCACTTCGCTGTCAATGCGGTTAGCTCTACGTCCTGCCGATGCTCACGCAGCAGTTCGAGACAAAGACTCTGTGAGGGGTGGCAGAGCAGATGTAAAAGAAGCTGGCATAGGCAATGGTTAGCCCACGGGTTTTGGATTAGCAGGCTGGTATAGCAGGTCGGGCCCACGCTGGAACCCTGGCACAGCCCAAAGAGAGCAGCTCTCAACCTCACGGGCTGGAAGGGGTTCCCGGGGATAGGGACAAAGCCTCCTGTCCGTCACAGGGGCCCACGCCTGCCACCTCACTGCTCCCATGGCAGCTGTTGCCGTGGAGTTCTCACTGTGCTTGCCCAAAACAACAGCTAACTCCTTTGAATAATTTTGGGGAAAAAAAATTTGAATAAGCACATATTCAAACAAGACTGCACCAGTTTCTGGGTATGTGTGCACGCACGTGTGTGTGTGTGTGTGTGTGTGTGTGTGTGTGTGTGTGTTGTGTGGGGAGGGGTGTGAGTTAGAGAGCTGATCTTGGAGTGAAACTGAAATGCAACAAGAGGAAGGGGTTGAAGGTGTGAGGAAATATTGTATCCTTGGAAACAAGGAAGACATTAGGAAGGGATTGGATAATGGTAAGAATGAATAACATCACAGAGCAATAATGATCAGTTTAAAGTCCTGTAGACATCCCAACATGTTTTTTTTCCTGGTGTTTTAGAAACTCTACATTCTTCGGAAACTACTAAAGAAATAGTAGCTGAAGCATAAACGTATTTCTCTTAAACAAGCAAACTGAAAACAAGAGATTTCAGGTGTTACTATTTCAGTCTCGCCTCCAAACAAAATACACATGATGTATGCTGACAAACACAGATCTCATGATACTCTAGTGTAAATCTGTGAGCCATACACCACTCTTACTAGGAGCCAGGTCTGCCCAGGGAAACTTTGGGAGCTTGCTTCAGGTTTCATTTGCATCACTGATCATGATCTTATTAGCCAATGATCTGCCACAGCCAGGCAGCCATGTGCTGCGCTGAATCGGATAGGGGTCCCTTGTAAAGAGAAAGAAAATGGTCAAGAGGGAAGCCTGTGTGCCATGGCTGTTTGCTTGCATGGTGCGAAGCTGTCAGTGGGCAGTCCTTGCTGTCTTTCCTGGGAGGCTGAAATCCTACAAAGATTTGAGGTCTTCATCTTTGCTGTCAATACTGCAGCCTAAGTGCTGTTCTCTTGATGTATGCCACCATGTGTTATTGGTGGGAGAGGAGGACAGAGATGGATTCACAAAACATGTTAGCACTTTTCTGCATATTGATAGATTCAGAACCTAAACTGAGTTTAAGTGTTTTGATTTGGGGTACTTTTGACAGTGGATTATATTTTTTAAATGTTTCTATATTAATACATTAGTCCTTCTGTAATTCAGTGCTTTTCATTATTACAAGCAACTAAAAAGTCACAAGTCTTCCTGACATAGCTTTCACAACTAAAAAGTAGCTTGGAAAAAAGTGCACCCATGGATTTCCTGTAGCAGCTATTTTGCAACGCTGTTATGACAGTACAAGCAAGGGTGGCAATGTCTCGTTGTCTTGTGACTATCTTATCAAAACAGTTGCTCGTTTGCCAGGAAACAAATGAAACACTGATTGGTTTGACGACTACAATTTTCATTCTTGGCAGTGAACTTTGCTTTGATGTCCCTTGGCAAATTACATTATTCATAACTCGTGACTCATTATTCAAAATCACCACCAGGCAGATAAGCAATTAAAATCTACCTCAACCTTTTTCTCCCCCTATTTTTTTTCTCTTTTCTGTATTTCAATTGCAGTACAATATTCAGGATTCAAATTTTCAAATGACAGCATCACCCAGATCTCCTGCACTGCTGAATTGGTATTCTCTTTTTGGACGGTGAGAGTCAAATCACTTTCATTATGCTCCCAAAGGCAAATTACATTCTTTAGAAATGACTAAATAAATCTCCTGCAGGATGCATTCTGCCAGATTATGGTCGGCTTTGCTGCGCCCTTCTGCTACAGTGCAGAATGATGAGTGATTTGGGACACTATTGACCAATCTTACTGCTTAGAATCAGTTAGATTCCTGTAAAAATGTCCCTTGTGTTGGTATATTATGATCGTTGTTAAATTAGAATGTGACTCAATGTGTCTAGTTTGTCTGTTATTTGAATCAAGCACAAATGTTTGAGCTATCTTAAGGTGTTTAGTCCAAGCTGCTAATTAGAGATCCTGTTGTCTTGTTTATTCCTGGTTATTTTTGAGAGCTCTAGAAAGGTGTGGGTGTCACTATTCAAGAATGTGCTAGTGAGTGACTCCACCATCCATATGGCATAGGTGCATTAAGGGTGTGTGTTAAGAGAAAAAAAAAAAAAAAAACAGTCTTTAACACAACACTGTTTGTCCCAAGGAGAGCCTTCACAGAGAAAAGCAGTAACCGGAGAGCCAATTTTGGAACTCGATTAAATTGAGCTGCCCTCTTTGGCAGAGGGGTCTGCACCAGAGCACTTTGATATGCTACATATGACTTAGATCTAATCAGGCCCACTGTCATAGTTCTGACAAAATAGGCCTCGTGCAGATAGAACTAATGTTCAATGGGCAACAGGAGGGAAAGAGGGGGCTGGACAGAGAGAGGAGCAGAGAAACAGCTCTTTTATCAAGGCTCAAATGGTGGTTGATCGATGAGTGGGGATTAAAGAGATTCGGACGTCGGCCACGCTTGAGAGAGACATCGAGGGAGCATGCCGGGACTGGTTTTCAGCAGCATGTTTATGTGTGGAAGCTTGCTGATTGGTTAACAGGGCTCAGCTGACAATAGGACAATGTGGGGATTTGTGGAGTGGGGGTGCTTTGGGAGGAGGGGTTGAGCGTTGCACAGGAGATAAGTGATTATCAGGCGAGCTCCAATTCAGCTGGTTGAGAGGAAACTGTAATCTTGAATGGTGTTTGCTATTAGCCGTTGACTTGTGACTGGATTACTTTTGTAAGGAGTTTGATAGAATAATAGAAATGCCAATATGTCAGGGACTAAAGCACTTGGGTGCCACTTGGCTTCAGAATAGCATCACTCCATCCTGCTATGAAAAGTATTATTGATGTTTTGAACAATTTAGTTTCAAAATTTGGACCATACTGCAAGACAAACAGATGAGCATGTTTAACAGTTGGGAACAGGCCATGTGGGTTGAAGGCTGGCTGTCTTTGTCTTGCTCCAAACACGAACCCGTCCAGATGGAGGAAAAGGAAATCTCAGTAGGCCTCTGCTTTCCTCCACTGCTCTGAGGCCCAGGTTTTGTGCACATTACATCAGGCAGCACTGTCTTTGGCAACGGGTGGTTTCCAGATGGCAGATCTATTTTGATTAGTTTTGTTTAGACTGTGCAAAGGAGGCATACATTGAGTTCGTTTTTTTATGCACACACATTTTCGAGGGATTTTTTTCTATTCCTGTCAGTGTAGTTGAATCTGCAATTGCTGCACCTCTTTCCAGCGGCAATTTTTCCAGTTTGGTACGTGCCATCATGATTTTTGACACTGTTTCCCTTGATGCCTCTTTTTTCTGTGACTGATGCCCAAGTGTTTGTGTTGTATGATTTGTCAGCCATTTTTGTTTATGTGATGTATGTTTTTTTGAAGTAATGTCATACAATAATTTGCATAGCATTATTTTAGAATGTGAATGTTACCTATTAATTTGGCCATTGCATTTCAGAACGCGACTCGTTTTTCATTTAGTGAATCAGTTGTTTTGGTTTTATTCCTCTGAAGAGCATGGACAGCAGCCAAGGGAAAGGTATGCTAATCCTCTAGCAACATTACAGGTCTCCTGATGGCTTCTGCACAAATTAACAATTTAATTCCTTGCTGACATGCCAAAAATAAAGGGAATCTCAGCATATGCTGGTGAATAGAAGTGTTTCTTGTTTATCCATTCACAGTAGTATTCTACAACCTTATGAGAAAATGCACAAGAATTGTCTGTCTTAAACTTAGAACTCTAAATCTTTAGAAACTGGATAAAATAGGACACAGAGCAGTCATGCCACATTATTATGGGGGTGCCTTAAACTCTAGAAATAATCTGCTTTGTGTTGATATACAATTGGGCAATGCAGACTAACAGGATTTCTAAATGGCTTTAAACAAGTTCCATGGGTGGATAATTATATCATGGCATGTATGAATGTAATGATTGAATGGGAGGTGTAAAGTCATTTTTTTCTCTCAGTTGCTTTAAAATCATAGTTCACTTACACTGAAAAAAAACTCAAGGAACTCCTGAATGTATTACATTCACATTGGTTTGTTCAATTTAATACATTAACATTTGAATTTAGGCTTGCTAAAACATTACAATGGTAGTATTAAAGCACTATTAAAGAAAAAAAGAAAGAAAGAAACCACAATTCAATACTGGTAATACAATGTTTTTTCCATCACTTTATAATATTCAATTTGAAGAAAGCAAGCAAAGGCAAGTTGCGCTGCAATGAAAACTGCAATCACATGAAAGGGGCATTTATATAATATTGAATTTGTATATTATTATTATTACTATTATTATTATATAAAATCCTCTTCTCACCCTTCTGGTGGCCTTTTTCCTTCAAGCTCGGGTGCGCTACCAGAGGTCTGGGAGCTTGAGAGCCCTAGCTCTTCCCAGGACAGCTCTCTTCTGGACTGAGATCTCGGCTGTTGTTCCTGAGAACTGTTGGAGCCATTCTCCCAGTTTGGGGGGTTACAGCCCCTAGTACTCCGATTATCACATATATATATATATATATATATATATATAATTTATTAGTATATTATATAAATTATTATAAAATATTTTACTATGTACATATTTTGTAATTTATGCAGGTTTACTGAAGACTTCAGAAGAACAAGCCAAGTCCTCTCTTGTCATCCTTACTGCAAAGCCCCCAGATTCAGCTTCTCAAATTCCCATTTTCACACTGGCAAACACTTTCATTAAGACCTTTCACTTCCAACGCCAGATACCTAATTAGCATTGATGCTATACACATGTTGGAGTATTTTAGACCAGCTGAGCAGCAGAGGGACATTGAAGTTCTTTTTGCATGCGTACTTCCTGAAGAATTGCCCTCTTCTTTCCATACACATCAGATTAAAAGGTCCATCATGACAAGTTTCAACACTGTGAGCTCAGGTTCCACAGTTCAGTGTTTTATCTCATTCTGTGCTAGTGGAAGAGACTGCCACACATTTTGTGTGTAAACCCAAATAACCTCAACATACAAATGTATATAAACATACACACACCTTTTCCCTATCACTATACTTGAGTTACACACACACACACACACACACACACACACACACACACACACACACACACACACACACATACCATCATAATAAGATTACTAGGACCTGATGAAGCCCTGACACTAAAGCTCAGACATGTATTCATTATTGGTTGGAGGAACAGAGTGAAGGCGTTTTTATACAATTACACCAAATCACGTTGTTCATGAAAAAGACAGGAGATTATACAATTTTTTGTCTTGCATGAGCAGTGTAAAAATGTACAGACAGGAAACAGAGTTACTCAACATTACCTATTCTAGGGCAGCACTACTGGTGTGTGGGCGAAATGTCGACTTCTTTTTTTTTCTTTTTTTTTTGAGGAAACAGCAAACTTCGATTCTTGGCAGTATAAGGGTGGCTTGTTGAGATGTAGTAATGCTATAATGTGCAGGTTTTGAAATTTCATAAGGGTCCACTGGGGGGGGGGCTCCTCAAGCGCTAAAGAGGCTTAACAGGGTACATGCCAGCTGTACTAACAATACTTCAGTTTAAAACATAAAGTTGTTTGCTTCCAAAGTTACTGTGCCTGTAGCAGTTCCAAGTTCAGGCATTTTGAGAGACACCCACCCAAGGGAGCCTTCAGAATTTTCAACCTTTTACTAAGTTCAATGGCATACAGTAGAAAGCTTTATCACTTCCACTGGGTAATTTAAAAAAAAAAAGAAAAACATGCAAATCTAATGTCAGCAACATCTACACCGTGTAGCGGACTTAGAGGTTCTACTGGTATGTAGAGCCTTAGAGGTATGTCAAAATGTTTTAAATGGTGAGTTCAGGCAGAGGAATGAGCAGTTAAATGCCACTCATTATCCATCCTCTGTTATTCAGCTACTGTTGGCAAACTGCAGTGCTCCAAGATACTAGCAGGAACAAAACACGCAGGCTTGATTTCAATTTAACCCCCCATTCGACAAACATAGCTATTATAATATGACTATCTGAATTTTCTCCCCAACGACATGACAGAGGAGTATTGCATTTGGGGATTCACATTAAAAGAGGGAGGTCACACACAACCACGTTCAGAAAATGGTCATTTTCCAGCTGTGTGGAAATGATTGTGTCCTGAGAGAGGACGTATTGAGCGGCCACATAAAAGAGTTATCAGTGATAACAATGAACGAGCGAGATGAAATGAAGTGGCTTTTTAATTGCCGGAGAGAGGCCATTAGCCGCACGCCCACGCGGAATCGCTAGCGCTGCTGCTGCTGCTAGCACATTTCAGTGGAGGAGGAGAAGACGGGGGGAGTAGCAGCAGGAGGTTTCACTCACAGTCAGAAAAGATGAAATTATCAAGGAACGAAAAGGGCAGAATGAAGAGCAGGAACAAGAGGGGAAGGAGAAGAGAGGAGGAGGTCAGGAAGAGACCAAAGAAGGGTAAATGAAAGGTTCCCCCAAGAGCTCACTTTAGTGTGATCTACCCCATCTACTACTTCCCTCAATATGTTTATTGTGTTGTTCAAATGAAGGGTTTACTCAATGAAGAACACCAAGCCCCATCTCTAAAAGGAGTATTAAACCTAATTCCAAATAGGCTAGTATACAATATACATATATAAAATATGTACAAATTAAAAACCAAATACAAGGGTGAGTACATGTATTAAAAGAAACAATATCTAATTTAAAATTACCCACATAATGGTAGCAGTGTATAGCTGTGATCCCATTGAGGAACTACATGGTGGACAACAAGAAAGTGACAAGGTTTTTTGGAATGCCTTGGGCTTTTTAAAGTTACAAAGAATCTTTTTCACATTGTCTTCTTGGGGAGAAATGCACTTGTTAACTGCAATCAATTTGTTAAATCTAATATTTGTAACAGCATGAATACCCCCATTTACCAGTAGTTAGGATTGATCTTCTAATAACGGTAATCTAGGGCTAGGGGTAATCTCTGTCATTAAATCTCCTTCCAAAACCTTTCAATACAGAAACATGACCAGAACATGTGAAGTTGAGTCCCTATTTCTGTTTCACATCTAGGGCAAAATTTCTAGGCCACTTGCCAGTAGTAAGGATGTGTCTCCTAATAAGGTTAATCTAGGGTTAAGGGTAATCTCTGTACCACTTAGAGACATTAGGAGTCTCTGTACCTCATTCCAAAACCTCTCAATACAGGAGGATGACCAGAACATGGGTAGTAGAGTTCCTTTTTCTGTTTCTTATTTAGGGCAAAATATGTATTGTCTAATTTGTATCTTATTAAGCCTGTCAGGAGTGTAATATGTTCTGAGGAGCATTTTAAACTAATGGAGAGTTTGTCTGCTATTGAAGTATCTTGGTATTATTTTGCAAATATCTTTGCATTGCTTCATAAACGTAATCTAAATCCTGCTCCGATATTGATTTAACTTTCCTTGTGTCATTTTTGCTGATGTCCTATAGTGTTTTGTACATAAATGAAACTTTGTCTCTCTCAATAGTTTCAGGCTGGAATGGAACCATTTTACTGATTAAAATATCTACACCTTTAGACTGCGATGTACAAGATGAAAAAAAACATTGTCATGGCCATTCCCTCCCAAGTTTCTTGTAGGTTTCTTGTAAGTGGATGAAATCTGCATTATGTTTTTTTTAACATAGCACACATACTTTTCCGCACTTAGAAATTATTCAAGCCATTCCACAATCCATGAGATATTTTTATATACTGGGTTTGTCATAATCACTTCTTTCTGCTATCCTAAGAGAAGAGTCTACTGTAGCAAAAGCAATATTTAGGTATAAGAAAAATCAATTAAATAAATAAAACACAGCATTACTCCATTATTATTATTACATTACTTACGACAGCAGTACTCCTCCTGAAGTAATTTCATAAGAAAAAGTATTCAAACAAATCAACATTTTAACAAAGTATGAAACAAAAGACAGACAAATGTTGTCCTTCCTGTTCGTGGGTCTCCTTTCCTCAAACAAACCATAGAACTCTCTAATTCCCTCATTATCGCATGCTCCGGTGAAATGATGCACAATCCTTTTACCTTTATCGATCAGAGTTCTGCAACAATTCAGTTGGCAGTATTGTTGTTACACATCTTTAAGTATTAAAAACTGATTTAAGTTATTTGAAAAATGTGACTTTATTTATTTTGTCCTACCAAAATCTTCAGTGTGAAAGTTGCTTAATTCAGATAATGGAATTGGCTCAAATTAGTTAGATTATCCATTGCATTAATGTTGCCATTTAGAAATGAAACAGATTGAAGAAAACTAGTACTGATCAAAAAGGAAAAAACATGGTTAGTTGTTTATAGGTTTGCCCCCATCCAGTTTTCATTCAGACAGTCTGGTTCCTAAGCTCTGTGTCTGGTTGCCAGTTTTGACTTCCGTTTGTCTGTTTCTTTGCTCTTCTCCTGAATTGTGGGGGACTGAACAATCATAATACAATCATACTTGTTAGTTTATTTGTCACTCTTCACTTCCTCTAGCCACTGGCAATTTTAGACCAATCAAAGGTTGGCAGGCAAAGTCAAATATGTAGTACAGTATTACCACTAACATGTCTTCTACTACAGTAATTAATATGTAGTAGAAGACATTCTAGTGGTGAGTCTAAGAGAATAGTAGTGTCTGGTTTTGGCTTAGTGAGAAGGTGGCAATCCTCATTGTCATAATTAGTTCCATCTTCACTGATAAAAATGTAGGTGATGTTGGTGAAGGCAGTTGATGGCAGAGGTGAAAAGAGACACCCTTCAGCTACATATAACATGTTGTACATGATGCTGTGGTATCTTAGCCATTTTATGTCATTTTATGTCATGGGATGCCCTTCTTCTCTTGTACAAGTGCCACTGACATGTCCCTGAAGACCATGGTGGTCAAATTCCCATATTTCAGCTCACCTTTTCCTCAGGACACTTGGAGGATCTCCTCTCTCTCTCAGTATCGCAGAAGGAGAAGGACCATTGCCTGAGGCTTCTCGTGTTCAGTTGGTCGAAGCTGGAGACTCCACTGACATCTCTGAGTTTCAAAAGGGCCTCCAGCTCACTGTTAATTCAAGATTGTTTGGTAATCATTCTTACTGGAACTACTCCATCCTTACCCTCTTCGCCATTTGGTCAGCTTCTTAATGTCAGCAATTTCTTATTTTTGTAGTAGTTTGTGGATTATGATGGCATATTCTGCATGCATAGTTTTCAGTTGTATATTGTGTTTTGCGAGTTATTTATCTAACATGTCTTGTATTATTGAGAACCATTTTTCTAATTCAGCCAGTAGCCAGGGTGGTGGTGAGCTACTCTGTGTCAGTTCACAGCATTGTGGTCATTTCTTTATTTTGGCATTTTTAAATTTCGAAACAAACTAGTGACTCTACCAGGCTGATTAGTCTGATTACTAATAGAACTGATAACTGTTGAGTGAGCATCTTAGAATATTTTTAATTAATTACTGCAGAGCAGATTGAAAAATGGCTTTCTCCTATGCTACTATGGAGCACTTTCTCATTTGTTTGTTGTCTAGTGACTTACTAATGCATTAATGAAACTTCATTAATCCATCTAATTGTTCTTTTTTTGTGATACATGAAATTCCTAACAATTTGACCTACCATTTTGCTTAACTTTGCAGGAAGACTGGAGAGAGAGGGAAATCCACAATATTCACAAGCTTTAAATTTCAAGGCCATTACTGATTAGCAAAATCCTAAAAAAAAAAAATCCCACAATTCAAGAGCTTTGATGCATGTCTGATCTGTCTTATCACTTTTCTAAATCTTCGTACATTTCATCCTGCTTCACCACCAACTTTGATTTAAAAAGTGCCACCATAATCACATCCTCTTCCTTATTAAACTATGCAAACACAACATGCTTTTTCCCATGGAACAGCTTTCATATTCAAACTTGTTCCTGCCATTCAGGGAGCAAAACACTTTTGGGTACAACTGATGTCAAGAGATAGGAAGGCCTCCCCAGCCTGAGGGACCACAATACCACTGTTCAGGCTCCACCTAGGCAAGTGAAGGTAAACTAGCTAGCCCCCATCGCTAACCACCCTGCCATGCCCTGAGGTAGGAGAGAACACTGCAACAGGGGGAAGCTGTTATCTATAAATATCAAAGAATATAGCACAGAAGTTGTCAAAAGCTAATATGTCAAAAAAACACAGATTTCTGTGACATCACGGAGACATGGGTCTCCATGCAAAGTAATAGGCATTTTGCCTCTAGTGATAATCACAGACGAGAGAGCAAGAAAGAGAGTGAACTATATATCACCACATTGCACAACAGCACTTTATGTATTCTACACCTGGTTTGACTGGTAAGGGCTTTAGTTTGTCAAGCGTCTTCTATATTTTACAGGTCTGTAATGGTATTTGTGTTGGTATATGTGTTGTGTGAGTGTGTGTGTGTGTGTGTGTGTGTGTGTGTGTGTGTGTGTGTGTGTGTGTGTGTGTGTGTTTGTGTGTGTGTGTAACTCATATAGTGATAGGGAAAAGGTCCACTGTCTAAGGTATGATAGGTATCGAAAGCAACTTTTAGAAGCAGCTGGCTCCCAATAGGATTGTTGTATTCAGCTAAACTAAACCAAATGCTAATTCATTATCAACACTAGCCAATCAACAGAAGTCGCACGCACAGTAACTTGCTTCATTAAGATGTAGTGTACAGAGTTTGAATGGACCACTTCCAGATGGTGAGGCAGGAACAACACATAGTGGCAGTGATCTGGCAGGAAGACAATGTCTTATGACATCAAAGCATAAACATAATCGATCAGAACTGAAGGTTCAAGCAACAGGATGCCACTGCTGTAACTGAAATGTTGCGCTGATCCGTGCCAGATCGGTGGACATTGGGGCTTATGGGAGTCGATGGTTGTACCTCAGCGTTCATCTGTGATCAAGCCACCGTGCCAGTATCCATCAAGGCAACAATGAGGTGGAGATAGCCACTGGAACACTGTGTCTAGCGACAGACGTGGCCGTGCTGAGAGGAATTTATCACCGTGGCACCATTGGTTCTGTTCCCTGCCAAGCTGCCCAAGACTTTGGCTGCTGCACCAGTTGGCACAGGCACCTGGCTCTTCGCTTTCAGCTGTGGACGAATGGCTGGGCCAACCAGAGAGCACAACCTAGAGTTAGCGTCCTGCTAAAGAGGATTTCATTTACAAGATTCATTGGGTATGATCACCTTTGGGCTGCAATGCCAACAACCCCTTTTCCCCAGAAGCCCAGCAGCCAGCACAAAACATGCTGAAACTAAATACGCACTGGATCCATTTAAAAGTTAAACCATTTCCTTCATGTATGGTCCTTTCAGCAAGCAGTGCACCTTTCATTCACAGTTCAGGCTTCTTCAAACAAAACATACACACAAAAATTAGCAAAACATGGCATTAGAGAGCACAATATTTCAGTATGAGACCGATGTTCTGGTCTCACACACTTACCTCATACCAGGCTTTTGTTCTTACCTGCTCAAGAGCTGCTTTTTAGTTAGTGCAGTTTTTTTTTTTTTTGCTTTCCTGACACGTCATTCTCCTGACCCCGAAGGCATTCCATCTAGGGAAGTAAAAGTAATTAAGACCTCTCTGCTTTTCACGTGTTCGCTATGAAGTACCAACCTTCGCTACAGGCCTTTTAGCCCTGCTTCACACGCCTGTGACACACCCGAACCTTGTCAGAGAGCACAACAATAAGGAGGTTAACAGCATTTAGAAAACAAGTTTGCAATAAATACAAGAAATGAATAGGAAAGAGTCTGTAATCACACATTCATAGCTGTGATTCAAAGCCTCCGAGTGGGAAAGGGTTTTTTCCATTTATATAGGCCTACTCATAAATGTAGGTGTTAATTATGCGCATGTACAAACTGTAATAAACAGACAAGATATATGGACTAACAAACACACATGCACTGAAGTATGCAATGCATGCACTTGAAGTTGCAGGACAAAAACATACACACTGTACACTCTCTCAGGCACACTCGAAAATATTTCTCTTACACAAATACACACATACAAAATAACATACAGAGATTAGAGCTGAGCTCAATAGGTGCATGTCTTTTCTTTCTAGGTCACTCAGGCAATCCCCTGCTCCACACACAATTCACTGCCCCACATTAAGCTTTACTGAACCCTTCTGAATCACATGGCAGTTTAAAATATCTGTCAAAACCACATCATTCTTCTTTTACTAGAACTTTTTATCACAATTGATGCTTTATTAACTTAAACCAGAGCAGTTAATGCACATTACTTTGATAATGTCTGATAATTGCAAAGAAGACCATCTGGGGTTTGAGACTGATTCCATATTGGTTTTGGTGGATGTTTTGTGCATTGTCTTATGTCTATTGGATTTTCATCTGAAACCTGCACCTCTATACTAGAAGCTTGACATTTTAGCTTCTTTTTTTTTTTCTTTTGGAAACAGATACACTCTTTGCTGACTTTGCTGATAATAATATGAGGATAATAATAGCAGGAGTGTACTTGGCCAAATAGTTGGATGCTATTTTGCTATATTCACAGAATATCAAAATAGAACGGCAACTGAAAGAGGCACTTCATCTCAGCAGTAAATCTATGGAGTAGGGCTTTATATCAGGAGTCGGTGCATTCCATAAATTATTGTTTCCTGATTTGATAATAGGAAAACTGAATATGAAAACTGATTTTTATTGTTTTTTAATTTTATTTTAACCTTGGAAGACCAAATACGGATTAAGTTTTAAGACAGTCCATTTGCTTGTGCTTGTGCATGTGTGTGTATTCGTGCATGCAGGTATTTACCCGCACCCCTGCAGTGGGGTATAATTGCCCTGGTTCACACTTCTACAACCTGCCCTAAAGGAATCCTTTTCTCGGGCACTTCGTGAGGCCTTTTTAAATGCTCATATCTCTTTCACTCATGCTCTTAGCGTTATCTCATCACAGATAAAAATGTAAATGTCTCTGCTGATAATTTGATTTTGAGTCTAATTTGTTTAATGTATCTAGTACTCATCATTTTTACAATAATGTACTAAAATTCGCAGAAAACACATAGTTTGAAAGTGGTTGTTATAGACCTCATACGTGTCAAGGGACGCCAGGCACCCTGCCCGAGGGACACACCCACTGCTACACACACACATACAAACACACATACAAACACACACACACACACACACACACACACACACACACACACACACACACACTCACACACAGATATCTTACACCTTCCCTACTCCCAATCTCCTAATTACTAATTACCTTCACTTGTGCTCTGTTTTCTTATTTGTTTCTCCCTCTTATTTAAGCCCTCAGGAACATCTGTCCATTATTCATCGCTACTGTGTTCAGATGCCCCTAGTGTTACTGCCAGCTTGGTGCTCATCTGCCCTCTCTGCTGCAGACCTGCATCTCAAGTTCTAGTTCTAGCGCTGTTTTACTTTAGTTTGCTTTCACCAGCTCATCACTGTGCTCTTTGGTTTTGTTTGCTATGGAGAATAAAGAAACTCCAAACCTGCACTTTCATATCACTCCCTCCCTGACCACATAACAGCAGGGTGAGGCAATTCTTTTATAATTGTAATAATGTTTAACAGTGTAACTACTTCTGTACACCATCTTATTGTTATATAATATGAGGCACCATACATTATATCTGGCACTTACAATGGACACAAAGCAGATAAAGCTTTTGTGTTGTTGTTTTCAGAATGCACAGCTTTCCTCAACCACCAAAGAGCTACAATTACTCACAAGCACACTGCTGGTGATACCCCATCTAGTTCTGGTGATCTCCAGTTCCACTGGCCCTCCTTGGAAGTTATGAACAAGTTATGAACTTTTACCCATTTGTGTCTCAATAAAAAAACCCACATGGATCATTTGTGCCCCTTTCCTGTGATTGGTGGCCCTCTTGAGTGGTAAGGTATGGGCATTTAAGGATTGCTTCCTAAACAGGTCTGGGAGTTGTCTAGGTAAACAAGACATCTGGAAGCCATCACCAAGACCATGGACTGCAAACTAGACTTGATCTTCAGCAATGTAGAAAACAAAAAAACCTGCTAATTCACGTAGAGACACCCTTCATACTGAGGCTCATGGCTGATCGCTATACATATGGAAAGGTTTTTTGGCATAGCAGTCAGAAGTCAAGCCAGTCATGTCCTTACACAGCATAATACAGTATGTCTGGAACATGCCCCAGCAGTCTGTTAAGGTTGACCAGCTTGTCAAAGAGCACATGTAGGTGGCTCAGTGTACCTGGCAATGTAAAGGACCAGCACAGCTTTGAGAATCTCAGCCTTCTGTGGGAGTGGATAGACCCACAGCTTTCACAGATGTCAAGGTGCCTCCAGTGAAGACTCAGATCCAGTGTGGGTACCAGGTTAGCCCAGTCCAGTGCCTGGAGTGAGATACTGGCCAGTTCAAAGATGACCAGTTGTTATATGTTGAGAACCTGGCCTCACTCGTCTAATCCAGCATGGCAATAAGAGACCGCCCAGAAGATTGGTGAGACAGAAGTCCTGTAGATCTCTATAGAATGTGAACAATGTATGAATGCTTACTATCACATATTCAAGAATGAAATTAACAAAATAAATCATGGACTCATCACACAGTGCTTGGACCAAGTCTAACCTCCTTGTTCACAAGTTAGACAGGAATCAGCAGTTGGTATGAGACTCTTCTGCCAACTCAACAAAGTCAACCATCTAAGTAAGACTCGATTTTTGTCTGCATTAGATTATCTCAAAGGTTAGTGATAGGTGACTCAAAGGAAAAAAAAATATTCTCTACCACTAGCAACAAATGGTAGCCTTGTTGCCATCCTTTCAGCCTCCATGGAACACCTGCAACATTTCAGAGGTGATGAATGGCAAAATATTATTATCCATTCAGAGTCATGGCCAGTGTACCTTTTACTGCTGAGGAGATCCTTCAAGGGTCACCAGAATTTGCAAATATCATCTCATACTCACAAAACAAAACTCCTGAGATGCTGAATGATTCTCAGCTACATCCCCAGGGGAAGTTGTTGGCATGAGCACCAGTATCAGGAAAGTTACTTATAAATGTAATATATGACATATTGTTTAATTTTTAAATTAAAAGTAATATATTACATTATTACTTTCAATACCAAATAATTGTGTATTGCTTTTGCATTCCTTTTGCTGTTTTCTGACACTGAGACAAGTTCAGAGACAGATTCACTGAGAGATTCAGCCTGAGAGGTTCACTGTTTCCGGAAATAGTCCTACAAGTCCTGCATAATAAAGTACGCTTACATGATTATAACAAGTTGGTTTATTTTTATTAACCATAATAATTTTAGCCTATTATATTATTAGCCTATCTGAGAACACAAATATTACTGAAGAAATAAGAGTAATCAACTACAGATTGGATATTAATGTTGGCCTGCAGGGCTTTCATTGTGGCTCCAAAAAGCATGCACCATTGCTGCAGCCTGCTCATTCAGGATAACTCATCCCATACCCATCTGATGTTTAAACAAGTAAACCAGCTTTATTTCCTAGCCTCTCCTCTCCCATTGTTAGTGCAGGATTTGGATTTTGAAGAATCGAATTAAGGTCTAAATAGTTAAGGGTAGACAGACTGTATTTTCAGTTATTGTTACACGTTATTCTCATCAAACTATAAAATTCAGTTGTTTATGTTGGAGGAGAGAGGCAACTGACTTATGGAACCTTACACTACATGCTTTCCTGAAGCAACTGTAGGTGAACCAAGAGCTAAAATTCTATCTCAAACATTTTAAAGCTCTTCATGCTCAGTACAGACTATGCATTATTGTGGTGGATGGTCTGGGCCAAAGATACTAGTGTCTAGATCACCAGATGGTTCCTTTTGCTCTAACCAGAAAAGGCATCTGCTTCTTATGCTTTCTGTCATCAGATTTGGCCTCATTGCCTCAAACAACCCTGCTGTCCATGCAGGGGTCTGTGGTGGTGGGCGGGGCCAATGTTCCCATTAAGAATGAACAGCACTGCCGTGCTGCCAGTGGTAACCTCCAGTAGACTTCAGTATCCATTTTCTGGACCAATAAAGTCTGTGTGAAAGGATGGTGGAGCGGTCTATGTATGGCTAGATTCCACTAAAGAGGAAATGCTGGCTATGTAACCTTCACACAAACATGGGAAGGTGAAAGGAATTTAGTCATCCTCCTTACAAATAACTTATTTCTTATTTCCACATATAACCCACTAAATCTGGAAGTCATAAACTGTTGCCAATCCCAACCACCCAGCACTCCTTCAAATTCAAAACTGTCAAGCCACTCAAATATCTTGGGCATTACATTAAATTCATTTATTACAATAATGCATTACATTCAACATTGTGTCTTCGGGGTTTTGCAATTGGCCCTCTCTGTGTTTGTGTGTTTGGATGTTTCTGCCTTTGTTGGGTTGAGTGTTACACAGTGGCTAAATCCTCCTTACCATAGAAACTTCAGAGGGTAAGTTTATGTGCTACATTCTGCCTCTTCATAGTGTGCTTCAGGGCCACAGTCTTTTCCTCATTAAAAAGGTAACTGGTTTGATTCTGTATTTCAATGTTAAAAATACACTAGTGTTTAGATATATTGTTTTAAATACAACAGTGTTTTGTTATGGCTACCACAGACCAATTAAGTCAAAAAATAAAGTGAATCAAGCCTACTGCCTTATACCTTAATGGGAAGTGGCATTCTTGCCATGTGCCAAAGAATAAGCTTTAATGTGCTTTAAGAGAACAGGATGTAATGTGATGGGTTGGAGTGAAAATGAGATTTAGGAGCCAAGAGTCCATTTTTTAGACAATGGGTTATGCTGTCACTGACCTCATCTCAATAACTGTCTTGCCTTCTTAAGTAATTCTTAATTTAGTATTATAGTAGACTAAATAGTTATTGGTTGGTAACTGAGTTTCTTGGGGGGTTTTTAACAACCACACAGTAGTTCAGAAACAGTCTAAAAGTGGAAAGAAATGTCATGGGACATGTTAACTGGCAACACTGAAGAACCTCACACAAGTCACTGAAGGACCACCGTGTGTGACAGGGATGACACGCGTCAGCAGATGCAACGCCTGTGCTTCTGACATCTGCCTGACATCTCATCACACTTTGTTATGAAATCCAGTGTGATAAGCACGGGCACTTTCAGAACTTTGATTAAAAGTTAACAAGCTCAGGGGAGTATGTATGTTAGCAATTTGCAGAATTTTGCTTGATGACCCTGTGACAAAATGTTTTGCTGAATTTAGCAATGAATGAGTTAGCATGCTTCAATAAGGGTAGTTTGTTGACTAAATGTACACTAGGCATACATTGGTATCCTTCCCCTTACTCAGAAACTAATGCAATTTATATTGGTCTCCATAACAACCATAAACAAGATATTAGGGACACACAACCACTTGTTGGTAGACATTTCTGCTCCTTCGATATCAACAAAATGACACTACACACTATACTAAGTACACTAGAATATCCAGCCAATCTGCTTCCTAAAAGCACTTTGCCAAGATCGATCAAAGCTGGAGAAACATCAGTCCATTTAGGTACGTCCGGTTTTCAGCAGTGAACCTAAAACTTTTAAAAAACATATTCTTCAAGCTAGAACTATAATAAATGTGTTTTTCTTATTTGAAAATAAGATGTGTGACTTTTCCTTCAGGGATTTTCAAAGCAAGTGAACATGACATATCTCCACTGTGAACATTCACATATTACATTCTTATAAGTGCACAAATTATACCTTTTATGTAAATTGCGCACCAGTCATAATATTTCTAGCTGTTGACAGTCCTGAGATACTCTGTGAATGATAGATGTGCTTTTTAGAAATCATAAGCTTACTCTATCTGTCCAGTAAAAAGGATGGTCCACAAAAAGGTTTGTGGATATAATCAAAATAAATCAAGGTGCTGTAGGGTGTTGAATCACAGAAAACACCAAAGAATGCAATATATACAGTAACTGCTTTTTATAGTCTGATGTTTGATTATTTTCAATAGCTGACATAATTCACTATTAGTTTGTGAGGGTAAGAAAGGAGGTGCAAGGTGTCCAGTTCTTACCAAGATCAATTTGATATGTATGCTAAGGTACTGCTTGGCATTAATATAAACACAAACAACTATAAAAAGTGAACTTTCATTTAGGCCATGGAACTTAGCATATATTACTCAACATGCTCATATTTGTTAGGAACACCA
This sequence comes from Electrophorus electricus, assembly GCF_041902795.1. Taxonomy (NCBI): domain Eukaryota; kingdom Metazoa; phylum Chordata; class Actinopteri; order Gymnotiformes; family Gymnotidae; genus Electrophorus; species Electrophorus electricus. The sequence continues at coordinate 14,943,244 of NC_137505.1, read as the reverse complement.
TGATAATGTCACTTATTAAAATTTACTCAGGTTTTATTGGAGAAATAAATAACAAGGGAGAGGGCAAAGGGACCACAGGGTGTGAGAGAGAGGAAAAAGAGAAAAGGGTTGGAGGAGAGCAAAAAAAGTGCATTCTTCAGCATTATTTAGGGTTTTAAATATCAGGAGCTGGAGAGAAAGTGGTGGGACAGTATCACTGTTTGACCTCCATAGTAGCTTAGTAAGAATATTGTCAAAGTCACCAACTGTTTGGACGAAAATGGCACCTTAAAATGGCACTACCCATAAAAGTGTTCTACCCAGCAGACATTAAAAAGGCCTCTGCACACTCTTTTCACACACACACACACACACACACAAAATAGATGGTCTTAGATCACAGAACTCTGATACTTTTTGTGCAGCAGAGAAAATGCTTGTTAAATGGGGCGTGAAACAGAGGCGATTATGTGTATCTGCAGATCATTTCAAACATATCAGGCCACAGTTATTCTGATATACTTGCATCTTGGACATCTATGGTTTAGAAAAAAAAATGGTTTTGTGAGCTCCATAACTAAAGAAATAGTAATTAAGTAAATATATTAAAAAATTGATTAAGGGACATCTGCATGGGTATATGACAGATCATTTTCTGAGAACGCTGAGGTGCTTGATAAACTATGCAGTATATTCTGCAGTTCAAAAAGACACAATGGTATGCTTCACTCCAGTTTACTTGTGTTAGCCATATGCACCATGCAGAACGATAGTGATATTTTAATACAGTGAACATTAGAAATTGGCTTCTTCAGAAAAATATATGAACTCTTTCAGCAATTTCAATGCAGAATTTTGTTGTAATATGGTGGTTCTGCATTAAACCCCTCATGCCACTTAAATTACACATGCATAACTATTATGATACACAATAATATGAGTAATAAGTCGCTGTTTAAAAGGACAGTCTGTCAGATATTAAAAGTTTGATTACATTGAAATTAGGCTTCACAGTTTAAGACAACTCACTTCTGACTTGATCATATGGCATAATGTAATGCTACATATGAGTTTTAAACATTTTTTTCAGTAGGGCAACCTAACAGATGAATGGCAAACAATGAATTACTGTGCATAGATACGCCTGTATTTGGATACTTGAAGTTTTGCCATCACCAAAATCCTGTAATGCTGTGGTTTAAATTAATTTTTTTTTAAATGTAAGTATGAATTACAATGAATACTGCATATCGGTATCTTTCAACTGTCAAGAGCTCCAAGGTTTCCTGAAGTTTTACATCACATTATAATAGGTATTCTTGCTCGCGTTCAGTCCAGCAACGTATGACTAGTATTCCGTAAACGCGGTGGACCCGGAGACCTGTTCACCGTTGCCACAAATTAGCCCCGCCTTTCCTTGGCAGGGGGATGGATTTCAGTGGACCCAGAGAAGCCTGGCTTGCTCCAATAGTATTAGTATACGCCCCTCTGATTTGGCAAAGAGGCGTGTCAATCAGCTCTCTGCATTACGTCTATACAAAATGGGAGGGTAATAATAGTGAAAAGCAGAAAAAAACAAAAACAATCCGCCCGGGCTGCCATCTTGAATACAGTATGCCTACAGTGTGAACCACTTTAGTGACGGCAACGTAGAGAGACGGAGCTATATTATTTCAGTTCACTGTAACAGACAAATAAATGCCAGTCATTAGATTTGAAACAAAAGTAGCATAATTAGTTAAAAAGTTGTCTACAATTTGTCTTGTTTTAGCGTCATTTTGCCGACGGTGCTATTCAAATTATTTCGGAGGTGGCTGCTGCTCTTGGTATAGCTGGCCATGCTAATCGTCGCTGAAGGATCCGATTGGGGCAAGCGGACATTATCAAGCCGTCGATATTTTTCAACGTCGATATTTTAACGAATCATTTGTTTGTTTTTGCTACAGAGAGAAAGGGGGGAAAGCTGTTTTTTTGACCGCGGTGGACTATCTTTATTACGTTTAGCTAAGACAGAAAGAAGATAGCTCGAGCGGAATGTGGATATAGCATGTTAGCCATGTTAAGCTGGATCTTATCTTCACTGTCAACTTCTGCTCGGGTGGAATTAGTGTGTGCGGTTGGTAGAAGGTGGCCTAATGTTCAATGAAAGTTTTTTTAATACTGGGCTTATATTCAATCTCTCGGTTACGCTTGCTAGCTAGGTTAACCTATCTAGCTAAGTATTACGATTGCTATCTACCTTCGTGCCCTCGAAACGCTGCGTGCATAAGGTTGTTTGGCGTCCCCATGACTTTCCAGTAAGTGAGAGGGCTTGTTTTGCGATTCTCGTGGTTTTTAAGTTATTGCTGAAAACCTATTTTTACACATCTAGAGTTGTTATTATCATTCGGCATGGGAACTGGCCCACTTACTGAGAGAGAGGTTATTGAGCGGTCTAGTTTATTCTGAGCGCACGGGAGCTCGACAGTTGTTGCAGTTCGCCTCAGGCGGATCACATTTTCCTTTTTCCGAGTTGTAATTTTAAAATAATTAATATGGACGTTGTAATTAACTGGGTAACCACCTGCCCACACTGGTAATATGTGCAAATAGTTTTAGTGTTTTATACCAGTTGCTCTTGTGTTTGACTCTTAGGATTTATTATCCGGATCCAACGTCCCCTTGCTGTGACTGATTTTTTTTTAAGCACAAATTTGCCCTTTTTTGGATTTTTCATTCTTCAGTGACTCTATGAAATGGATTTTTAATTGAACTATTCGTCCTAAAGAGTGTAAACGATTTAACGGGAAATTGCTGGCCAACGGATTCTATCAGAAGAAAAGGGAGCAGATTTTTAAGAAATGGGTCCGGCAACAAAACTGGCATTTGGCGTGTTCCTCATCTCTTGCTCCTCAGGTGGGTCGGCTATTATGCGACTTTGTGTGTGTTTGTGTTCGACTGTGTGTGTGTGTGTCTATATATATATATATATATATATATATATATAAAATGGATAGATATTCTTGTAGCTGACAGTCAATAATGTGATGCATTCATATAATACCACACCGCAGGTTTTCTTGGCGGTAAATAGCACTAGTGAAAAGTAGTACATTCAAAATAGATTCAGACTGAAAGAGTCCAGTTAAGATCGCGTCGAATTAAAAATGTTCGTGTGGGGAAAAATGGTTTGAAATGTATTTAATCATTAGCCTAGATAATGGGTAGCCTAGAATTAATGTTCCTTGGGCTTTTTATTTTTTTATTTGTAATATATAAACCGCATCAGCTGGCAACTGTACCGTAAATGCAATTTAAATGTAAAATCATTTATCAGGAAAAAAGCATAAGCATTTGATCGAACCGTCGGGACCAAAGCTCATATTTGCATATGGGTACATCAGATCAAACCAAATCCACGTGAGATAGTGGCTGGAACTTATTTTTTTTATAAGCGTCTGTTTCACTACTGAAGAGTATGTGGCTATCCTGATAAATGAATGCATTTATTGTTTGTTTAAGAGGCCAATAATCAGGGAAAATAAACACTATGATTTTGTGTTTAACATGTCAATGTTGTTTACTTAATGCATTAGTTAGATACTTGTATCGTAAATGTTTGGTGGACGCTTATTTATTTAGCCTTAAAATTGCCATCGTCACTAGATTCTGTATCATGAGCTGCAGTCGAAACGGTGGAATGTACAGATTAAGATTAGTGTTTCGATCGTTGCCTGGTGGACTAGTAAGGACTTATCTGATAACAGCCATTTGCAAATATTTACAAAGATATGCTTTTTCTCCTTTCATAAAGGCTAACCACAATTTGCACATGCAGAATGAAGGTCGCTTGTACATTTTTGACTCATCTGCTGTGGGTTCCTCCTATGTGATTTTGGCTCCTGATGTTACTGTCACCAGTTTCAGTGTAAGGCATCAGACCAAGTGTTACTCAGATTTACATCTGAAACTGAATCAGACTATTAAATACTTTTTTTTTTTTAAGTTTTCCATGATAGTTCTTTAAATGAATAAAATGGCTGACGACTGTGACATAGGTGTGGCATAAGTTTTTATATTACCTTAATGTATGATTTGCTGTGTTGTCATATCTGTATTTAGGAACCAAAGCAAATCGAAATGGACTAAATGAAAACAGTAAAAATAAACTAAGCATGGCATGCTTGAAATATAATGGGCATGATGTGTTGTTTTCCAGAAAAATCTACTGAATGTCTATTTGGCTGGCCGTTGATCGTAGTATATAAGTGAATTATGCATTCTCAGACCCTATTACAGGATAGAAATCAGGTGAAAACGTAGACAAGCTTGTGTGGTACTTTTTACATTGTTGTTGTCAAGAGTTTCAAATGTCCCTTTCCCCCCCATTTTGTGTGTGTATGAGTGTGTGTGTGAGTGTGTGTGTGAGTGTGTGTGTGAGTGTGTGTGTGAGTGTGTGTGTGAGTGTGTGTGTGAGTGAGTGTGTGTGTGTGTGTGTGTGTGTGTGTGTGAGTGTGTGTGTGTGTGTGAGTGTGTGTGTGTGTGTGTGTGTGTGTGTGTGTGTGAGAGTGTGTGTGTGTGTGAGAGTGTGTGTGTGTGTGTGAGTGTGTGTGTGTGTGTGTGTGTGTGAGTGAGTGAGTGTATGTGTGTGTGAGCAAGCATGTGTTCATGAGCACACGTTGTCATATGTGAATCTGCCAAATTAAACCCCAAATGTACTGGGGTTTAAATCGAGATGTAACATTTATTACATATTTTGATTTATGGCCTTTGCAATTAGTTATTGGTGAAAGAATGTGGTTGCTGCAGTAAGCTGTATGTATGTAAGCTGCTTCACCGTCAGGTGTTATAAACACCCCTACTCATCAAATGAATGAGGCAACATATCACTTTAGTGTGCAATTTTCAAGTCCAGTAAGATATTGGTGATATTAACCTCTTTCACAGCATTGGGGCTGGGATCTGACACAGATCTAGAGTGTTTTATAGTGGTTGATGCATCTCCAGATGAAATGCAGAAGGGACATTGAAGCTCAGTTGATGTTGCTATATTACATTTGTGCAGTAGGCTACATAAAATTCACAGTGCCATATTAATTGCGTATTCAGTATATTTCTGTAAAATTGTCCTGGAAGAGGCTTTTCTTTGGTGGTCTCATTGTTACTGGATTCAGCCCTGGCTCCGCTGTTCATGTAGCCTAGAAATGAAAAGCTGTTGACTGTTACACCATAGGTGTAATCCAGGTAGGGATTTCACGTTGATTGGCTCAACCACACGAGGCCTGGCATGGCTGAGAAGTGCGAGAGGGCCAAGCGGACCCAAGCTGGGACTCAACGGTGAAAGGTTAATCACGCTATTCATACTGCTTACAGTGAATCAGACTGACCAACATGGGACCGAGACACAAATGAAAAATGCAGTAGACTGTCTTTAGCTGGGCACACAAATGGTAAGTGCACCCCATTAAGACAGTGGTAAGAGAAGCTCTTGACACTAATAATATTTTATCATTTTTATGCATCCCATGCTTTTAAAAAAATTACAGCATACTCATGAGTTGATAGAGGGAACATTTTCACCAATTTTAATTTGAAATAGACATGAACCTAAGTATCTTCCGTGCTTGTTTTTGAATAGCAAACTAAGGGGGGGGGGGGACGACTACACTGATGAATTAATCGAACTTGGGGTAAGCAGAAAAAAGAGGCTGAAGCTAATTGCCAGAGTGTTGGACTCAGCTATTGCTTTAGGCTGAGAAGTGATCTAATAAAGATGGAAGTGTGCAATACATCAGAGACTTCCTGCTCGAAGAGTAAGCATGACCATCTACAGCTTTTCACATGCAGCATTTTTTATTGCCTAATCTCTTTGACAATAACTAGACACAAGTCCCGTCAAAGTGGGCTGAGCCCTGTAGTCAAAAGTGTGTGTGGTAATGTTTTATAATATTCTACTCCACACACTAGCATTAGCTCAGCACCCTGTTAATGCATGTCTTATTACACATGAATCTGCAAACCTCATGAATCATCATTTTGTTTCACTTTTTTTATGTATAAAAACATATACGGAGCCCCTTTTCCCAGTCACAGTTCACTAATAGCAAGAATCTTCATATTATCAAATTCAGAGAATGCAAACAGCAAAGGATGCTAAATTCGCACTAGATTTGTAGGTAAAACTGAGTCGTGTGAGAGTGGAGATCACTGAACTTCTTTAGGACAAAAGCTTCAAGGTTAGGCTCACCACTCCAAAAGGGATAAGTGCAAAACAAAAAGACCACATTTATCTTTTCACATTTTTCTTTTTGCCTTCACCTGAAGTGTTAACCCCTGACCAAAATGTCGCTCAAGGTCCCACATTTTACAGAAGTGGACAGATCATAACAGATCATCAATCCAATACATTAAAGCCAAATCACTGAGCACCTAGCAATATTATGCATATCCTCAACCACTGGATGCCTAATTTCTTTATATATTATGTTGTTACTTTTAACTTCCTGATCTTGTTACACTCCTCACACCCGCATGCTTTTGACAGTGTCCCAGAAAGATTAGACCCTGTAAATTGTAGGTAATGGGCTCATCATCACATCTTTTGACCTTCTGTCTTCCACAGCTGCAGCTGTTGTGCAGCCTAGACAAGGAGTCACATATTCTCCCCTGTAAAATAGAGCAGAGTGGTTTAGCAGGGGGTCGTTACACAGCCACACGATCTCTGGCAAATCCCCAAAATAAAGGCTTATTTTTTTATGCTGAGGATAATGCCCATTTACCTCATAAACCCCTGCTTTGTGAAGTCACACTGCAGGCATCCTGGTTTGGTAAGTCTTGCACATTTGCGTGCACTCTGCCTATTACAAGATTATGTCTCCTGTTTTCAGCATGATGACATAAGCACACATAAAGATACAGGCCCATATTAAAGATCCTCTTAAAGATGTATCTTTTCCTTTAAAGCTATACTAGTTATATTTTCTCATTAAGCTTGTGAGTCGCATGGCTTGTCATGATAGGAATAAGAAGAGCCTCCAGTGTCACCATGGGGCAAAAATAGGTGGATTGAAACCTCACTTCTTGGTGCAAAATATTCAATTCAGTGCCTGCTTAATTTACCCAGTAAGGATACAGCAAATATAACATTACATTTAGTTTTGTTTGTTCCTTTAGCAAAATATCTGTGCCCAGATGCGATCAGTCTCACTGGCTCCTCCATGTTTAAAGCAGTCAGATAGATGTTTTTCTCTCCGGAGATCATATGTCAGCTTGGACCAGCTGCTGGATGATCAGATGTGCTGTGATTATTACCATGTTAAGAATCACTCCTCCATCCCATTTACTCCTTGTTAAAATGATGTTGGTGTGACGGCCATTTCTGTCATGTTAAGCATTTGCGCATTTGAGACTATAACAAAAGTGTAGAGGCTGTATAACGAAAAATAAAACCTTGTAAGGGTTTGTGTGTAATTTCTCTCTCCTTTTTCTGCTGTACTTATGTATAGCAAACATGGGAATTCCTTAGAGAGGGAGTTTGAATAGCAATATATGAATATAATTTCTTTGCTCTATGCTCCTTGCTCATGTTTATTTGGTATTCTTGATTGATAGCATGACCTTGTGTTGCTTTGCAGTGTATCTTGATCTGCCTCTTGAAGTGGACTTCCATGACATAGGCAAGTTGTTAGCTGCTGTTGTCTAAGATGCAGGTGCCTCTGTGAATAATTTACAACCACAGTTGACCACTGCTGACAGAGGGTTATTTGAAATCACATTTGCCACCTTTGTCCTCTGACAGTTTTCTTTGACCCGTGCCATGCTTTGTCCTTTGCTAATGTTTTGAAAAATACTGAGGTGAATAAAGTCTCCACCAGTTTTGACATTGAACAGATCAGTGTTTCAGATACAATGTCCAGTCCAATACAGTATGAGAATTGCTAAGGACAAAATTTGTCCTGTAAATCCAGTCTCAGTTGTTCATTATGATCATTTGTGACTGCACCAACATCCCTGTTGCTGGAGAAGAACAGTTTCCTGAGAAACACATCTCTTTTTGCAGCCGCCAGAATGTGTGCTCAGAAAGAAAGCTACTCTCACATAGACTCATTCTGCTTGTTGGGGTTTGAGGGTTGTGGGCCCGTTTCCAATGCAGCCTAAAGTGGATTTGGTGAAAAAAGTTAAACACGATTGACTGTGGGAGTCACTGAGTGGAAAACAAACAACCAAATGGAAAAAAAAAAACTAGCTACATGCTTTTGTCAAACAAATGAAACGCATTCTGAATTTTAATCTTGTTATATTCTTTAATGCATGACCGTCATACTGATTTTGACTGATGCAAACTGAAATAAACAGTAGCCTTTTTGGCCTATCTGGTACTTGGGTCTAGTTCTAATGAATCACCAAGATTTCAGTGCTCTTTACTGTGGCCTAATTGGTCAGTGTGTTCTAGTGGGTGTTTGGTCAGTTAATAGCTCATAAGCATGGTAATAAATATTTGATGTTTGTAACTTATTTGGAAAATTGTGTCTAGCTGGACTTTATTTCTTCTTATTTATTTCGTATACTTATTGTGGGTTAATGATGTATGATAAGTCACATATTGTTTACATGTGCCAAAAGGTATGGTGGGCATTCAAGGAAATTTTATATTCACTAACCTCTTTTTCCCAGTTTTAATGGCAGTAGGTGTATTATCGGTTGTAGTCCCACGGGGACCTCACACGCTTACTGTAGTCTTTCTGGATGACCAGTTACACACCATCGTTCAGAAGACTGCACGCAATATGCATGCAATAAGTAAAAACACTGCCTGAAGACACTTCTGCTTCTGAGCCCAGATTGAATCTGAGCAGTACCATATGCCACTCGTGACTTAGACTCCTGGGGCTCTGGAGTCGACCTTATTTCAGGTGGGGTTGGGGGGGAGAATTATTGGATGGTAGGAATTGATATGTTTCCTTCAAGGAGTGGTAAACTAATTTAGTCAAGCATGTGCATAGTTCTCTTGCGAGTTGAGTGATTGGTGTACTCTTACAACTGTGTCAATAAATATAGTGAGGCTGATGCCATGAAAAGATTTGTCAGTGATGTCTTGCCCTTTCTGTTTCACTGTGTTTCACTCTTATCACTTGGTCATTCTTCATGCTAACAAAGACCAGAGAACATGGTGAAGCAGAGAGACTTTATGAACAAAGTACATGCGTTATTCTTTATTTGCCTTAATATTGTGGAGAATCTCAGGTTTTGCAGTTAGTCATATGGGGAAATGTGTGATAAGTAAATGTGCCTAAAAACAGATTACAAAGAGATGGATCTTTAGGAAATCAGGATTACCTCTTAGATAACAACTTTAATCTAGGACCAAGTGAGCATATAGGACATTTAGTCCCATAACTGAAAGATGACTAAATTTTCAGTCATGCTGACTTTTGACAAGTTTTCAAACACCTTTGAAATTATTGGACATATGTCTAAATGGGCCTGAAACACATATAGGAAATGAATGTAGACCTTCAAAGCCTCTGTTCCAAACATTCAGTCGGTGACCCTCACCAGGTTTGATGTTAACCTGCTGCTACTGCAGAGGTGGATTTGATGACAAGCAGTGAGAATGTCTGCGCTCTTCAGTGCTCCATCCGTCATCGTAACAGATGCTCTCCGATCTATTAAGTGCACTCTGTTGTTTGTAGGCCTCAGTGACAAATTCTTTAATTCATGCAAGTGCCCCACCACTTCAGAGTTACATTGTACCGACCTTGTCAGAGAAGACGCTACCTTGCCAAGGGGCTGGAAGCCGTGATTGTGCTCCAACCTGACACACTCATCCTGATGGGAAGGAACATACGATATTATGTAAAATGATAAGCATTAAGCAACCCCATAAACACCCTTCTCTGGGACTTAGTGTCAACAGTCAAGGGCTGTAGTGTCTGGGGTCACATTTTTTCTTATTCTTTGTTTCATTTGTCATTTACCAAAGGCCAGTAAAAGAATGTAATTGTAAGCATAAATTGACTACTGGGCCACATGCTTCCGTGACAAAAGATATGGACATTAAAGCATTTTTTTGTGCATTAACAGAGTATTATATACATATAATATACATGTAAGCAATCCCTTATAACCAAATCTATTATAGATGCAAGCATATGAAGGACACAGTTGTATTGTAATTGTATATATATCATGTCATTGTGTGTGAGTGTGTGTGTGTCTGTGATGCATTACAGTTTGTGAGCATGAATGCAGCTATGTCAATAACACATTTTCATAACTACAGAGCAATTTGATACCTCTGTCTCACTCTTGGTTGTAAATATTATGGCCCTTAAGAATGAAGAGAATGGAATTGAAAACAATTCCAAGTTTGGATTTGTTTGTTTGTTGTTTGCTTTATAGATAGATTGACTGGCTGATTGATTCTACCTATTTCCATTTAAGCAAATCTTTTAATCTAACTTGAGCCAAGCCATAATTCATGTGCTTTAATTGCAGCCTTCCTCTCTGATTGTCCTCACCTTTTTATCTCAGATAGCCCTGCTGACACAGAGATTCATAGGTACTCGCAGTTTCTCCATTTAGACCCAGCAACTAATGAGAGGAGCACCATGGCATCTGTTCAGAAGAGCAGCAGTAGAATGTGGGTCAGAGATTTACTGAGTCTTGTTTAGGTGGGTTTTTGAGGATAAATTTACCATACCCTCTCCTCCTGTTCACTTGCCACTTTCACACTTTGTTAGGACTTCTGAGACGTTAGTACTTCGGGATGTTCTCCAATGGAATATCTGAGCTTGGCTACCCTGCATGCAGTGTAGATAGGTGTAGCTGCAGGAGCTGTTCATCTTCCATGCTGTCTCAAAGCAGCTGTAGCATCATTGTCCAAACCACCTTGAGCAGCGGTGACATCATGTTTCATTCCGCCTTGAAGCAACTGTGACATCAATTTCCATACCACTTTGAATTTGCTGTGACATCATCTTTCCGTACCACTTTGAAGCGATCGTGACAGTAATTCCAGATTCCCTGTAATCCCCATAATGGTGACTTGGATCTCTGGAACTAATCCTTAGCTTTATCCCTACCAAGGGGCAATTAGCAAATTAATTCCACAAAATAATGTATGTTGCGTATGCCAGTTTTCATTTTCTTCTTAATGAGCCATTTTGCTGTGATTGTTGTCAGCTCTCACATATAAATGAGTCACTAAAGATCATTTGGACGACATCTGCTGGTTTTGATAGATAGGGCTATATTTGGTCTCATACACAATGAGATAAAAGCAGGCTTGATTTCTGTAACCAGTGCTTCTTTCATGAAGTGAATCCATGACTAATCACACTTGAGGAGCTTTCTGTTATCCAGAAAGTGCGGGATAACGGTGGACTCAGGATTATGATCACTGACACTGAAACACACATCTGAAACAGCTGACCTGAAATGCACACGAACCGCATGCTCTCAGCATGCCCCAAAAGCAAACTGAGTACTTGACCTGAATTGCTTTGTTGATAGTTAATAAGGATGCTATAGTAGGATTGGGCAGGTGGTGGCCATTAACATGTTCCAATATAGATGTTCCGCTCGCTTTCACTTGTATAAGAATTATGTGAAATTTTGCATTCGCCAGTTATACACAGAGATTGATCTCTTGGCCTTTTGGGAGCAGGATCCACCATCTTTATTATGTGAATTTCTTGGTAACTGATCCATCTTCTGATCAAGCGGAATAAATGAATAGAGACATCCATTAACATAGCATCCCTTCTAAATCTATCTTTTGGTTTTCTCGCCCAACACAACCTTTCAGAGACCACTGTAGTCGTTTTTACTGTTTTGCAGCACTGCTGGTACTCTGTTTGCTACAGAACATTAAGCATGTTCTCACATTGTCCTGAGAGCTTCGCAGTACACTCCAAGCCCCTCAACACAGCCCAGTCTGAACAAAGTCCAGATGAACAATGTCCAACACAGCCCCTCAACAAAGTCCAGACGAATAAACTCACCTTGTGCCTCTTCTTGCATTAAGCACAATCAGTATAATTGGGTTTGGCACTCTGAAATCATTTCTTTTGGTAATAGTAACTGCCATCTCAGAGTCAGGAGTGAGACCGGGATAGGGAGGGTAAAGGGGAGAAAATGGAACGTGCCTTAACGGCCAGTATTTGGAGGTCAAATTACGCCCTTTTTTAATGTCCTTGCATGAGTGCTGTGGGAGCTGGCTGGCTGCTTTGCTCTGCTGCTGCTCGACCTGTATTGTTCCTGACTCTTCCACTGCCCCCGGTTATAGTGGCACCAACAGCCTTTTCTTTTAGTATGTGCAACCAGTTCTCGCACACCTGGCCACAAGCTTCATGTGTCCCCTGTGGCACAGATGAATGTCATTACTGATATTGCTCTGAGTGCCCTTACCTGGAGGTGGTCTTTGGATTAACGGAGTTGTGTAATGCTAGTTTGTTTAGTAACAACAAAATTCATTTTACCACAACTCATTACATTTTAATGAAAGTTCATCAGGATTTGCTTGTTTGAGCTCAATTCCTGGTTGATAATGGCACCCGTGACATGTAAACTGTGCATGTTGCTAAATGTCATGAAGGTCTAAAAAGCCGAAAAATATAGGCCAGCTCATTGAGACTCGAATGCATTTTTTGGTCTAGAGATTAGGCTGATATTCGCAGTATCTTCCGTTTTTATAACACCCATGCACATGGGAAAGGGAATGTCAGGTGCTGTTATGGCACCTTAACTGCCACTCTCATCACCTTGTACTCTGGGGCTTGAGGCCAATAGAAATTATGAACCCACCTTTCTGCTACATTCTAACCACACCGGGCCTACTTTCAGTTTTGTAAGGCACATTTTTTTCTTATCTGATTTAACCATGTAACGTTGTGTTGACCTGTGTGGTAGTCCCACAGCATTGCTTTTTTGTACCACTGTTTTATAATCCTATCACTACACATCACTGGCCGAGAGTATTTGAAATGATTATTTGCTTAAGGCCTATGAGGATGATAATGACAAATTAGAAATTGTGTGGATTTGCAGTAGCCTGAAGCTACCTTCTTACTCAGTGTTTTGTATTGTTAATCAGATGACTGTGAACGGTACAGAAATGTATTACTGGCAAATGAGCAGAGATTTCTACATAATGTGCGGGCTGTGAAGAAATTTGCTTTAATTCACTAGCTCCCAGTCGGTCGTGTGATGTTCTTGCCATCCTCATGGGAATGTGGGGTGCTGTCGAAATGCAGCGGGTGCTTGCTGTTTCCGAGTGGTTGCATCATTCGCGTGCACCTCCAAACGGTGCCATCGATCACCACTCATGAGGCAGGCTTGCACTGGACGATAAAAGTGCTCTCCTGTGCTTTTGCAGGCGCCATCCTGGGACGTTCAGAGACACACGAGTGTGTGTTCTACAACTACAACCCGAGCTCAGAGAGCCATGGCAACCGCAGTGGCGTAGAAGGCTGCATCAGTGACAAGGACAAGCGACAACACTGTTTTGCCACATGGCGGAACGTTTCCGGGACCGTGGCTGTCGTCAAGCAAGGCTGCTGGCTCGACGACGTCAACTGCTACGACAGGTAGCCTTTGGTTTTTTTTTTTTGGTTTTTTTTTTTTGTTGCTGTTGTTTGTTTGGTGTTTGTTTTGTTTTTGTTGAACACACTGAACATCAAAGTTCTTACAGCAATCCTTTTAGTACACTTTTGACTCTAGCACAGCTGAAAAGCTGTGTTCTGACAATGGTTTTTGTGAAAAATAAAATAAAACACATTTTTTAATATAAATGAGAAAATAAATGAAAAAAATTAACAAGCTGCTTTTAATATTGCAGTAAGCATGAGCACAAATAAGCATTATCAAGTTATACTGTATACCAGTGACCTTTATAACAACCAAGATAATGTAGCAGTAATGCCAGCCTGACCATAACGTCCAGTCTATTACAGTCATTTCCCATTTATTTTTGAGTGCCAAACTGCTGCAAAAATTTCATCAGCAAATGTAATCTCCTAAAAGACCCCCCAAGGTAGAAAAAAGCTTGAAATATATTTACCTACTCTTCCATCAAAATGTGCCGTTGTCCAAATAGAGTCTTTGATGTCTCAGTGAAAAGCAGTGGTATTTTTGGAAAAGGTCTGCAAATAATGTGCAGTTAATTCATCACAAATGTTCAGTTTTTCATTTATTCTGAATGCCAGTTCTCAGTTACACTGTAGAAAAGTCTTGCTCCCGAGCACAGGCCTGAGCACAGATGACCCCTTTTGATTTCTCACTAGCTCTGGCAGAGACAACAATAAATTCCCCATTCATTATCCATATGGTCTCTGCTAAACATGGAGCGCATTCCATGCTGAATATCGATACGAAGTCACCCTGGTCCCTTTTTTTTTTTTTTTTTTGCATGGTTGAGGTTTGTGCTCAACCTACCCCTCTTCTATCTCAGTCCCATTGCTAATCTGCTCCCCATGCACGACAGGTAACTGCCACTCACTGCACCATAGCACCTTGCTTCCCTTTCGCCCTTGTCCTAGCATGCAGTTGAGTCTATTTATCTCACACCCATCAGAACTGGATGGAGGGTTTTTTTTTTTTTTCCCTCCCCTGAGAAACAGGGAAGGCTGTCTCCGCTGAGACTGTAGGCAGCTCGGCCGGCACTGCACGGAGTAGACCGTTCTCCCCTTTCTTTTCTGAACAAAAGACCTCTGGAATGTTATCCACTTCCCTTCTCATTTGCAGCTGTGTGTGTGTGTTTAACTTAAGTGGGGTTTTGTGCTGTTAATCTTTGTTTATCTACTCTAAGCTAACCATAGCACATGCCTCTAATGTGGTCTGGCAGCAGTTTCTCTGACAATGATATCTTTCTTTCCCCGGTTTATTTATTCTTTTGTTAGCTTTGTGACATAAGAAAACTGAAAGGAGATTAGGAAATAGGGAGCTAATCTCACTTGCACTTCAACTTGGACATGAACAGAATAATGACTGCCAAAACATTTTATTATTTTAAATAATAATAATAATTATTATTATTGTTGTTATTATTATTATTATTATTATTATTATTACTATTTATATAGTACCTACAGACTTTAATCATAATCGAAAGAGTATAGCTAGGTGAAACGAAAACTCCATTACACGCTAATGAATACATATATAAATCATAATATAAAATTAAAAAGTAAAATAAAATAAAATAAAATTACAGCAACGGATAAAGCAGAATGTATATAAAAATAAAATACAAATGAAAAGATTTGTGGTGAATTGGCATCCATGGTTAGTTCTCTTCTCACCTTGCGCTCTGTGCTCCTGAGACTCCTCCTGACCCTGAATTGGATTAAGCAGTTAAGAATAAATGCAAACATAAAATAGGTACAACTTATTTAAGAAACGGCTACTGATCTTTAGGTGGTACCCCACAAACTGCCGTCTAATGATTGGTTCTACTACAGTTAATTAAGTCTTGTAGTGCATTAATTGTTAAGGAGCTACAGACAACAATTGTGTTATCATTTTTATCACTGTAGAAGGTTACACCATATTTTTCTGATTGGAATCATTATATAAAGGGATGAGAGGAGCACTAAGGATTGATCCCTGTGGAACCCCACATCTTAATATTTTCCCAAAATATAAGAAGAAAACTCAGTTAAGAACAGTAACAGTACAACCCAGTTTTCCTATGAATTAAAAAGATCAACCATTTGTTAATTTTAGCAAAGCAGTCTCATTTCAGTAGTTCTATGAAAGCCTGAATGTAATTATATCCTAAATATAATTGTGTGCGTGTGTGCGTGTTTTTTTTTTTCTTTTTGATGTACAATTGAAATGTTAAGATGCTCTAAGATAAACAAACTATTGAAAACACATTTGAAATAAAATGTTGATTTAATAATTTGTTGCATTTAAGCAGTACTCTTCTTAAACATGCCAAAGGATAGAAGATAAAAAGAATAGTGCTGAATTCCTTGCATTTTCAGCTGTGATAAAAGCCTTGTGTTTCTTCTGTTCTGGATTTAATATATGTATATGTATGTATGTAAGTACATATATTTATGCATCCTTATTTTCTTTGGTTTTCTTTGTAGTTTGGTTTCCTTACCACTGTCTTTCTGCTTTCTAGCATTTCTGTTTTAGAGGACATATAGTGTGATTTTCTTTTATGGCGTTACCTGAAAGAATGGCTTCACTTTGCAATTTTTAGTTTTTCTCACTGGTACTGTGACATGCACATTATTCAGACAACCAACAATATCATTTACAGTGCAGTACATTTTTAGTGAAAAACCTACATTCAATTCATCCATTCATCAAGTTTCATTTTTGATGCAGCTTGATTCGAATGTCAGAACGAATGTCTGCTGTGCCTACATATTATGGCATCCTTGCAGGTGTAGTGCTAACTGAAGAGAAAAGCCACAGCCAACAGACAAAAGACAGGTTCGGGTTGTGTGACACACCCAAATGAGAACATCAGACAAATGAACAATGATAAACCAGCAGGGGCATGTGTGGGGTATTGGGGCATAAGGGGGCAGATGCAGGGGTATAAGGGAGCTGATATGGGGGCATGTGTGGGGGCCTCCCAGGCATCAGATCATGCTGACAGTTTGTATTTGCTTTCTGTTTCACAGCACGGAGTGCGTGGAGAAGAAGGAGGACCCCGATGTGTTCTTCTGCTGCTGTGAGGGGAACATGTGTAATGAAAAGTTCTTCTACAACCCTGACGTGCAGCCAGTTCAGAGTAAGGCTCCCATCACCGACAGAAGCAGAGGTGTCTTTAAGGGTACAGGAAGTTCTTTCCTATTACTCGCCCCATGTAACCCTGCTTGTTTTCTGTCTTGCTCTGACCCTGCATGCTGGTCCACACTTTGTTTGTTTATTTGTTTGTTTCCGATCATTGAGCATCTCCTATGATGTGTAATAAGGTCCACTGTAACATTCAAAAAATAATGTCACAATAGGACAAAACAGAACACAAAAAACAGCAAGGGCCAAAACAAGTGCTGTGACACAGTGCGAGCTGAGCAACCATAACTCTTCTGCAAAGTCAGTTGTAGTCCACAGTCACAGGCTGTTTGGGTTTTAATACATCTCCTCTCCAGCAAAAAGACAATTTTCAGCAGCTAAAAAATCCAAACAAAATAAACTGATCAGGGTGTGTGCTCCGCACTGAGTCGCTGGAATGTGCCAGCACTCTTTGAGATACTATTATTCAAGTCATTTTTCTTTCGTCTGCCTATTCAGTAGTGTGAAATCAATCCTGGGTTACCCAAAGTATTTTCAGGTTCATAATTGCTTGCAATTGCTCCAGTAAATCATGGGTGTATTTAGATAACTAGCGGCTTTTGACAAACAAGCTGCATGGTCAGACCAGACATGTTCCATAACAGTCCTTGTCAAATAGCATTGTGGAGTTTAGCTATTATCATGCTGTTTGTCGTGTTCTCAGTGAGAATAATGTTTTACAAGTGGACTAGGTCAATGATCCCGCTCAGTTTCTCACTGCCAATTGTTGTATTATATTGTTTTAGTGTTAAATCGCAAGACTTTTGCTATTTTGAACATCAACTACCAAAAAGGCATTAAACCTCTAGCGATACAAGTGCTGATCCAATCAAGCCAGATAGATGAAATTGCACAGAATTGCATGGTAGTCTCATCATTGAGATAAACATTATAGTGCTGTAGTATGTGTGTGTGTGTATGGATTGCTTATTGCTGGATACATACACACACACACACACACACACATTGCATAACATTTTCCTTATGATGCTTAGATATTTTTGACCACATATAAAATGCTTTAAGGGGTGGTTATGGTAAGTAAATTGTTCCCAGCATGCCAAATGTTTTATCCACATGTGCTCACCCTTGCAAGACCATGTTATTACTTTCGGCGTTATTATTGCCTATTATACTAAATCTGTAGTTCTATTGTAGGAACAGGTCTCACCAGTGTGGCGTACACTCTATCACTCGCAGGGTTTTGGATTTCATCTCCCTCACCTTTGCATGCTGCCGCGTTGCACGGTCACATTCTTGAAAGAAAAAGGAAGCCATCTGTACACTGCTGCGCTTGATAAACTGATTTAGGGAAGTTCTTGACATTCTCTCTTGTTGTCGTGAATGCACCCTCACCTGGATAATTATCTAGCAATGATAGCAGTGTGTGCGCACATCTAAAGAAGCAGCACTCCACTGTGCTCTGTCATTTACTGATCAGACATAGATACAAATTATGCAAAGTATCCATGTAAATTAAAAAAAATTATTATACCACTTCATATTATATTTAATTCACACACACGTGTGTTGGACTGGAATGGTAGAGTCCACCTTGACATTACCCAGCTTCTAGACTCTGCAGTGGACTGATGTCTGGCCCAGACTTCGATGGTCACTTTCAGATTAGCAGAGCCGATCACGCTGTCCTATCTCGGCTCAGATAAATGTCCAGCGTCCTCTTAGTCAAAAGAGAGATGGAGAGATGGAAGGTGGATGCCCGCAGCACTTTCTGAAGCCCCAGCCTCGTCCTGACCGTTGGCCCTCCCAATTTTTTTATTCAGTGTTCCTACGAGTGACGTAGAACTAGCCAAACAGCAGCCTGCTTATGTCGACATCTCAGGCAGCTCCAGACAGGCCTGAATAGACACTACTCTATTGCTGTTGACCCAGTGCTCACAGGTTCATATTAGTAGTTTGTATTAGTCATGTTCATAATAGCAGTACTATTCTAATGTCATATTACAGGTGTGGAAGCTTTTGACACAGGTGTTAAAAGTAGGCAATGACTATTATTCAGCATTCTATTGTAGCATAAGGGCGTGTAAAAAATATGACCTCTCTTCTAGAATTTATACTCTGTGCAGACTGACTCCGAGAGTTCAGTTGTGATTTTGAGGGTCTGCCAGATTTGAGAAAAGCAACTGCAAATGAGAAGTTTTTTGGCACAGTGTAACAAAAAAATTCTAATTTCTTAGGGCACACCAAAGCCAAGTACAAGAAAATCTGGCTATTGTACAATTAGAAATATTTCCTCTCTAAAAATTGTAGGGAGCTGATGCTTGAAGGCATCTTATCCTCCTAATTCTTTATACAAAAACAAGGATTTCACACAGAAAGACAACATTTCAGAACAACAGCATTTCATTTTCATTTGACATCAAATAAGCATGCTTTCATTTCTATTCCAGATTTATACGCTGGGCAGGTTTGGCTATCCACTCAGATTGATAGCTAGCTATCTGAAGAGGTGGGGTCTTACTGGGGGCTTATGCAATCTCAAGCCTGTTTACAGCATTGACTCCCTCGCTGTGGAATACCCTAGATATTAAATGCAGAAGCCCACTGGGATACAGTGAATTACATTAAGCACATCTAGCATTGTTTCATGACCTTGCAGCCTGAGAGTGCTCGTGCGCGCGTGTGTTGTGTGTGTGTGTGTTGTGTGTGTATTGTGTGTGGGTGTTTGTCAATACCAGTACCCCCACAGGCAGTGTAGGGTGGAGTAGTGGAGGTAGGAGTGCTTACTGGGTAAGTGTGTAGGGAGGGGATATAATCTGAAGGTTTTATCATATATCCTTTTAATGGTCAGCTGTGACAGGGAGAGTGGGATACAAATCAGGGGCGTGACACTAGCAACACAGTCTCCCTTTAACCCCTGGCTTCTGCGGGGTCATCTCGGGCTCTTTGGATACTGCACACCCCCGGGGGCAGATCCTGTAGACCGGGGCAACAAAACCAGCTGCTGTGATATGAGCATGCGAGGGACCCCTGCCCCAAATCTTCAGCACAGCATCGCAATGATCTGAGCATGTGTAAAGACGCAGCTTTTATGCTAAACACACAGCCTGCACATGCACATGCATGCACTCACGCATATGCAGAGATAACAAGATAAAGGAATTTGGTGTGGGGGGTTGGGGAGAAGCATGCAAAACGTGTGTGCGCGCGCGCGCATGCGTGTGTGTGTGTGTGTGACAGAGATAACGTCTGTTTAAATGTTTGAACAAGTGCTTCATTGGCACTGTTCCTAAAGAACTAGCAGTGATTAAAATTCAAATTAACTACTGTAGTCATTTAATCATAGAGGCCATGAGACCTGGTAGGAGAACTGCAAAGTTCAAATAATGCATATTCTCCTTTTTTTAAAGGTCACACTGCATTGCAGTAATCCATTTATAACAGAACATCGGTATGATTTTGCTTGGAATGCTTTAACACAGTGGGGCAGAACTGCTCTTGCTATTGCACTAATTAGCAAGTTAGCAACTCGCACCCTTGATCCCCCGCTGGAGGTATGTGTGATAGGAACCGGTGTGAGGTGGTGATACCAGCACTTCCTGTTTGTGTCTCATAGTTCTAAGCTTGTGCGATGCCACATGTCATTTACAAACTATATTCCATTTGTGTTTTTCCTTCCTGGTGTTGTTTGTTCTGTAAAATAGATTGCAACCCCCCAATTGAGTACAAATGTAAGAGGAACTAAAACTGTAAATTTAGCCTGCTTACCCGGTTTTTGAACTCTTCTCTTTCTGCAGCAACGTCTAACCCGTTCCCTCAGAAGCCCCCGGTGTTCAGTACCCTCCTCTACTCCCTGGTGCCAATAATGGGCGTCGCCGCAATCGTTCTTCTCGCCTTCTGGATGTACCGACACCATAAGCTGGCATACCCACCTGTCCTGGTGCCAACCCAGGTAGGCCTTCACCTGTTTTGTTGTTTTATCAGTGCCAGTCAAATGGTGAACAAGACTGAAAAAGCTAATGTGTTATTGCACTGTTGTCAGGGGCTCTGTACACAGTATAGAAGTAATTGCTGCTGCTTGGTTTTGTTGTGCGTGTGTGCACGTGCGTGTGTGGGTGCGCGTGCGTGCGCGTGTGTATGCATTTATGCTCGCATGTGCACTTATGCCCTCCCTGTTTAGCTGCACATAGTCGTCTTTTCATCAGGGGCTTTGGGAGATGTTATTAGCTCCCCGAGGTAGCTTCTCCTGATGCTTAGAGTGACAGTCCCTCCACTGATCTCATGTGCTCAGGGTCACACTTGCTCTTGCTCGGCCGTACACGACTGTCAGACAGTATTGCAGGAATTGACATCGGCGGAGCGTCTTGCACGCCTCCTGGATGTTGTTCTCTTGCACATGCTGGTTTTACACGCATGCAGAAGATGCAAAACGGAGACATCTGTGACAACTCTGCTCTGGAACCTCCAAAAGTAGGCTAGTGACTCTCAACCCCTAACGTCATAATTTACCTTGGAAACATTTGAACAGTACTCCTTCCGCCTTTTTGCTTCTGCTAACAAGATTTTAAAATGTACCTCCCTTCCCTTTTGGTTGTGCAACCAAAGAGTTTAAAAAGCTGTTGCAGGAGATTAATAAGTCAGTTCATCTAACCCTCGTATGGTAACAAGATGGTACAAAATCGTGCCTAAGCTTTGATTTGATTTTGACAGAGAGCTATACAGCAGTGCTCATAGCAAACAGAAGTGGTTGATTTTGAGTGGAGTTCCCCTTTCTGTATTAATAAGACTTCACTTGTAATGTAATTGCTGATATACTGCCTCTGACATCAACTGTATCTGTCTAAGCATGTTGGTCCTGTGCTGGATAGGGACAGTGTTGCCCTGTATAGAGAAACACTTCAATGGTCCAACACAGCTTGAAGCAACTTATAGAGATTTAGGTGTATGGGTGCTTGTGTCATGTGTTTCTTGGCCAGTGCATGACTATACTGCCTCAACTCGTTTTGTAACACTCACGCAGGAAGTATAACATTTGGTCTCACAGTGACATTCTCTTGGCTTTCTAATATCTTTGGCAGCAGATGGACATGCTTGGTTCTGAATAAGTAGGTCAGTTTTTAAAGGTGTCACTCACTGCTCTGCTGCACAAAACATGTCTAAACAAAAGCCAACTTCAGCTCACACATTTTCAAAGCAACATTTTGCTTGACTGAGATTTGATTTTTTTTTTTCCATTCTGGCACAAGTATGAGTCTCCAAAAAAAATTTTTTGCTTTCTTTCCTTGCCTCAGGTCCAAAAGGAGCTCTTATGAAATTTTGGTTGCTTCGTTTGTAATTAAACTTTCTCCCTTATGTCAAACTGAAGAAGGAACCAAATGGGTCTCCTTGAAGACTGTAATATACTCTTCTCTGCATTACAAGTGCCTTTTTTTCATTTGCAGTGCAGACTAAGTGCCGTTAAGCACTTGTTCCTCTCTCCAACAGCTCATTCACTTACGTTTTATTTGTCTGCTTTTCTGTATCCTGGGCCATATTCAGTATTTGAAAACTCTGTTACATGAGTGGGTCAGAGTATGTTATAGGTAATAGTATTCCCTTCTCTTTAAATCAAGACAAAGTTAATTTCATTGTTCATTGTTCACTTTCTGTTTTAAGACCTGTAGTATGCACTCTGAGGTGATCTAAGAACTACTGCAAGGAATTTGTCATCGTTGTGTCCTTCTTGCAGCAATTCCTTCCTACGTTCAGAGGTCATATTGACTTGTTTGCAGAATAATTTTCCCGTGTAAAACCTAGTTGCAATTTTTAAATAATCTGAGGTCATTCAAATCATATTGTAGGCCAGTGACTTGAAATGATTTGCAATGTGCATTGAATTACCGTGCCTTTGTTTATCATTAGTGGACCAAAGAACCCCTATTAGAGGTCTACATGCCAAAAGAGAGGGAACAAATTTTAGAGGATGATGAATGCGACTAGAGAAACAGTGAGGTGTCCGTCCTCAGCTTTGTTTACTGACCCGGCTGGTTTCACCCTGGAGGAGGCGCTCACTTCACCCTGGAAGAGGGACTCGCATCACCCTGGTGGAGTCAGTCGTGTCACCCCGAGTGGAGAGAGTCATTTTATCCTGGCGGACACAGTCGCTTGTTTTGTCTGGCCCTGGCCCGAAGAAAGTTCCAACATGCAGCTGCCCAAGCCATCTAAGGCCTTGTGGGTCAGCTAAGTCTCATTTCGTTTCTGCTGCTGCTTCTGAGAAATGTTTTTCTGTGCTTTTTGTTTCCCCCTGTGTTTTGTTCCCTTCTTAGAAGCTGTTATTGTAACATCCCAGGTGTTGGCTGCACACGTGCCTTTTGATATTGCTGTGCTTAGACAGAAAGTTAGTGAAGGAGTGAGAGGCACTAAAGAAACATTTTGGGAGTAACTGGCAGCCATTGAAATGTACATTATCAGCTTGTTATCGTCCATACCCAGTCTAAACACTGCAAACCAAGGAACATTACTGGTACCCTTAATGAAAGTAAAGGAAAATGTTGTAAAAATATAATATCAACACCAGTTTTCTGTCTCAGCATTCAGTCAAGCTTAATTAGACAAATTAAATTATTTTCTTTTTGTTGAGTATTTAAAGAAAAATTCAGTATTATTTTAAATAAACCCAAGATAAATGTACTTATTTACATTTTTACTTGGAAATAAGAAATTATAAAGCAGGTACTGAGTCCAAAAAGGTACATACAATTGCTCACTGAAAGAATATTTTGTGTGACAAAATTTTGGGGGGGTAAAAGTGAAAAATGTATAGTCTTGCAAGAGAAGGGAGCTTTTTTCAGATGGAATGGCATTAAATGTCAATATTTATTCTTATCCTTAAAAAGCTAATAGCAAATTCAAGGTGTAAGAAAAGGTAGTTATACCACAATACAGATTCACTAATGTCACAAATGCAGCTTTTACAGTGACATCAGGATGCCCTGTACTTCCCCTGGGAAAGACTGGGGTGGCTCATGGAAACTGCTAGACTGACAGTAATCATTCATTCCACTGATTTTTGAGGCAAGTCTGTGCAGTTATGGTATTCAGAAAGAAATAACGAACTTGCATCTAAACTTGCATCTGTTCTCTTGAAGTGGAAGACTCTTAAAGTGTTGGATTGATGGTGTGCGAGTACTAACTGACAATACAGTACTATAACTCAGGAGCGGGTACTAACTGACAGTACAGTTATGTCTGTGTGCAAGCATCTCGTGGAAGCCCCAGGGCACGTGACTGCGTTTACCTGAAACGGTGTTTAACCCTGACCAGGCCACAAGTCTGGGAAGGCAAGGAGCATAGTCAAATGAGGCTACTCAGATTTACATTTGACCCAGATTTCCTCCATCCCATCTCTTTTCATCCTGCGCACTCTAAAACTAACACCTTTCCTTCTGCTTCCTCCCCTTCCTCAACCAGCATGCCTTTCATATCATGGTAGAGGTAAGAGAAGCCTAATTTACCCATCCTTCTGTAACGAGTGTCTTGGTTTCAGCTTATTTAATTTAAGTAATTACTTTATTTGAATGAGTCACACTCCAGAATACAAGACAGCAACCACTTTGCCACTGTGAGTTTTGTGCCTTGAGTTGTGCCCTGCACATTTAGAACATTTTAATTTTTGTTCGGATGCTTCTTTGTTTGATTGTTTGTTTGTTTTTTGGGTTTTGGGGGGGCGGGGGGGTTTGTTTTTGTTTTTTTATTTATTTTTGTTATTGGTTTGGTTTGTTTTTGTGCACGGATGAGTATGAAACCCCTTGTATTCTGCTGGGATCCAAGCAAAATGTCCCTTAAATGAGGTGCATGGTGATGCCGATGCCTTGCTTTCCCATGCATGCATGTCTCCGAGCATGCAGAGAATGACCTGCAGGGAGGGAGTGTGGGAATGTATTGCACTTAATATGTCGGCTTGCAAGCTGCCGAGATGTATTGGTAGCTCAGTTTGAAAATGTGTAAAACCGACTTTATACCCTCAATGGGGTCCACATCAAAGCTTGGTAATCTGTGAATTTCTGACCTCAAACAGCAACAGGTACTCTCAATCCTCTGTGATATGAGAGACTGTATCGTTTCACACACACAAGCTGAAAACTAATGAGTTTTAAAGCAAGGCATTCATCAACCTTATTTTAACTACTCCACAATTTACATAACCCTAAATGTTATGAAAATGTTCCCCAGTAAGCATAATGTCCTTAAAGGAATGCAGCTGACTGCCAGAACACTTTAAACACTTGAATAAATGCTGTAAGTGAAAACAGGGTGCCTCGCACAGAGTGTGACTCCTGACGTGCACATCTTCCTCCAGGATTTCCGTAGTTCCATAGACATGAAAGCCACATGGACCGCATCAGCGGTGCACCTTTCTCCCCTCCATCATCACAACCCTGGGGGCCAAAGGTGCAGCATTGTGGGCGGCCGAGGCTGCAGCGGTGTACGCGTCACGTCCTGGCCGTGCTCCAGACCACTCAGGGCTCATGCCATGTCTCGGTCGCCCTCAGCGCGAAGACCATGATGGAAATGCCTCAGTTGGTGCTGCAGATGCAGTGGTAACACACCCATTATGAAGCATCTACTTTCATGTGATTTGTTGGTCATATCTGCACAAGTTATTTCCAGTTATTTTGGCAGGTACCTCACCATAGCCTACATATGTAAGTGGCTAGTCACAGCTAGTTAGCTAGTGTATCTTGCACAAAGCTAACCTGTTCCAGTCATTTTTAGTTCACTGTGAGCCATGTTAGCTTTTGGGTGGTGAAATGTTCTGTTAAATAATTCGGAGCCCATGTGAGAAACAGACCATGGCCAATTTTCACTCTAATATTAAACTGCGGGTTTGGGGGCAGTAGGTGCATGTCGAGAGACTCTGACATATATGTTGAGATTCAGACAGGTCAGTTGCTCACGGGCATTTTCCACTGGTGTCTGGTTTGTTGGACTCTCAACAACACGAACCCTTGTAACCTGCACATAGACATTCAATATCCACCCTGGGCATTCAGGGAGAAAGATCAGCCTCTTAAATTACAGGTGAACAACACTAAATTTTTCCTTTGCTAAAAATAAATAATAATACATAAAAACCACAACACTGCCATGAAGAGGCATTGCTATTTTTCTAAATTGTGACTAACACTGTGTCAAATGCAAAAGGGGCATCAGAGTCCTGTGCACTGTGACGAGGTACGGAGAGTAAAGATGTGTTGTCGTCCCCCTCCAAGTGCGCGCGCGCACAGATGTGCACACACACATTGACACACCACATAGGAGCTTGATCCCTCACCTATCCAACTCTTCCACTCTCTTTCTGTGTCAGCTCTTTCAGGGCTAGTTTTGGGTAACAGCGAAAGCAACTCAATCTCGGGCGTATTCCCTTTCTCTCCTGTCCTCGTTGTTTTTCTCTTCCCCTCCCCTCTCCCCCCTCTTCCTCTCTCTCTCTCTCTCTCTTTCCTTCCCTCCTTCTCTCTCCCCCTTCCTCTCGCTCTCCACCCACCCACCTCTCTCTCTGACTCTCCTCCCTGCTTCCCACTCTCTCTCCATGCCTCCTCCCACGCTCCCCTGCGTGATGGATGTTCTGCCCTTTCGTCCCGTCTCATTCCCGCTCACCATCACTTCATCTTTTTTTTTTTACCTCCAGCACAAAATTCCTGTAGGACCAAGTAGAGCTCAGTACGCAACCCAGATCCATATGCTTTGGAGTCTCGACTCGGGGGCCACTGCAGCCTTCCCACAGCCAGGGTTTTTTTGGGTTTTTTTGAGGAAATGTAGGCCAAGCACAATGGCATAGCATCTCTACATTTGCCCTACTTCTGTCCAAACTCTTAACCTCAAGTGTTCTTGGTAAGGTGCTACCACAGGGCCTGCAAAAATAAAAATAAATAAATAAGTAAATAACGTTCTTTTTCTTTGTCCTACCTTGTCTTTTGGTGTGTGCATAGATGTTTTTTAAAAAGGCTAGATGTGGTTGCTTTCACTCACCCCAATCACTTAAGATTTATGACTTAGGAAGGCAGGTAGGCTGTTCTGTTGGCATTTTTTTGTTTGTTTGTTTGTTTGGGTTTTCTGTGTGTGTGTGTGTGTGTATGTGTGTGCGCGCCCGCGCCCGTGTGTGTGTGCGCGTTTAAGCCTGGGAGTGCACAGCAAAACCAAGCCAATACTTTCCAAACGAGAGGAAAGCAGCCACACCTGCCTCTCCCTCACCGAGTGTGGCTGAATAGTGGGAATTAGCTGATTTGATAAGGACTTGCATGGTGGAGGAGCGGCCCATTGTGTTTCTGCTGACAGAGGTTAATTGGCCCGAAAATGCCATGTTGGGTGTGGACAGAGTATGTGTGCACATGCACACAAGTACACACCACTTCCATGTGGACTGCCGACACAAGGCATGGGTCAGTGGCTCAAGGGCACACGATAGTGGGGTTTTGTTGTTGTTGTTGTTTGTTTGTTTTATTTGTTATTAAAGAAGGATACAATTGTAATCATTTGAAACAGTACTAATCATTAATCGCTAACCATACTGTGGTTAATGTCATTATCGGTCCTACTATTGTGACTCCAGTGCATGCCATAGCCCTTTAATCTGGATCATCTTCTCATCAGTCCACCGGTCCACCTACACCAACTATGGATTTATATTTAACAAGCTCTGAACTCCAACTCCTATATGTCCCTTCTGTAAAAGCTTTGTAGTACTGAGCAGGGCAACATTTGCCTGCATTATTGAGCCAACCATACATTAGTGATGTGACTTGGTTTTTTTTCCCCCATTGATTTCTAATATAGGGAAGAATGTGCTCATATTAATCTCACAACAGGAAATTCTTAGATGGGTTTTGTAAGGTAAAATACTGTAAGATTGACCACCTTGTGTTATTCTGTACAAAAAGCAATGGTTTTGTTTAATACTTTTTGTGAAGTGTATTAGCACAGTGGCTGCTCACCCTGGGGACCTAGGTATAACTTGGTAAGAACGAGATATTCCTGTGGGGGGGGAATAAAGCCCATAACATGTGTTCCTCCTCCACATTACCCAACATATAACAGACGTGCTGCTCCTGCAAATGACCCATTCCACTGTATCCGTGGTACCTCCCTGACCTCTTATCCCCTTCACCCATACTTTTCAGGATCCTGGCCCCATGCCCTCCTCCCCCATCCTCGGACAGAAGCCACTGCAGCTGCTGGAGGTGAAAGCCAGGGGGCGCTTCGGCTGCGTGTGGAAAGCGCAGCTGCTCAGTGACTACGTGGCAGTCAAGATCTTCCCAATTCAGGTATTCAGTGGAGATCCACGCCCGTTGCCAGGACAACAAGTTGTCTGTTGTCAGTGCAGGGTCGTTCAAACGGCCCAGTGAGCAGGTGCCCTCTGGTAGCCACGAGGGAGCTTGCATGATTGCATCATATCCTCTTCTGTGTCAGTTGTGTCACACCATTCTCAGAAAACATCTTCAAGCCCTGCTCCATAATCTCATGTTGGTGTGGTTAGAGCCATTAATAAAACACACCATCACTACTATATCCGTTAAGAGTAGTCCCAGTGCATCTATTCTATATAGCCTTAGTCTATTTGAACTTCAGACTTCGTACTTGCATACAGTTCCTCATAGACAGCCAATATTTTTATACACCATTTAAAGAGAAGATACGTGTGCGTGAATATAGCCAAATTTAGGTTGTTGTTTGTCTTCAATTTAAACATAGTGTTCTCGACACATCTGTTTATGTTTTTATCTTACACCTGCTGAGCTTTTGAATGAGTTATTGCATCTAGTGCTTTGGCTCCTTTTTCACTGTAATGCTTCTTAGGATAAGCAGTCCTGGCAGAACGAGTATGAGATCTACAATCTGCCTGGCATGAGGCACGAGAATATTCTCCAATTCATTGGTGCAGAGAAGAGAGGGTCCAACCTGGACATCGAATTGTGGCTCATTACAGCTTACCATGAAAAGGTAATTCACCTTGTGGACAGAAGACCTGATAGCAGTGCATTTGAAATTGTAATTTAAATACTTTATACTTCTCAGATTTCTCTGTGATTAAGAAGTCTTGATGATTAGTGATGACAACTTGGGCACAGTGAGGCTTTATTATTTTGTGTGTTGGTTTGTGTGTTAATTTGAATGGGAAATACAGAAAACCATATGGTTGGTGTCCCTAAACCTAAGCTTAGTGCTATCTGGTCACACTAACTTTGTTACTGTTAAGCACATTAGCGTAGTTTCATTTGGTTTATGTCTTCACTTTCAGTGTTCTAATCAAAAACACAAAACTGTTATTAAATAAGCATTAAAACATGGCTCCCGAATGCAGTCATCAGTCATCTCAGTGTGAAGCGATCAGTAATTCTTTGATAACCCGGTAACCTGTTGTTGTAGTGTTGTACTTCTCTGTAGGATGATGTTGTGGTCTGGATCACCATCACATATTGACACGTGAACAAATTATTATGAAATATTAAAGCTGATGAGGTCTCATTTCTCAATAGCACTTAAAATATGTTTCTATAGCTGGATTATTAGTTCTCAGTCAGCAGGGCCGTTTCCAAAATTCTCAGCACAGTTTTCTTTTGTGAAGAATTTGTGGAACAGGCTTTACGTCATATTAAGCCTAACTCATTGTAACCTATAAAAACCTTTAGCCGTGCAGCCTCCTTTTCTGAACCCCTGCCAAAAACCTCCAAGTTTGAGTTTTCACATGCGCCCTCTAGAGGTGGATTGAAGCAACTCATAAGAGGATCATAAATATTTAATATTTAAAGGCCTTTTCCATTACGGAGGCATCCTTAATGAAACACCATTAAATCCCGAGGCATAAAACAGTCTACAATTTCAAAGGGCACGTTTTGTCATTACACTGTGATTAATGCCTGTAATTACAAAGCACAGCAGATCACATGCAGTTGATGTTCAAGACCAGTTTTTCCAGGTACGGATTGAGTCTGTTCCTGGACTACAATGGCTCTTAGAATCACCGTTAACATTACAATGTAATCTAAGACTAGATTGCCTGATCTGTATCAGGGAAAGGGCCCAATTATACTTAAATTAAGTCATGGCAGATTAGCGAGTATCCTAGTAGCTATTCCAGAGCAGTTGTCCCTTATCTGCGAAATACTGTGTTGTGGAGGTCGTGCTGTTTTTGACTGGCTGTGTCCCTGTGGATATGTCTGAGCTGTTTGGAACTCGGCACTCGCCGTCCAGGAATCAGTGCCTCCATGGACCTTTCGCCTTTGCCTTCTCACTAGGGCTCGCTGACCGATTATCTGAAGGCCAACGTGGTGACGTGGAACGAGCTCTGCCACATTGCCCAGACCATGGCGCGAGGTCTTGCCTACCTCCACGCTGACGTCCCTGGCCTCAGGGACGGGCACAAGCCCGGCATCGCCCACAGGTCAGCCCTCTCCACCCCCCCCTCCTTACAGCCCAAGCAGAGCTGCTGACACAGCTGGATACGTTTTGGATACGAATACGTTATATTCTGTTATCATGGCTGTAGTTCAAGGTTTTAGTGTTGATCATGTGTTGCGTGTGATGCAAGTAATTTTTTTTATTGCTAGATTAAATATTATGATTTGTTCACTTGTTGATTTAGGGTAAGCATAATATTAGGTTCCATTCATTGTGTGTGTGCGTGCGTGCGTGCGTGCATGCATGTATGCGTGCGTATGCAGGGACATTAAGAGTAAGAATGTGCTGCTGAAGGCTAACCTGACAGCCTGCATCGCTGACTTTGGCCTGGCCCTGAGGTTCGAGGCCGGGAAGTCTGCTGGTGACACGCACGGACAAGTGAGTACATGGGAGGGGGGTTGGTGCACACCTGTTCCTCCTGCAGTAGCTCTTTGACTCAGATAAAGCGCTACAGACGCTAGAAGATTACAGATAGCATCAGGCACCATGCCTGTAGGCGCATGTACACGGCAGCAGTGTGGTTAATCGCAGGTACGCGGTTGAGAGCGACTGCATCCTGGCCAAAGTTGCAAAAGCCTCCTCAGGCACCGTTGGAGAAATGACACACTGCTGGGAAGTCCCGAAATGTGCATCCTTATTTTGGCAGTTGGTGGATGTATGTGCGCGGGCCTGTTTCTAAGTGAGATGTAGCACAGAGGTGCTGGGGAGCCCTGTATCCTGCATGCTCTGATGCCTTTCTTTCATGACTGATACATTTACAAAACACATTTTGTTTTATGTTGATATTTTGTTTGCTGCTTATCTAATTACATGCTATGCTATTACATTTTTTTACAAATATGTTGTAGTTCATTGGTAAACTTTTAAAGACAAAGAGGTTAAGAAGTATCAGGGAGGTGGGGAACTAACTGAAAAAACAAGGATGGGGTCAGCATGGTGGCTTGCATCTGCAGTAAGGTCTTGGGTTTGAGTCCCTATCTGGGTGTGGTTTCCATGTGTTCCCTTTGTCTGTGTGGGTTTCCTCTGGTGTCTCTGGTTTCCTCCCACAGTCCAAAAACATGGAGGTTAGTTTGATTGGATACTCTAAATTGTCCTGTATGTAAGTGACCTATGTGTAAGTATATATAGATGTGTGTGTGTGTGTGTGTGTGTGTGTGTGTGTGTGTAAAGCATCCTTGATTAAGAGAAAGGTGCTATATTAAATGTAAATAATAATAATAATAATAATAATAATAATAATAAAGCAGGGGGGAAAATAAGTCATTTGCTTCTAGCTAGCCAAGGCTCCATGAGCGGACAAAGTGTTTGCATGATACCCTGTTGTGTGCAGGTGGGCACCCGACGCTACATGGCCCCAGAGGTGCTGGAGGGAGCCATCAATTTCCAACGAGATGCCTTTCTCAGGATAGATATGTACGCAGTGGGCCTGGTGCTCTGGGAGTTGGCGGCCCGCTGCACAGCAGCCGATGGTAAGAGTTGCCACAGCTAATGAACTATGGTTAACAATCAGGGAATGAGCACAGAACCGTACCAGAGCAAACCCTACTGCAGCCAACAACCAGAGAACCCTTCTGTGGCTAATGAACAGAGAACGCTAGTATAGCTAGAGACCAATTAATGCTAATGACTAATTGCCAGTTTGTACCATATGGTCTTAATATTGTATTGTTTATATTGCCAAAATTGTGAGTGCTAGGTGCTTTGATATATATTTAAAACACAGTGCTTTTTGTAACATGCCTAAAGACCTGCTTTAATTTGACCTAAATGACATTTAGTGAGTCATATTAATGCTGTGATTCATCAAAGCACCCAAAGAGTTGTTCATTTGAAACATCTAGTTTGTTAGAAGGCTCATTTGCAAATTGCATGTACCTGTGATGCCAGCTTCACAAAGGCGAATCCTGTGATATAAATTAATGAACAGCTTCTTTATGCAGTGCTGTCAGGCCCATGCAAGCTTTCATTCATCCTTTAATGCATTTACAAAGCAGCTTGTAGCCAGTAAAGTTGCACGGAACCTGGGCTAAAAGAGGCATTTGCTGGAGGTCTCAATTCTCCACTCTGACCCTATGATCCCATCATAAGATGTATTGATCACTGGCATCCGCTCTAATGGAACATCATTGATCAGGTCCATATAGATGTTTGGATGGGGGGCTGTTATGCGTCACAACCCAAGCAGGGGGTGGTGAGTGATGGGTCCATGTTTAGCAGTGGTCATGAGCTGGCAGGTTACTGTGAACCTGGAATTTAGTGGGCTTAAAACATTTTTTTTTTTAAAGAAAAAGAAAGAAAGAAAAAAAAGACCGACCCCTTCCTTTATATACACTTCTGACTGGTCTGCTATAAATGGAAAAGCAAAACTGTGTCAAAATTCACAAACTCACATCCCTTGCCTTACAAATCAAAGCCTGTGCTTCCTGATCTGAGCCTGCTGGATATGTAGTAATACTAACCTCCTTGCCCGTTCTGTCACAGGCCCAGTGGATGAGTATATGCTGCCATTTGAGGAGGAAGTTGGCCAGCACCCCACCCTGGAAGACATGCAGGAGGTGGTGGTTCATAAAAAGCTGCGACCCACCCTCCGTGAGTGCTGGCAGAAACACCCTGTAAGTTCACTGCGCCACTATAGGCCATAATTAGGAGGTTGACCGTGGTGTTATTATTCTGTCTGATGGTGATTTTGGGACAGAGTTCAGAGTGGTGTTGTCACATATGTACATCCTGTTTAGCGCTCCTCTGTCTGCTACTTTCTTTTTCTGTCTCTCCATTTTTGTTTTCTGTCGTTCTGCTTTTGTTTATTTTTTTTTCTTTTATATATTTCTCTCTGTCTACAAACCCAGGGTCTTGCCATGCTGTGTGAGACAATAGAGGAGTGTTGGGACCACGAGGCTGAGGCGCGTTTGTCGGCGGGTTGCGTGGAGGAACGCGTGGTTCAGATGCAGCGACAAACCAGCATCTCTGCACCCGAGGAGATTGTCACTGTTGTCACCATGGTGACCAACGTGGACTATCCCCCTAAGGAGTCCAGTCTATGACTAGAAGAGAACAGCATGTGAATAACGTGGGCGGGGGAAGAAAAAAAGAAACTGCAAAGATGGGTCTCAGGCCGGTGGACCGGAATTCTGAGTGGCTACCTAACATGCGGAGCTTGATTGATCCTGGTGATTGTACTGTACATACAGTTGGTCATGTTTACCAACAGTGGATTTACATGCTGAATCTGTTCCAATATTGGTTTCAGCTACACTACGTGAGTGTGTGTGTGTGTGTGTGTGTGTGTGTGTGTGTGTGTGTGTGTGTGTGTGTGAAAACTCATGTCATGGGGCCTTCTGGAAAGGACAGATGGATTTAAATCCAGCATGAGGACCTGAAGCACGACACACTCTCACCTTTTGGCAAATGGAAGCTACTGACTGATGTTTCTGTTTTGTTTTGTTTTGTTTTTTGGGGGTTTTTTTGTTTTGTTTTTGTTTTTGTTTTTTTTTTGTTTATTGTTTTTCATCTGAACTAGACACAGAACACTTTTTTCTCTAAGAAGACAGAGATAAAGAACCAGACTCCACATCATTTCAGTGTAAAAAAAAAAGGGCAACATTGCTTTCTAATGCATCTGAAATATTTGAGTGAATGACTTTCTAATGCATTCGATACAGTTGAATGAATGACTTTCTAATGCATTCAATATATTTGAGTGAATGACTTTCGCAATGCCAATACGAAACAGCTTCTGAATGTCCAGTGTGTCGCTGCTGTAAATATATCAACTGAGAGGCTGAAGACATTAACTGAAATTGCCGGTTTTGTATCTCTGGATTTTGCTCCCAGCATTTCTGTCAGATAACCACCAACCTCTCTCTCGACAAGGTATACCTCAGTTTCTCATCCCAATAACAAGTTTGTTTTGTAACACTATATAAAAACAAAATTATGAAGCTTCTTGTTGACCTGCATGGGGTACAGAAGCTTTTTCAATACGGGAGAAAAAAAAAACAACTTTTTTTATATACAACAGATTATGCCAAGAAAATATGGCCATCCATAAACCAGTGTTTTCTGCCTATGTTCTGTTGGTTTGTCTTTTCTGTGTTGCCCTGTCGTTTAAAATGTGATGGTCTGCTTGGGTTTTTTTTAAAACATTGTGACACTGTTGGATCAGTTTTAGACCTTTATCAAGACCTGTTGAGAAGAAAAATCCCTGAAAAATATGAAATCTGTGAAAATATGTAAGCACTTATCAGCATAGGTTTGCAGTGTCCTCGCAAAAACGACATATGTGCATGCCTTGTATTTCTTTTCTCTTGTGTGTGAAATCTTGTGAGCAGTCATTATCCACCCCAACCTCTCCAAACCACCTTTTTATTATTGTTTTTTTATTATTCAACTGCAATGTTGGCTGTCTTCAATCAGGGTATTGCTCTCGTTCCCCCTTTTTTTTTTTTTTTTTTTTTTTTTTTATCCTGTTCTGCTGTGATCTCTGTCTGCCAAAACTGTTCTCCCAAGCAGAGGTTCTGCTCAGCGATCCTGGACTGACTCTTCCTTCACACTGACTGCAATCATTACACGTGAAAATGCAAAAATAGCTGGGGTTTCATGGCTATCGCTAAGTTTCACGACAGCTACAATTAACCATCTATGTATGTCTCAGGAAGCTGTCCTGCCAGTGTGTCCTCCTCTGGTGCCATCCTGGTGATCCATGTTGCATAGCCTATGAGAGAGGTCTTCATAAAACTACACTAATATCATAAGATGGACTTTTCGTATTCTGAAACCTTGGAGCTCCTTGTGTTCCTAGCACCAAGCTAGCAGATGCCATATGGAAGTAATGGTTTAGATTGAGTATATGACTCCTAGATTATAATATGTTAGTCATGCTTGCTATGCTGTTATGCATATTTTTTACACATAAAGTGCACAGAAGTATTATCCCAAAAATGTGCAGGTGTTCTGAGGACCTAACAAATACTGTCATCATTTGTTCACCTTTTATTACTGGTGACCCCTATAGTTTAACAGTAGCATTGCTGCTACTCTTAAGCTGCTAAAAGGATTCAGGCTACTCTTTGAGGCTAAATATTGTACCACATCCGCAAGCATTCAGACCCCTGTTACTGTATGCAGTGCATCACTTTCAACCGAAGCATTCTTTCAACTGTAGCATTTTCAATCCACGGACCTTTGCATTCGCTATTCTCATCTGCTGACCTGGCCAGGAGCTCTGCCTTTATGCATGGTGCATGATCCAGCAAGTACTAGTTCAGCAGTTCAAGACATGAGGCTGCATTGAGCTGTTCTAAACATGCAACTCTTCTGGAAGATTTCATTCAACGCTAACACCTGAATGAATGCTAGCGGGTTACTGCTAGTGTTATTTTGCTTGCACCGTGCAAACCAGCCACTAGCGTTTAATAGCCCTGTTAGAATTTTTCATTGTTTCATGGTTTCATTGCTTACACTTCACACTGGGTGAGCTTCATGTGTGCAGTCAGTTTGTTCTTTCTGAAGGAAGACCAGTGAGTGTCTAGCAGCCTGCCATCATTTCGCCATCATATTTGCCTTCAGCGTACATGAAAACAGTAAAAAGAAATGGATCTTCATAATTTTCCATAGCTTCAGTTCACGTTACATCCCCATACCCACCTTTCCATGTCTCATTCAAGAGAGAATCTTCAGTGTTATTGTGATTATTGGAGGCAGTATTCAGATTGCTGATCTTAAATCAGCTTTTGTGACTAACAACCATCATTAGGAAGAGAAATCTGGTTAGAGATCAGATTCTGTTTGGCTGGACAGGTGCTCTGCATTTGCAGCATATTCTCACTAACCTATCTTTCGGAATCAGACTAGGCTGGGGTTGTTCCTCATGAACAGATCATGTATTGTATTGTGCAAAAGCCTGGATGAAAATAACCCTTTAATGCACACTCTCCCTTCAAAATGTAAGCCAAGCCTGCATCACCACCTCCCCCTGCCCCAAACCTACATCACCTCCTTTGCCTGCCCCAAACCTACATCACCTCCTTGCCCTGGCCTGAAACCGACATCACCATGTCCACCTGCCCCTTCCCAAGTGTTGGCAGAAGACTGGCTTAAAAGTGCACCATATGTATATAAGAATAATGTTTTAGATTGTGAATATAGCATGAGGTTGTTTTTTATGGTCTCAAAAGCAAAAAAAAAAAAATCTTTATTAATATTATGGAAAAATATTTTATTGTTCTTTATTTTGTATATCTGTATTTTAGGTTGTTTTATTAATTTATGTAATGGCCCAAACAAGTTATTTTTATTCTGATTGAGGAGTGCTTTTACTCTATTTATAAAACTGGTCAGATGAAACACTAAAAAAGTAATAGCAGATTGATCTTTTCTTTACCTCAGATTCCCGGTTTACTCTCAACGTTATCACAACAAGAACAAGTGGTGTAGCACGACAGAAAACATGGTGCAGGCGTTGTGAAAACATGTACTGGGACTTGACCAGCAGGTTCACTATCCTTCTTCTACTTCTTTTTTCCTCTTTTTTCACACAGCAAGACGCACTTTGGTTTTCAGTGACAGTATCTGCTTACTTTGGTGCCACTGAGCAAGGGTCACCATTGTACCAAAACTGTCTTGGGTGCAAGCGAGTGTATTACCTTAATGCCGGATATGCCATTTGAGTTGAGCATATTACCTTCATACCGGACATGCCATTTGAGTTGCTCCTCTTAAGTATTTAACAGACATTCAGGGCCCGGTTGGAAGTAATTGTTACATATTGTACAGATGAAATTTTATGCTACTACTCCCCTCAATAAAGTATAGTGACTGCTCTTGACCCATGCCCTCCATGTTCAAGTGTTGGTGCTTGTTAGAGGAAAAAAAAAAATATATATATATATATATATATATATATATATATATATATATATATATATATATATATATATATATATATATATATATATATATATATATATAATTTAAATAAACTTTAAAATAAAATTTTATTTAAATATATTCTATGAGTAAATGACAAAGAGCATCTGCTAAATGCTGTAAATGTAAATGTAAACTGGTCAGTCTCTGTTACATATCCCTATACATACATGCACTAGCTACTTGATCATAAACACCACTTCATTAGAAACACCTTGTAGATGTGAAGTCTATAATACGTCTTGTGACAGTCACTCCTGCCAGCATCAAGTCGTCGTTTTGAACTGCTGTGAGCAGAGGTACCTTTCTAATAAAGTTGGTGTGACCTACATAGTGTGCATAGGTCTTGGATGACATGCTTTCATGTACATGGTGATTTTCCTTTGCACTTGTGCATACGGCAATGTTCATAAGTTTTCGAGACAAACGTGCCAGAGCCAGCTGATAACTGCTGTTCCCCACACCAATGCCCCCCCCCCCCCCCCCCCATTCTCTTGTACAGGTAGTGACAAAATATGCCACTAGGTGTCAGCCTTTCCATTCCTCGTATACCACACTTTCTCATTCGGCTGCACGAACTCCAATGGTGTAGTCCATTCAAAGCAAGTGTGTGCCTCACTTTGCGACAACCATAGCTGATGAATGTGCTCAGTTAGAGCAGCCACTGAGGTGTGTGCACACCACCACAAATCTATTACTCACAACCACAAATGAGTGCCCGCTATTTCATTCTCACATAGTGACTCTTGGCTTCCTGGAATGCTACTGCATTCCTCATAGTTGGATTTATGTGTCCTGAAAATAATGCAGTCGATGGCACACAAGTGTTTTGGTCCCTGTTTTAGGTAGTCAGATGGAATGCCTTTATGTGACTGAATAACTCTGTCATCCACTGGGAGGCCTACGTCCAATTCCAAGACTTTCTGCCATAAATTCAACTCCCTGTTTTCCTCTAAGCACTTGAACTTTGCTTAGAGATGCCAGAGGCAGGTCTTCTGCTGCCTTTGATTTATTGTGTGGAATTGCTCTTTAAATACACCATAGCTCACACTTCACAGCATGACACCCAATTTAGTGAAATAGGACAGACCAGTCAACATGAATACAGAGGGGTGCATTCATTTGTAGGCTAAAGTGTCAAGGAATGTTCTAAAGTGATACCATTAATAGAACAGAAACCTTATCTTAACTACACAGCAGTCTGATGAATGTGCCCCTGTATTTCGGTGATCTTCGCTACTGCACTGGTAGCTCTCTGCTGCTAATATTCCCAGATGTGATGCAGCTCCCTGCTTCAGGTGGTCAGTTTTGGTACTTTGTGGAACAGCTCTTTACCATGTTCTGATAACATGCTCCTTTTACTCTAGACTCCACTCTAGATCTGCTTCCATTAGATTCCTAAGCATGCCCAGGACTGGATGACTCACCCATGGCAGGAAGAGTCTTAACAGGCGTAATTTGTGCTACTAGCAGTGCACTCTGAGAGCCCAACATTTGATTTCCAGTTCTCAATTTAGTTTTGGGAAGGGTGGAGGAGCAGACAAAAACAAACAACAACAAAAAACAAGGGTTCAGGGTAGTCCTCTCCACTGTCCTGATAAAAATAAGGCTAATGCTTTGTTAACTTTCTTAAGTATTTGCAGGTGATCTTGCATGCCTATTACAGACTACTACAGGTTGTGTCCCTTGGAAGCAACTTTGTTGAACAGCACATAGCAAACAATAGTTTTAAACTATTTCTAGTGGGAAATTCAACCACTATGAAGAAAAACCTATCCAACAGCAATAAAAGCATTGCCCACTTAATGTTTATTTGAGATTAAAAATGTAAAAAAATAGAGTAATGTTTCAGTGCATTTTACAACTAGCCTTTTTTTAACATCACCCTTTAATTTTTTATAGCCGAATCATTAACATTATTAATAAATGATGAAGATGCAGGAGCATTGCTATTTAAACAGCTTTAGGCAGTCTGATCCTTTTTTATTCTGGTGTTTACATTGTTTTGTCTACCCTATCAACAGTTCATAGAGACAGACATCAGTGGGAAGATTAATGGGTCAAAATCAAGGTCAAAGAGCTCTACCTACAGGAAGAGGTAGTTTCAAAGGCATTGATGAAAACTCAAAGTATGTGATTTAGTTTAAAGAGGGGGGTGGTCATATTTGTTCAGTGTCTTCTGTAACTTAATTAAAGGTTGCCTATATTCTAAAACTGGTTATCTAATTTATATTACTTGCATATATCTAAAACAGTAAACTAATTTATTTGGCTTGGGGGGGCTATGCCATTTGTTAATCCTATAATTACTGAACGTTTGATGGCATGAAACACTAACAGCTAAATCGACAAGCCTATAAAATGACATCATTGTGGAGTAAAATGGGAATGCACAAAGTGGTTCAGATATAATTCACTTATTTATTGTTTTTGGTCATATTATTGTGTAGATAATACGTCATGGGTTGTAGAGGACGCTCTCGTCATACCAAGTCACGCAACAAGACCTTGGGTAGTAATGCTGTTCAGATTTATAAAGAACCAATAGCTTTTGCATTTGTAACTAGGGCGATAAGCAGTAGTATATATCTACTTTGAAATGCGTCCCGTCTGCCTCAACAACGCCGCGAACCGCTCAAAACCTGAGTCTCACACAGCCTAACCTACGTTTCGTAATAATTTCTTCTTGCATGTTGCATGAGGTGCGCGCGCAACGCGGCTCGTGTTCTTTGGCTGTCTCGCAGTGACTGTCGGGATTGCTTAGCTGCTGTCTGGCCATGTCCGCCATGTTTTCGGTGGCTCTGAGAGCGGACCACTCTAGAAAAAAGGCTTTGAAGACATTGTAATTCGTTAGAAATTGGTTATACCACGGGATTTCGATCGCAGGGAAGTCAATGAGTTCGATCATAGCAAAAAAGTCGGCTCCCTGTTGTATTTCTACCGAATATTTGGCTTAAATCTGGCTGGGTCCATGTTTCCTTTACATTCTGTGTTTTTGTGATCGGCGAAAACAATGAGTAAACTATCGTTCCGAGCGCGAGCGCTAGACGCCGCCAAACCTCTTCCTATATACCGCAATGGGGATATTCCGGACCTAAACGACTGCGTTTCCATCAACCGAGCGGTTCCACAAATGCCAACTGGAATGGAAAAAGAAGAGGAATCGGTATGTTTTTGTATTAAATTATATTTTTGATAAGGTCTATGGCTGTGCCAGGCTATGCGTATTCACTATGTATTTACGTAAGGTAATATACGCAAACAGCGTTTCACTACTTTCAGTACGTCCATATTGTACGTGTAATATATATATATAAATAAATATAAAAATAAAAATAAAAAAATATGCTCGATATTGGGGCTGAGGAGCGCAAGTTGTACGCAAATGGCGTCCACAAAGGGAACGTACGCAAGGTGATAATTGGTCTCTTTGGGCTGTGACGTCGGGTCATTTTGCGTAAATCGGGTCTAGATTGACGTAAATTGCGTCATCGTCTGCGTACAACGAGCGGCGCTTCTGGCCGGTTTAAGCCATGCCACTTCCACGCACGCTGTAAGCTAGCTAGCTACCTACCTAAGTAGTTTGTGCGTAACTACAAATGCTTTATATTTCAGCTACTTTATTGACATCTGAACTTAGCACCCGTGCAGTTTTCTCTTTCCATTGGAATGTATTAAAGCAAAACTGTCAAATTAAAATATGCTATATTTTTAACTGTTAAATGACATTTAGCTAGCTATCAAATGTAGGAAGTAGGCTTTGTTAGAATAGGAAGTGGTTTTGTGAAGTAAATGACTGCTGTACAGTTTCTGCGCATACATACATGCATGCATACATATGATTGATGGATGAATATTGAAGTTTTTATTACAGAGTTTCCAGACAAACAGGAAGTTTCGAACAGTTATTTCATATGTCATTAATGTCGTGTCCATTAGTGTTAAAATGGCTTGCCACTGGAAACAACAGATTGTTAATTCTGATGGTGTTAAAAGAACTACCCTCTTGGAGCTTTAGAACCCCATGTTATAATTTAAGCATCTACTTTTTCATATGTAAACTGGTTCTTTTACGTGCTAATTTAGAAGCACTTTGCTTGCACAACTGATGGACATCTGTCGAAAACGTCCTGTTTCTCTGGAAACTACTTCACTGCAATTTATTATCTTTACATCTCATCACAGTACACAGTTACTCACCTGGAATCAACCTCTCTCTCTCTCTCTCATTCATTCATTCATTCATTCATATATATATATATATATATATATATATATATATATATATATATATATATATATATATATATATACTTATTTAAAGTGTGAATAATTTGAGAATTATTTGGAATCCTGCACCTGAAAAAACTAACTTTAGTTAATTGCTAATTTGTTGCATAAGATATCTTCAGTCAAGTTGCAAAGTGATGAACAAAAGTTTGCAAAAATATTTTCATTTTTCCTATATTTTTTTGCAAGATAATCCATTGTATACAGTTTCAGTCTACTATAATGGTCTATTATAGTCAGGACAAACGCTAGGTTTTGACTACATGTGCACATTTAACCTCTATCAGTAATAATCAAGCTTAATCACTTAGCTTTGCTTCAAATTGGAATGTTTAGGAGAACTAGGAAAATCTGTTGGTGTTATTCAGAAAAGTTTAACAAAGTCAAGAAGAGACTTCAAAGCGTGATGTATTTGATTTTGTTGTGCTATAGTATCGTGGGAATTATTATAGGTGCCCATGTTTACTTTAGCTAATAGATCTCCTATATTTTTACAATAAATAAATAATCAAATACGTAACATAAAAAAGCTCTTTGGCATACAGCTGATAAATATGTCTACTTAACAATCCCGGATGCTGAAACATGTCAATACAAGACAGGCTGTCCTTCTTTAGTGTAAAAGAAACACTGTAATTTTTTTCAACTAGGAATTAAAAAGGCGCTGACACAGGCACTGCAGGCAGGCACTCTATAGTCAGACTGGGACAATCCTGTTGAGTTGAAAAATGTCACATGGCCAAGTTGTCACACCAACTTGTGTTTAGGTGGTATACAGCAACAGGTAAAATTTAAAATCAACCATACACTTGGAAATACCTGGGTAGTGACTGAATGCCCATTTGCGATGTTTGGCTATTTGGCATCGGCAGGTTTTTTTTGTTTTTTTGTTTTTTATTATTTTTTATTTTTTTCCCCCTCCCTCCCCTACATATTATACCCCATCCTTGCCCCCTCCCCCAGTCTAAGGTTGTTCCCCCATATCAAACCCCCACCTTAAGCAGGGCCAATGTAGACAATAACATTGTTAAATAAATATTAAGTTCAGCAATTTTCTCATTTGTTATTACTCAATTGGTGTATTTCATAAGGTGCAAAGAAACCTCAACAGGATGTTGGATTTGTATATCGTCCTCACTGCTCCGTGTTATACATCAGCTTCCCTGCTCTCTAAATGTTTGCATGAAAAATCCATATCATCGGTCGACCCCTACACCTAGGCTGTACTTGCCACTTTGCCACCAATCACTGGCCACTTTGTTAGCTACTCATATCTTATAGGCCTGCCCATTTGGTATTCCACTGTAGTTCATGTGGCATCCAAACCAACTGGGTGTTTGTAACGGTCAAGCTTTCTCTTCCTTTCAGTGAGCTGGTGGGAGGTTGCCTGCTGACAGAGCCTAGCTACATAAGTTATGATTAGAAAATTGACCTTTTCTAGTCCACTCTGTTTGTTTTGGAGTGATAAAACACCGTTTCATAAACTTGTGAATGAAAAGTCACATCGGCAAGGCCATCTCGTAAGTCGCCACAGACTTTATTGCAGAACCCTGATGTAAAAGGTACTGTAGTGTACCATGTGGGTAAATGCATACTTATCCCGATATCACACACAAAGTGTCTTGAAAACAGTCTCTGCTGCTGAGATGGACTGGCCAACCACAAGGGTACATGTTTTACCCTTTCTTCCCTAAGTTTATTTATTTATTCTTTATTGCTTAAGTGTTTGCTGCACATATTTAAGTCGATCATTGACTCCTTAGTCCTTGCTGTTACTCATCATGAGTTAAATGTTTTTTGGGTTTTTTTTAGCAAAGGTCTGGAATTTGATTGATCTGAATCTATTAAAAATATCATGATGAATAACAAAACCAGTTCTTCTGATCGCATTTGCTGTACCTAGTAATTTATGTGTTATCTGTTTAAAGGACTGGGTAATGTCTACGATGTTGCAGAGAGTTTCATCAGCTGTAGTTTATTCCACCACTGTGTGTGTGTGTGTGTGTGTGTATACACGTGTTAGCACACACATGCTCGATGCTCTTCTGTGACGGCTAATGAGCTTTTATTATTACTGTCTATTCAACA
Source organism: Electrophorus electricus (assembly GCF_041902795.1). Classification (NCBI taxonomy): domain Eukaryota; kingdom Metazoa; phylum Chordata; class Actinopteri; order Gymnotiformes; family Gymnotidae; genus Electrophorus; species Electrophorus electricus. The sequence goes on along the minus strand of NC_137505.1, from coordinate 14,899,792 downwards.
GCTTTTACTCTCTCAGTTCACTTTAGTGATGTCCTGCTTTCCACTGTATCCAGTATAAAAATGGGTTCTTTCACCGTTTTCCCCGGTAACCTCTCGGACATGGATGCCTTTAGCATCTGGATACAAACTGAGCTGCACAAAGGGAAAGCAGTCTTAAATAATCTACAAAATGAATGCAGAAAATTTAAAACAGTCCAATAGCGCTGAGGGAATAGTAAGGGAAGTAATGGATGTTAACACTTCCCAATATTATTAAACATTCAATAAAATTAACAAAAAAGTCCATTTTAAATAGTCTAAACTAATACAATCCCAGAGCTGCAGTTACAGGAGGTAGACAGTGTTTGCATTGCTAACCTCCAGTTAACCCCTGTAAGTAGCCTGCTTCCAATGAGTGATGGAAACTTCACAGTTTTGTTCATCATATTGCATCAGACTGTCCCACATTCTGTGATGCTTGGAAATCCAGCCCTAGTCTTGTTCCCCTCTGGGGATTTTTCAGCTGTCGGAGCTAAAAATAAATGCCAAGCACCTTGAAGTTCCAGGATGCGGATAAAAATGTCAGTAATATATAATTTTTGTTTATTTATTTATTTTCTCTCCTTAAACGTTCTGTCAGTACATGTGTTCCCAAAGTTATGCTCTTGTATCAGTGTGTAACCATGTACACTATACTATGCACTATATTAATATATTATACACACATTCTGTAGTAATTTTGCCCAATCAGCTTTGATTCTCCTTCTGTGTAACAAAGATGCCATGTAAGCCCTGGTCTCCACTCCACCACAGGAACACCATCTCCAGAGGGCCATCTGCGCCCAGCAGGTGTTCAGGGAGAAGAGAGACAGCATGGTCATCCCTGTACCAGAGGTCGAAGGGAGCATCACCTACTACGATCGCTTGTACAAAGGAGACTTCCGCCAGACCAAACAGCTCATCCATATCCAACGTGAGTTGCTCTCTCGCTTTAGTAGCATCGTTACAGAGTTTTGAATATTATTATTATTATTATTATTATTGTTATTTTTAATATAGTATAATATAAGAAATCAAATGTTCTAGAGAGTGAAAAAGAAAGTTACAATTGAGCTCTTTATTGCGTTAAGCTTTGAAGTGTGACTCGCTCTGCAATGTGAATCTCTCACTGTCACACACTCACTTTTCCTCTTTCTGAGTCAGAATCAACTTGAATCACTCTTCCACCCCTTTCCTTCCTTGGTACATTGGTGCGAATGTGTTTGTTCGTGCACCTGTGTGTGTCTGCCAGCATTCGGACTAGACAACGAGCAGCCAGACTATGACATGGACTCGGAGGACGAGATGCTCTTGAACAGACTCAACCGCAAGATGGAGCTCAAACCCCTGCAGTTCGAGGTCATGGTGGACCGACTGGAAAAAGCCAGTGGCAACCAGGTAACGAAATGCTCGTTACATGCCAGTTTTTGCCATCTTGGCCGTGTGTGCGCCAAAGTTGACCGACTGATTGTCCATCCTAAAGGTCAGGATTATAGCTTGCTGAGATTCTAGGCCTAGTTTTTGCCCAGCTGTCTTCCTGTGTCCCTGACCCTGTACTTATGCTTCTACCTCCTAGCTGGTCACTCTGCAGGAGGCAAAGCTACTGCTGAATGAGGACGACTACCTGCTCAAGTCTGTGTACGACTACTGGGTGCGCAAAAGGAAAAACTGCCGGGGGCCTTCCCTCACCCCGCAGGTCAAGCAGGAGAAGCGCGACGGCTCCACCAACAACGATGCCTACGTGGCCTTCCGCCGACGCACGGAGAAGATGCAGACACGGAAGGTAGCTGTCCTAGTCGCCTCCTGGAGAAAATATAGGGCCATGTTATATAGCACAAATTTCAGAGGAGAGATCGTTTTGCGTCAAATCCAATAAGGAGCCTCAGCCCAAGTTGATTCCCAGGTCCCATTCTAGAACAGGAGTTTCCAGCTGGGCTCTTCTTTCTGACGTAGCGCTTGAGAAGGTATGTGCCGTGGCTAACCCTGTGGGCTCATTTGTAGCATGTCCTCTGGGCTCCCCGCAGAACCGCAAGAACGATGAGGCTTCATATGAGAAGATGCTGAAACTGAGGCGGGAGTTCAGCCGCACGGTCACCATCCTGGAGATGATCAAAAAGAGGGAGAAGAGCAAGAGAGAGCTACTGCACCTCACGTTGGAAGTGGTGGAGAAGAGGTAGAGCCACACGCACCCCAAAAACACGTACATGCACTCCCTCCAAACACACACACACGTTGTCACGCTGACCAACTCACAAACTAGGTGTAGTTTTCTGAACTGCCATACTCTTGAATGCAGCTGTGAGTGTGAGTTGTCTACAAAGACAAAGCCCAATCTCCAAAGCAGTGTGTAAGTGAGTGAATGAATGAATGGAAATCTGTGTCTCACCTAAGGCTGCGTTTGTAGGTACCAGATGGGTGACTTCTCTGGAGAGGTGCTGAAGGAAGTCTCTGCACCTCTGGCAGAAAAGGCGGTGTTTCCTGCTCCAGTATGTCTCCCCAATGGGAACAGGCATAAAATGGAAAGCAAAATCAAGGTGATGTCTCGTTCTGCTTCCTGTAATGAAATCCTTTATTGGATTCTTTATGGGACCTGCTTTGTCACCTGGTTGTCATTGACCCTGGAAAACATGGGAGTGATATTTTGAGATTCTCATTTAATAACACTGTGCTCTACTTGTAAATAAAAATCCTACCGTAGTATTACTCAGTGAGGGTATTGGTATTACTACAAATTACTAGTGCGTCACAAAAGACTCTGGATTTGAATGTTTGTCGTGTTTGATGAATCAGTGATAAATGTAGCTCTGTGTACAAACAAAGCCACCATGTTACAACTTGGCTCGAAAAATGCATCATAAATATTTTTTCCATTTGCTGTGACTCAGGAAATTTGGACTGAGTTTCTCAGTTGTCCTGAGGCCCGGTCTCCCTCCCTCTTTCGCTGATCCTGATGCCCACTTTTCCCCCCTCCTCTGTTATCCTGATGCCTGCTCTCCCTTTCCTCTTTTCAGACACACAAACAGCAGCCCAGTCATCCCACACGCCACCTTTCTGCCCATTCAGAGCCCCGTTTCGACTTCACCCGGCCGCACAGAAAGTATGGGCGGAGACCCAGGCTGGATGCAGCGCCACGACCACCTGGCCGGCCCCCACAGCGCCCACATGCCATCGCCGATGGCGACATCAAACAATACGACTTCCACAGCTCTGGAGAGGAGGACTCTCCTCTGGTGAGCTCTCCTGCTACCCCCTGTGGACCAGCCTGTGGTTTGGGTCAGGCTTTCTACAGAGTTTGTGCTCCTCACTCATTTGCCCTGACCCTGACGTGCTGTCTGCTGCGTGTCTGCTGCTTTCTCTGTTGTGACCTTCCTGACTCCGGTCTCTGGTCACGGCCTGGCGCGCAAGAACAAGCTAAAAATGACTGTGCTGATGCTAGTGTAACACACTGTTAGCTGTGTATTGTGAAATGTAACTTCTTCCGTTTCCTCCCTGCTAGTCTCCCTCCTCTGAGCCAGACGAAGAGAATGACCCCGATGGGGCTTTCATTTTCAGACGCAGAGATGGGTGCCATTATCTTGCTGTAAGTTGCTCCTGTTGCTGTAAGCCAGTAGTGTCCTATAAGCCGGCAGCGCCCTGCTTGCTGCCGAGCTCAGCTGATGTCTCGCATTCTAATACTGTTTATTGAGCTGTTTCTTCACCTCTCTTGTGTTTGTGTATGCGTGTGTGTGTGTGTGTGCATGTGTATGTACATAGCCTCTTGGCGAGCAAAGGTGGTGTTCTCCACCAGGCCTGGCTTGGCTGGCCGATCCAGGGCAGCGGAACTCCCTCACGGCTCTGTCTGTGCCCCGCCGCTGGGTAGGGGTGAGCCACAGGCGCCTGGGCCGGGGCGGCAGGTAAAACACCCCCCCACCACCACCACCACCACCAACACCTTGCTGTTATGTTCTGCATTCTGACCATTTCAGCTGCCTCTGTTCTATACTGTTCTGTATTACAACTGTCTGCCTGCTATTTGTAGGATGATAGCTGAGGTTAATTTTAGCCATAAATTCACATACTCAAAGGTGTCTTGTCAATACTTGAACAGTCAGCATTAGTATTTGAAGTAAAAAATTTTCTCTCTTTTTTAAAAATTTTACTACTTTTACCCCTCAATTTTTTTCTTGAAGGCTTAATGAAATGCTCTCTAGTTGACCTCTGACCTCACTCTGACTCATCTTTGTAATACTATGGTAGGATTGTGCTGGACAGAACCTCATCAGACCTGGACCGAGCGCTCAGGCTCCTGGACCCAGATGTGTTTTGCCCCTCCACTGCATCTGTCACACACCACCACATGCACACGGACACACACGTGAACGCGGCCACACACACCCCCCCTGCAGCCCGGACAAACCCTCAGTGCTCGCTGGCTCAGCTCCTCAGCAACATCCAGGCCTGCAGGGTGCGCTATTTCCGCCCACGTCCCCTTCACGAAAATGGGAAAGAGGGGAGCAAGAAGGACGCCCTTCAGCACGATGACAGGAAGGGCAGAGGAACATTTGCGGTGGCAAACAACTCCAGAACCAGCCTCTCAGGTTTGATACTTGGAAGCATTTGCCTTAGTTCTACTTGGAAAACACCTGTGGCACGGCTTCTCACCGTTGATGGGGAAACAGTCGTATTACAGTCGTGGATTCACATTGTGTTTATTCTTAAACCGTTCATTTCCTCTGGCGTTATTGAAGCTGGTTTTTAAGAGAAGTCGCGGTACATGTTGGAAATGAAAAGTAAACTTCAAAGGGTTCTGGTCAGCCCCCTTCTGGCACATCATGTGTTTAGTGACCAACCTGCCGCTCTCCGCTCGGCTCGGTGCTGAAGTACGTTGGGTTCCCTTCTTGCTCAGTGTGTTCTGGGCTCCGTCTCAGACTGCCTTCGGGACCCAGGGTTGGACAGAGCCTGCGTGAACATTCTGGTGCACCGCAAGCTTACATAAGTGTTCCCTTGCAGCAGAATTACAGTGCAGGATGGTTTTAGCAGGAGGCTAGAGTGGCCTCTAGTTCCCCTGAAACCTCCAGCCTCCAGCAGGTTTGACTTCACAATCTGTCCTTCTAGGAAACTGTAGGAGGCAGTCAGATTGGACCACAGCTGTTTGCGCTTGTGTGTGTGTCTGTGATCGTGTAAGAAACCGTAGCTTTAAACAAGATCTCTTTTGAACCATTTTCAGCTTAGTTTAGGCTTCAGACTACATTTTTGATACTGTTTCATTCATTTGTACAGCTCAAGAACAGTGAATTGTTTCACGCGGACAGTATATTTTAATCTACCTAGCTGTGGCTTGATGTAGTTATTAATCTGATAATCCACTGAAAGTAGAACAAATTTAGTTGTTTTTTTTTTCCAATTGTGAATTTTTAAATGACAGATCGCAAAAATCACAGTTGTTGTATTTGGAAGCACTCTTGTGCCATCTACAGGAAGAAAATGATAAATTATTATTTTTACTGTACATAATCAGAATTCAAACCATATCACTTCATGTGTCTTTGTTTAATATCTGAATTTGAAATTCCAGACAAAAAAAACAAAAGGAGTTTTTGAATAAGCATTACAAATATCAGTCTGTTAACATAATCTTTAAAAACATTTTTAAAAGCAGATGTAAAATGTAAACCAGTCGAGACCAATAAAGTTATTAATGGTCATCTATTCTCCAAATTCCTGGGCACCTCTAATTTCAGTGTTAAGCATTGCCTTTTTATTTCTCTCTCTCTCTTTTCTAGGAGGAATCACAGAGGAGCAGTTTCAGTCCCACCAGCAGCAGCTGGAGCAGATGAAGCAGCAACAGATAGCCCAGTCCATCCACCAGCAGGGCGTCCAACCGCAGGGCCTCCAACTGCCACAGACCATGCAGCACATCCCGGCTCTTCCTGAACGCTCCCACTCACACGTGACTGTACGTTAATCTTACACACGGCACTTCCTGCTTCATTACATGGCATTGCTGCTGTGTTATAGCCAGTTAAATCTACTCAGATGACACCATTTTACTACTGCAGGGAGGAAAAAAAGTTCTGTGGACTGTTGAGTAATGCACTATTGGTGCATTAGTCTGACCGATGCCCCTATCTGTTGCGTCTGTTCTGTAGACCATGGTCTCCACGGACTCCGTGTCCAAGACTCTGGACTCGGCCAGTGCACACTTTGCTGCTTCTGCTGTGGTCAGTGCCCCCAACCAGGAGAGCAAACCCCACAGAGCAGGCATCAATGGGATCCTTCCCTGTCAAGGCAAGCTCCATACGAGTACCCGTGTACACTGGTAATGAAGTGGTACAGAAAGACCTGTGAATCACTAAGAATAACAGGATTTTATTAAACAGCTTTCAGGTTACCCAACAACACTACATGAACACAGATTATAATATCAAAGTGTAATAAGTAAAACAAGATGATGAAAAAAGAAAACAAATTTAAAAACAAAATCAGTACATAAACTCAGGCCAAGATGAAGTTAAAAGAACGGCCCTATAGTATAAACAAAATTAAATGATATAGGTCTAGAATAAGTCATATTTTAGTCACATGATATTACAGAAAGGCACTCTGTAAGAGAGGTTTTCAGTAGTTATAGGGGTTTTTTTGTTGTTTTTGTTTTTTTTAATGAGGAAAGTGAGTTGGAACAGCAGTGGTGTAAAGGAACAGTATTCCCAAGTATACTAATGTGCAAGCTGCAAAAGTATGGATCCTGGAGGGTGGGATAGAGAGCAGGTGAGTATCGGAGGTCCAAAGTGTACAAGAAGGTGATATAGGAAGGAAGGAGGGTAAAGGCATCCCAGACTAAGAACTGGCTTAAAAACCATATGGAGGATTTTTTACTCTGTGTGATGGCAGGACAAGAAGCCAGTGTAGGTAACTAAGAATCGGAGTAACATGTTCCCCTACCAGAGCAGTTTCAGTGCTCTAAATCCAGACTGAAGCCGTTCTAATAGGTTGTTGGAAGTTAAATGGTCTTTCCACTGAGATGCCACAAGTGCCAGAATTTTGGAAGGACAAAGGTTAGAATAGGTTGGTAGTTCCTAAAATCTTGAGGGTCAAGACCTGGCATCTATAGACCTGGAGTGATGGTATCCAGGTTTAGACTGGATGGGACAGAGACTGCGATAGCCCTAAGAGAGACCCTTATGACCTTGGATATCAGATGGCAGAGAGAAAGAAAACAGGCATTAAGGTGTACATATGATCTGGATGCCTTGATGAGTTCTCTTACTGGAGGGAAAGTAGAGAACTAGCTGTTAACTAGAGGACGTGTTGGGACTTGGTGTCCATAGACTCACAAAACTGCTGCGGTTGTAAATAGATGTTTGACAGTATTGTCATTAAAAAACATCAGAACCTTACAGTAGTGATGATGGGACAGAAGGGACAAGTTGCACTAGCTTTAAATATTTTTTTTTTTTACAAATGTATACCTTAGAGAGCTTGAGAGGTTGCTTTGGCCTTTTAAGGCCATGCTTTTAACAAATGACATTTCAATCACATGGACCACCAAAGTAGTTTTCCTGCTGAAACGTTCTCGCTTGGACACACCACAATTCAGGGGTAAATCAAGCAGCAGGATAACATCCCAGTCTGCGTTCCAAACGGGGCATTCTGGTTTAGGTTGGCTGTGGCACAGACAGACAGTGTCATCGTAATGAGTAGGGTGTCTGGAGATGACGTGTCCTGAAGGATGGGAGTTTGATCAGTCAAGAGCATAAGTGCAGGAGGGTTGTCGGTTCTAAGATTCCTAAAAGTAAAACTACATTGTGTTGGTGTGTCTGTGTACTGTACTTGGTCATCCAGTACCCACTGGTGCTGGCAGCGTGAGTTTGGAGACATGGATGAGTTATTACCTCTCATTGCTGAACAAATGGAAGTTCTATTTCATCGTCTGAGTGGCATTTGACTTTTTGAAATGCTCAGGCAAAACTTCACTGAATACCAATAACATGTTGCGTGAGAACCAGTCTGATGTCACTGACAATTATGCATCCAGTGTTTGAGCTGCTGGTTTCACTGATCTCCACTACGGCTTCCCACCCCCATCCGCAGGTCCCAGACAGACCAAATTCGGACGGCCTGCCGCAGGAGCTTCCAGCACCTCCTCGGTCCGGCCGTCAGGAGGCCCCCCCAGGCCGGCACCCGGCGTGCCACAGTCGCTCCCCCATGGCCTTGGTCCGCTGAGCAGCGTGAGTGCCGTGTCACCCGCTCACGCACACCACTCTGCCCGGCCCTGTGCCCCCTCGCCGCCTGCCTTGAAGCTGGCCAGTGTGGCCAGCAGCCCAGACCACGTGCCCAGAGTCGCCCCGGGCACCGCCATTAGCAGCCTCGCTAGGTCCGAGCACTGCAACACACAGACGAACGCACACACTCAACTCGGTTCTTGATCGTGTTAATTGATGATTTTTGCCACTTTTTCCCCCAGGGATAAACATGAGCCTGAAAGGCTAGCACTTAATGGAATGGCAGAGACCACAGTTGCTATGGAGGTGACATAGCCTACCCTTCCTAGCGCCAGCTCACCGAATGCTGATGAGATGAGTGAGCTGACCCATGGACCTGTACCACATTGAAGCATATCAAAATATTAAGTCAATTTGTGAATATTATATGTGTACATTTTGTAAAATTGGGAATTATCACTACCTTGTAAAATAGTATATTTGTATCATTAGTGTCATTTGTTACTTGAATTCTAGATATTTTGTCATCATGCTTGTGCACTTGAATATACAGCGAATTGAATATAAAGGGAAAGAAAGTGCATCAGTAAGTGCAGGGATTATGTGCATGAGTACAGTTTCTACATTTATGCATTTTAACTATTTATTTTGCCATGTTTACATTTTTGTATCTCGTACAAATAAATCAAATTTTGTGATAAAATGTGGATAGCGGCATAGCTAGAATACTTTTTTTTTTTTTTCCGAATTTGAAGGAAAAGGCCCAGTATAATTTGGTTTCACAAATTAACTTTTTCCCCCTTTTTTTAATTTTGGTAAGCAATTAATAATTTACAAATTTTTGTGACATCAAAGACAGGTGTTCCAATATTTTACTTTTTTATGCTTTCTTTTTATTCCCCCACAAAATCAGAATGTTATAATTGGAGAACAGTCTCCCTTAGAATGCATTTCTTCACATTTCCTCTGAAAAAATCCAACTGAAGATGTTGAAACAAGTAACATGAAGTTATAGTAGTGCTACCATTGACTTGGTGAACCTAACAAGTGATTCTGAGGTGCACCTGGGGTTTTTGGACTTGATCCTGTTCAGCTATTAACAAAAAAAAACAAAAAACATTTTAAAGCCTCCCACTGTGGTCCAGAGCCCAGTTGCTTAAGCGGTGGCAGCAGTATATTCTAGAGCCATTCATACTGCCTCCCATCTTGCTGTGAATGGTTAAATTTATACATCAGTCATCTATACCAAATAAATGTCCATTTTTATGTGTTCTTGCCTTCTTTAAGTCGAGGGTGGGATGGGGATGTCGAGTAAAAACAAGATATTTGATGTGAAAGATTTCAGGACAAGGTTTGCCTCGTCTCATATTCATGTTGGGTTAGGGCTAATGTTTATCCTGTACCCTTGCCAAGAGGGCAGAAAACATTAAAAAACTGGCTTGGTGCATTAGATATTTAGATTAGATGCTGTTGTCCAAGTGATATTTGGCTTCACACTAAAAGTCCTAGGACCTGTTCTGTGTGGAGGGCTTGCTTTAGTGGGGTTTTTTGGACATTCTAAGAATAGTTTTGAAAACCTTTTAGTGCTAAAAGCAGCCCTAGAAGGTACAAGATCAATGATTGGGGACTTGGGGATTATTTACTTTGCCTCCAGTAGAAAACAGAGTAATCCTTCTTGAGAGATGGTTTTGATAACTGCTACTTGGCCACAGGAACAATGCCATTATGCTGTGTAAATATATAGTGGGAATATCTTCATGTTCTATGAGCCATATAGATTAACCAGGAGTTGTGCAAGTTGCCTAAACGATGGCCTGCACCTCATTCCACAGTAAATTGTTTTGTTTATTAAAGATATTGTTCCTTGCTGGATAGTTGGTGCTATAGACATGAAGACCTCTAGACCCTTCATTGCAAGACGAAAAGAGCTGTGCTAAATATGGTATAATTACACAGGTGGTTTTTGATGCAAGAAACAATATGGCTCTCAGTACGCTTGACAGCAGAAGGCTTAATACGATCCCAAGATCCCACGGAAGAGTGAGAGGCATCGTATCCAAGCCGGATGCTGTGTGGTGGGGGACAATAGCGATTCCTCTAGGCCATTGCTGCTCATGCCATAAATGCAAACACACGGGACCACAGTCTCATTACAACAGGTATGTGTTACAACAGCTTGTTTTCACTTAAAGGTGTTTTATTTTATATATATATATATATAGTTTTTCACTTACTGTATTCACTTGAAAAATGGCTTAGAAAGTTATTACTCATCAGGCATGACATTTTGGTTGAAAACACTGTCTTGTACAGTCTTTAAGGCAATTAGAATGATTAGAAACTAATTCACGAAAGTGAAAGAACACAGTTACATGCAAATGTTCTCTGAAAACGGGTTACAACAGTTTTTTTACACTTGCACAAATTTTTTTCTCTTGAAAGGTCTTAGATGTTTTCCTTAAATACGTTACATTTTGGTTGATACCACCAACTTGTAGTTCCATGAAACAGTGGATAAGGCGATTGCATGATTGTAAAACCTGCTTCGTTGTCTACAGAAGTGATAGAACAGATTTTGGCTGAAAACCCAATGTATTGCACTGAAACGCATGGTTAAGATGATTAGAATGCTTGGAAATGCGGTTTTGTAGTCTACAGAAGTGAATGAAGAGAGTTGCAATGACTTTCAATGTGCTCTTTGCAAATGGAATAAAAAGATTTGACATGCACAATTTTTTTTCACTTGAAATGCATCTTAAGTGTTTTCCTCAAGTACATTAAATTTTGGTTGAAAACACAATGTTTTGCCCTGAAACAGGCTTAAGTCCAAGAACAGATTTCCAATTGCATGCAAATGTGATCATTGGCAGCTTGTTACAACAGCTTGTTTTCATTTTCACACAATGTTTTCACTTGAAATGTATCTTAGAAAGTCATTACTTATCAGTTATTACATTTTGGTTGAAAACATGTTTTGCCCTGAAACTGGTTAAGGCAATTAGAATGCTTTAAAACTCTGCTTCTTTCTGTACAGCAGTGCAAGAACAGAGCTGCAGTTACATACAAATGTGATCATTGCCAGCTTGTTACAACAGCTTGTTTTCATTTTCACATAATGTTTTCACTTGAAATATGTGTTAGAAAGTGTTCCTTATCAACGCATTACATTTAGGTTAAAACACAATTGATTGCACTGAAACGGTGTTTAAGGCTGTAAGAATGCTTGGAAGCGCTGTTGTGTTTTTCAAAGATGATAAAGAACAAACTTGCAATTATATTCAATGAACAGAGTGCAAACGTTTTACAACAACTTGTTTTCCCTTCCAAATAATGTTTTCAATTGAAATATTTCTTTGTGACAGCATCGTTTCAGCCCCCTAGCCTTTCCCTGCCTAGACTTAGGTCCCCCTCACTTGAGTACTGATAAGCAACACTTGTCTCTCATTCCAGTCACCCATATAACATCCCAGTTTCCCACCTCCAACTCACGAAGTATGGTATCCCACTTCTGCATACGATGTCCCAAGCGACGAAGGAGGAGGGCGGACAGGAGTACAACCCCAGTAAGAATTTCTATATTCTTCTGTAAACACAGCCATCTTAACTTGCCTTCATTAGTGTCGTGGGAGGGCCAGTCTGAGGTGTTTACAGCCCTCGTGCGCTCTGGTGCTGCCGGAAACTTTGTAGGTTCCAAAATAGTTGCTAGAGTGCGAATACCCACCAGACCTGTGAACCCACCTCTCCATATACATTCTCTAAACGATCAACCGATCGGTAGGGGTTTAATCATACTACATACAGTGCCGGTGGTACTCCAAGTAGGGCTGTTCCATTTTGAGACCATTCAGTTTTTTTCCCCCATGCCCCTCTCTAGAGAATAATATCCTAGGTTACCCCTGGTTAGCGGAATATGACTCCCGTATATCCTGGTCTCAGTTGGAACTGCTGTCTTGGAGCTCACGCTGTCACCGTAGCTAAACCTCCCACTCCAGTTATGTGCTATAGTTTGACCAACAGTCCCTCTATCTTTCAGGCCTTCATGGACGAGATTTTCCATGACATGATTGTGTACATTGATGACATTTTGATTTACTCACAGTCCTTATCAGAGCATCTTCAACATGTCGTGGCCATTTTGTCCCAGTTCCGGAAACACCACCTCTTTGTGAAGGCAGAGAAATGCGAGTTCCATCAGACGTCCCTGACCTTCTTAGGCAGTGCTATCTCTCCATGTAAGATCTCCATGGACCCAGAAAAGGTTACAACGGTAACCGACAGGCCCACACCAGTGACCGTCAAGGACTTGCAAAGATTTCTAGGATTTGCTAACTTTTATAGGTGGTTCATAAGGAACTTCGGGACCATAGCTTCCCCCTTGACTAACCTCCTCAAGGGGCAGACCAAAGGGAAGCTACGATGGATTTCAGCAGTGGACGAGGCTTTCCAGAGACTGAAGCAGGCATTTACATCTGCTCTGGTACTGCACCAACCAGATCCATCACTACCCTTCCTCGTGGAGGTTGATGCTTCTGAGGTAGGAGTAGGAGCAGTGCTGTCGCAGAGATAAGGATCGCCAGCCAAGTTGTATCCCTGAGCCTTTTTTTCCTAAAAGCTTCTACCCGGAGAAAGAAACTATGATGTGGGTAACCGAGAACTGCTGGCCATGAAGTTGGCTATAGAGCAGTGGAGACACTGGATAGAAGGATCCCAACACTCCTTCGTGATTCTCACAGATCACAAGAACCTGGAGTACCTAAAGACAGCCAAGAGACTTACATCCCGACAAGCATGGTGGGCCTTCTTCTTCTCGGGGCCAGGATCAACCAAGGGGGGCTCAGGGTCGGTCGTCTGGAGCCGGCCGTCAGGGGGGATTCTCTGACAGCATCGTTTCAGCCCACTAGCCTTTCCCTGCCCAGACTTAGGTCCCCCTCACCTGAGTACTGATAAGCAACAACTGTCTCTCATTCAAGTCACATGTATACCCTTCCAGTTTCCCACCTCCAACTCGCGAAGCATTGTATCCCTCTATGCATACAGAGCGTTCTTTGTTCCTTTTGATTCCCCTGGCTTTTGAGCTCTGTTTCCTCCTCAGACTACGCCTCGTTCCTAGCCCCTTGGATTACTCAGATTCGTGCCTACTGACACGCAGTGCGAACGGTACTCTCGACTCTCCTCGTCTGGACCCCCCCCCCCCCCCCGCATTGACGACTGTTACTCATATCCACCTCTCACACCTTCCTGTCAGTGCCAATAAACTCTTGCAATTGGATCCTCACTTACATGTGTCTGGGAGTTCTTTACAGTCTTATAAAGTGTTTGCTTATCCAGGCATTACATTTTGGTTGAAAACACAAACAGCAGTTAAGGTGATTAGAATGCTTGGAAATACAGCTTTGTAGACTACAGAAGTGAACGAACAGAGTTGCAAATACTTTGAATGTGCTCTTTACAAAGGTGTTACAACAGCTTGTTTTCATCTATTTCAGTGTTTTCAACTAAAATGTAATGACTGGATAAGCAAACTTTCTAAAGCATTTCAATTGAAAACATTATTTGCAAGGGAAAACAAGATGATGTAACATGTTTGCACTCTGTTCATTGAATGTAATTGCAAGTTTGTTCTTTATCAACTGTCAAAAACACAACAGCATTTCCAAGCATTCTTATCGCCTTAAACACTGTTTCAGTGCAATCAATTGTGTGTTTCTCCAAAATGTAATGCCTGGATAAACAAATACTTCCTAAGATATATTTCAAGTGAAAACATTGTTTGAAAATGAAAACAAGCTGTTGTAAACAAATTGGCAAAGATCACATTTCCATGTTTTTGCAACTCTGTTCTTGTTCTTCTGTAGGCAATGAAGCACAGTTTACAGTCATGCAATCGCCTTATCCACTGTTTCAGGGAATAACAATTTGGTGATTTCAACCAAAATGTAATGTATTTGAGAAAAAACATCTAAGATGTATTTCAAGTAAAAAAATAAAATAAAAATGCAAGAGAAAATAAGCTATTGTAACCTGTTTGAAAAGAGAACATTTGGATGTAATTTGGATGTATTTTCACTTCTGTAGACAATGAAGCAGGGTTTCCTATCATTCTAATCGCCTAACCTCTGTTTCAAGGCATGCCATAGTGTTTACAATCAAAATCTAATGCCTGATAAGTAATAACTTTCTAAGACATTTCAAGTGAAAATATGTTTGAAAAAGAAAACAAGCTGTTGTAACAACTCGGCAATGATCACATTTGCATGTTGTAACATGGGACGGGTGGTGAGTGAACACACTTGCGAAGTGCTGGTGCCTTGGGTGTTATGCAAAACGGAACTAACTAGAGAAGCCATAATATCAGGGACGGATGGAATAGAACAACTAAATATGTTTAATAACTTACACACATACAAAATAAACACTAAAGAAAGACTAACGGAGGACAACAATGATAGCTGTATTTTCATAAATACTCATACATTACAATTATGGACAAGAGGGGATTTACACAGAACCAGGCTATGTATGATAAACAAACAATATCCAGGATGAAAACACAAGTAGCAGAATGAAACAAGGAAAGCAACAGACAAGAGGGTAACTAAACAGAGAGTGCGGGGAGAAAACATGAGAACACGGGGCGAGGAAGGAGAAGCGAGATAAAAAGGAGATAACTAAACAAATATGAGTGAGGACAAACGAGATCTAACTAAACACAGGCAGAGGAGCGAGGACTAGGACAAATGGGTGAATGTGGAGCATGGACAAACGAGATCTTACCAGAAACAATGAGAGATAAAGTGATAATGACCGACAACCAGGAGACGTAGGAACTGGGTTTACAGAGGACTACAATCAGGGACAAATTAGGAACAGCTGGACACAAAGGGGAGGAGACACGGAACCATGGAGATGAAAACTGGAAAACCTGGAAGTGACTATGTTGCCATGGAAACGGGGAATGTTCAGGTCTGTGAATGTGACGCGTGTTATTGCAACTCTGTTCGTTCACTTCTGTAGTCTACAAAGCTGTATTTCCAAGCATTCTAATCACCTTAACTGCTGTTTCAGTGTTTTCAACCAAAATGTAATGCCTGGATAAGCAAAAAAAATGTTAAGATATATTTCAAGCGAAATCATTGTGTGAAAATGAAAACAAGCTGTGGTAACAAGTTGGCAATGATCACATTTGCATGTAATTGCAACTCTCTTCTTACACTTCTGTACACGAAGCAGAGTTTTCAAGCATTCTAATCACCTTAACCACTGTTTAAGTGCAATAGATTGTCTTTTCAACCAAAATGTAATGCCTGGATAAGCAAACACTTTCTAAGACATATTTCAAGTGAAAACATTGCGTACAAGGGAAAATAAGCCATTTTAACATGTTTGTACACTGTTCATTGAGTAATTGTAAGTTTGTTCTTTAACGTCTGTGATTAACAGCAGAATTTCCAAGCATTCTTATCGCCTTAAACACTGTTTCAGTGCAATAAATTGTGTTTTAATCCAAAATGTAATGCCTGGATAAGTATAAACTTTCTGATATATATTTCAAGTTAAAACATTGTGTGAAAATGAAAACAAGCTGTTGTAACAAGCTGCCAATGATCACATTTGCATGCAATTGGAAATCTGTTCTTGGACTTAAGCCTGTTTCAGGGCAAAACATTGTGTTTTCAACCAAAATCTAATGTACTTGAGGAAAACACTTAAGATGCATTTCAAGTGAAAAAAAAATTGTGCATGTGAAAAAAATATTTTTAATCCATTTGCAAAGAGCACATTGAAAATCATTACAACTCTCTTCATTCACTTCTGTAGACTACAAAACCGCATTTCCAAGCATTCTAATCACCTTAACCATGGTTTCAGTGCAATACATTGGGTTTTCAGCCAAAACGTAATGCCTGGATAAGCAAATGCCTTTGCTTAATGCCTTTCTAAGACGTATTGTGAATACATTGTGTGCCTTTCTCTTAAAGGTGGCGATGGCTTTGCGCAACTTCTGATGTGCCGCCTCCCACACCCGCTCACTGTGCCTCCACCACGCCTCCACCACTGGCTGATCTGATGTGGGCGGATTCCACGGATAGAGTGGGGGTTGGAAACCTAGGACACATTCAAAAGGTGTTAACCCAGTTGCTTCATGATGCAGTGAGTTCTGGGCGTACTCTGCCCATGGGAGGTAGGTACTCCAGGTCTTTGACTAGTTTTGACATTATGCCCTCAGAAATTTACCCAGTTCCTGGTTCGCCCTCTCTACCTGACCGTTGGCTTGAGGGTGGTAGCCAGATGTCAGGCTGACCGTGATGTTCAGTTTCCCTAACAATTCACATCTTAGATGTAAATTGGGGGCCCTTGACTGATACGATGTCCTCAGGCAGTCCAAACACTGAGAATACTTGGTGGAAGAGCAGCTCCGCCGTCTCCCAGGCAGTGGCTAGACCTTTCAGTGACAGGAATTTTACCATTTTAGAAAACCAGTCCACAATCACTAAGATCACAGTGTTGCCCTCTGAAACAGGTAGGCCAGTGACGAAGTCTATAGCAAGGTGAGACCAGGGTCGGGGAGTAGTGGGTAGCGGAAGTAGCTTACCTGCAGGCAGTGTGCGAGGAGTTTTGCTGTGGGCACATACTGCACAAGAGGCCACAAACCTGACAACCTCTCTGATCATGGCAGGCCACCAATAGTGAGCACTGAGAAGTTGTGTGGTTTGGATTGCTCCTGGGTGGACTGTCCCCACGGAGGTGTGTGCTCAAGTGATCAGGGCTCGCTGGTGACTGAGCAGCACAAAGAGATGGTCAGGTGGGCAGTGCGGTTGTAGATTTTCTGCTGTTATTTTCCGGTCTAGGGCCCATCTTAACATGGCCAGGAAACAGGTGCATGACAGAACCAGCTCTAGATTGCTGGATTGGGCTTCTGCATGGTGTTGTCACGAGGGGGCGTCTGCCCTAATGTTTTTCGCACCTGGTCTTTAGGTCACACGGAATGCAAATCTCATGAAGAAGAGCAACCACCGGGCTTGTCTAGAATTGAGCCTCTTAGCGGTCTGGAGGTATTCAAGATTCTTGTGGTATGTAATGACCAAAAAGGGATGCCGTGCTCCCTCTAGATAGTACCCCAGCATCCCAATTCAAGTATAATACGCTTCATCTGGCGGACACTGCGCGCAGCCCCCCCCAGATTTTTCCCGAACCGGGGGGCACATCGGAGGCGCTTTGTGGGTCACCCCAACTCGCTCTGAGGTGGCACGGGACTTCTAGCCCATCTGTGGGGGACACTGTAAATCATCAAAAATTGGTCATTTTGTTGCAGTTCGACATTTCACCACAGTGTGGCAGATGGCAGACTATACTTGAATTGGGATTTTCATCCCATTTCCAGTATATTTGACACAATAAATGATACATATTTGCATTGGGAGTTTCATCCCATTTGCAATATATTTGACAAACCACTGAAATATACCTGAATGGCGATTTTCATCCCATTTGCAGTATATTGACACACTAAATGGCATATTTGAATTTGGATTTTCATCCCATTTGTAGTATATTTGACACACTAAATGACATGCTTGTATTGGTATTTTCATCCCATTTGCAGTACATTTGACACACTCAACGACATATATTTGAATTGGGATTTTATTTGCAGTACATTTGACACACTCAACGACAGATATTTGAATTGGGATTTTCATCCCATTTGCAATATATTTGACACTCACTCAGTGACATCTGAATTGGGATTTTCATCCCATTGGCAGTATATTTGACACTCACTCAGTGACATCTGAATTGGGATTTTCATCCCATTGGCAGTATATTTGACACACTCAATTACATATATAAAATCATCTTTTACAATAATAACTTTGGAAACCTTGGACACCATCCCACTTGCAGTGTATTTGACATTGTTGAAATATACTTGAATTTGACACCATCCCGCATGCAGTATATTTGACACAACTAAAATATACTTCGACTGGGATCCCACTTGCAATATCTTTGACATAATTCAAATATACTGGAAGTGGGTCTGTCAGAAAGTGGAAGTGCACATGTTGGGAGTCGGCCTATGCCCACCTTTTAACCTAGACATTAAATTAACTAGATAATTTATGTCAATTAGGTCTAGTATCTAGCCAGCAGGTTTTGGACACCTACGTTGTATGGCTTGTGTTTAGGGCCCTGAAATGTTAGTTAGGCCTATCCTATTCATATGCATTGACTATGAGAGCTTTTGTTACGAGTTGGCGTACGTAAACCTTTTAACCTAGAGATTTCAAACTTGGGATACTTCAACTCACTTAGGTCTAGTATCTAGCTAGTGAGTTTGGGGCTCCTATGTTACACTACTGGTGTTTAAAGCCCTAAAACATACACATCAAGGGTTAGGGTTATCATTTCAGGAATAGGACCACATAGGGTCACAAGACTTCATGGGTGGGATGTATGAGGCCTCATGGATGACATATTGGAGCAGCGTCCCTGTAGATCATCAGAAACAACAAAAATCAACTGTTTTATAGGGTGTGCAAAACAAGTATATGAGATATGAATAGAAATATACTTGGAATGGGATGTTTACAAACAGTGTTTAGGGAGGGGCCAAGATTTTGTAGCGTCAACCGGTGGCTCATCTGGGTGCCCCGAATAACATTGGAAGGCCGGGTTGCCACAGCTTAGGGAAAACTACTTCCTGTTCCATAAACTCTAGGGGTCTGGCACTTTAATATGTTGTCTCTGGAGCCTCCATTACACCTCCAGTTAAATCATGTCACCCTACAAGTGAGGGAAAGCTACGTACTGTTCCTTAACATCTAGGGGTCAGGCACTTCCATTTTTGGCCTCAGGGGGCATCACTGAGCGAATGGATGCGCTTTGGGGCCAATTGGGCCTTCCTTGCCCTTTCCTGACCTTTATTGACAGGTGTCCATTTGGTGCCCATTCATATATACTCAGAGTGGGATCCATTAGACAGACAGACAGACGTGGACAGGACAGCTGGATGAACCTCCCCTTACAGGTGGGATGGGATGTAGTGGACCAATGAACGGACCATCCCACTCCACGTATATATGACACCATTCAATATGCTTGATTTGGGATTATAGCTTTCTCTGTGCTCAGACTGCTTTCAGGGTGTTCAATCTGTATGTGGAAGTAGGGTCTAGGGTGAGGGGCAAGAAAGCACAAGAGCACCCCTAGTGAGTACCAAAACCTGTATATTGACCATGGTAAGCGGGTCAGTAAAGGGCAGTAAACACTGTCTGGACGATCACTTAACCTAGCGCGTATTGGGATCTAAAATGAGCTCGCAAACCCTTTGTGCATATATGTGTCCAATTGCAGTATATAAGAATGGGGCCCGATCCCAAAAAGTGTATATCGGTACTAACTCTAGGTCAGTTGGCTTCAGTCTTCCACACAACGCTGATGCTCTCATCCTCCATACTAAAAACAAACTTTCCCGAGTGGCCCTGATCCGCGGCTCGTCGGAGTTGAGTCTTTACCACTTGCGTCTGTTGATGGGAGGGGACTCCGGTGCCACTGTTTCCTTACAGTCCACCTTTTGGAGTATACACTTTTTGCCCCAGTGTCATCACACTGCGCTGGGTCCCAGAGCCTCAAGATCCCAGACCTCCCTACAACAGCCACCGGATCCACCTTACCGTCGGTTCACTCTACGGTCGATTGCAGCAGTCCGGCTCCCGCCTCTGGAACTCCTTTCTCCCTTCAAATACGGGGTTTAGGAGATGAGGATATTCATCTTTTCCTCATGGATGTCTCCCTCTCAGTTGCGGGGTACGGAGCTGTGCAATCCTGCTGACAACACCAAATTGTGGAGGAAAAATCAATCAGACTCGAGCCAGATGTGCGTATGAGCGAGCTTTATTGCTTCTGTCCTTATGCACCGAGGGAGAGAAGCCTCTCACTTATTTTCACATGAGTTCAAATACCCCCACCATTCCCTGCCGTTCTCTCATGTGCTAATCTCATTACTCCAGGTGCCAGACATCTCAACCATCATTGAACATTCTTTCCTGCTAAGAACAGTTTGTTACCCCCTGTTGCTGCACCCCTGCCCAGCAACAGCTAAGCGATAACTGTCATACTCCATCTCTTCTCTATTCGCCTTTCTTGCAGACTGGTCAAGATGAGGGCAAAGGTCACATATTTCTTACTCTTCTTTTAAGCAAGCATTAAGAATTTTCCCTCACAGTACTTTGTTGGAACAGGAAACAACATATCTGCTTGATAATAGTTTAGCTATCCATAGTAGTTCTCAGCCAGTTACGCTATATACTGATCATAATCCCTTGGTCTTTCTTAGCCTTATGGCAAACACCAACCAGCATCTTATGCGCTGGTCCCTCATTGTACAGGGGTTCAACTTGAATATCCTACACAAATAGGGAAATGAGAATGTGGTAGCAGATGCCCTGTCCCGGGCTTAGATTTATTTGATGGTTGATGATATTGATTTATTTCCTAACGTAGAAGTTCTGGGGAGAAGTCCCTGCTAAAGGGGAGGGTGTTATGTCCATCTGCATTCTGTGTTCCTGGATTTGCCTCTTCCTCACGGGTGCCCCCCATCCTCAGCCACAGCAGGTTTTCCAGTGAGCAGAGCGCAAAATAAAAGGAAGAGGAAGAGACAAAGGGCTCGGCTTAGGGCTCATTGGAGAAGAGTTTGCTGTTGTTGGTTTGGACTTGTTGCTATAGTTTGAGCTTGTGTTTGCTAGATTTAGTGTATGACTTTGTATTTGCCCCTTGTTTGATTGCTGGATAATATATGTTTCTTGTGTGTATTGTCCTGTATATAGTTACACACTGGTGGTGGGGAGTGGCTGCCATTTTGTTTGGGTGTGGGTTTATCTTTGTTTCCAACAGTGTATTCAGTGTAGTCATTGTAAGTTTCTTATTGTTAGCTTAGTCGTCATTTTGTTTCTAGTGTGGTTTTGGGTACTGTGTTGGCCTTGGTCACTCCTGATACAATTGCACCAGTTTCTTGTCTTTAACCAGGTACTGCACCAACACCCCCTAGCGGGCCCGCTGGCGGGCCCAAACGAGCATACTCAAATAAATTACTTGATAACATCGAATATTCTTAAAAACTAAAAACTAGATCTTTGCTGTCATACACAAGATCTTTGCTGTCAACGATGTCTGTTTATTCATTCCATTACTCATTTCTAATTTTGTAATATTCAAAACCCTATGTTATAATCAACTAACCTCTGTTTCAGGGCAAGCCATAGAGTTTAAAAATAAAATGTAATGTATTGGAGGGAAACATTTTCTAAGACGTATTTCAAGTGAGATGAATGTGTGTTCGTGAATACAAGCTGTTGGACCACGTTTGCACTCTGTACATTAGAAGTAATTGAAGCTCTATTCTTTCACTTCTGTGAATAACAAAACAGGATTTCCAATCTTTCCAGGCCCCTTAAGACTGTTTCAGTGCAAGACATAATGTTTTCAAAAAATATATAATAACTGATAATTAATGATTTCTAAGATAGATTTCAAGTGAAAACATTGTTTGAAATGAAAACAAGCTGTTGCAACAAGTTGGCAATGATCACATTTGCATGTAATCGGAAATCTGTTCTTGGACTTCTCTACAAAAGAAGCAGTTTATAATTATGCAATCGCCTTATCCACTGTTTCAAGGCAATACATTTTGTTGATTTCAAGCAAGGAAAAAGCATTTCAAAGCATTCTAACTGACTTATACACCGTTTCAGTGCAAGGCAAACCGTTTTTGACCAAAATGTAAAACATAAGAAAACACTTTGTAACACGTATTTCAAGTGAAAGAGTTCATACAAGTTGTTTGTAATGTGACCATTGAAAGTAATTGCAACTCTGTTTTTACAACTCTAACCACTACGAAACAGCGTTTCCATGCATTGTAATTGGCATATACACCGTTTCAGAGCAAGACTTATTGATTTTAACCAAACTGTATAACTTACAATATGTTAAGAAAACACATATTTCAAGTGAAAATATTTTATCCAACTGCAAACAATCTGTTTTAACATGTTTGCAATGTGCATATTGCAGGTATTTGAAACTCTGCTCTTTTATGTCTGCCTACTATGAAAAAGCATTTCAAAGCATTCTAACTGACTTATACGTTGTTTCAGTGCAGGGCTAACCGATTTTGACCAAAATGTAAAACATAAGAAAACACTTTGTAACATGTATTTCAAGTGAAAAAAGTTCATACAGGGGAGAACAAGTTGTAATGTGACCATTGAAAGTAAATGCAGCTCTGTTTTTACACCTCTAACCACTATGAAACACCGTTTCCATGCATTGTAATCGGTTTATAAACCGTTTCAGAGCAAGACTTATTGTTTTTAACCAAACTGTATAACTTACAATATTTCACCACTTTGCATTTCACAAATTCAATGGGTAGCATTTTATTCTGCATTCTGTTGCATAAAGTGAATGGGCAACGATTTCAAACACTTTGTTCTTTAAAATTAAGCTGGTAGAGATGCTGGAAGAGTGTTTGATGGGACTAGCAGGACTGGACACATTTATGGAGAATGGGACAGGGGCGCGAGGGGAGGAGAGGTGCTGTTACTGCGACTGATGGGCCCTAAAAAATTACAAGATTATTAGGTGGTGAGATTTTTTTTTTATATATTGTTGCCCGATGCTATTAAATGAGTTCCAGTGAAGTAACTTGCTACTTGAGTATTCTTGTAACAGATACTTTCTTACTTTTACTTAAGTAATAATTTAAATGACTACTTTTACTTCTACTTCAGTAGTTATTATTTTAAAGTAACAGTAATTTTACTTGATGACAGTTTTGCCTACTCTACCGACCTCTCTCTGTATTACAGTTAATGTCTTGATCTTTATCAAAAACCCATGTAGTGCCTGCATGGAGGGACTTCGTGTTGTATTGGAAAACTGTAATAAATGTCTATATAACTGTACCCATCTTTCAGCTACGTACTCAGCTGCCGCTAAAAATAGGGATTTCACATATTTTTTAAACTTTTGACTTATTTTCCCAATGACCAAAATGTCAGCGCAACCCTGTAGTAACATCACATTGTCTATGATGTCACAATGGCTATGACATCACTACATCTATTTTAAAGGTGAGCGCAAGCATCTATATGTTATTTCACTTGACACACTTCAGCAGTTCAAAGGTTGGGAGACAATAGGGTGAATTAAACCTAACCATAGGTGGTGGATTACTACTGAATTTTACAGAACAAGGTACAGTGGAATGTTTAGTCTCTTAGGGATCATTTTGATGCATTTCAAACAGAGAAGGTCTGTCAGAAAAACAGCTGTAACATCCAAAACATACTTCATCAAGCATTAAAAAGTGGCATGGTGTTCTTGTCATATAGATTTTAGGGAATCTGTCATTAAACTGCTCAAAAGAATTTTAGTGATGTCATAATATTACTATTACAGGAGAGCTGCAAATATTCTAAATTGGAACTGCACAGCCTAATATCCAAATAAGTCTGTACTGAATCTCTGTGACCAAAAGGAAACGACCCTTACAGTGGCACCAGCAATGCAGACGGTATTCAGACAGGGAATCGATTTAGCGAGGAATATTTGCTCGTCAACTTTTGGGATAATGGCAAAAAGGGTAGGTTGGGCAAATGTTTTAAAAAGAGAATACTTGTTTAATACTACCTTACAACCAAGTTTTATCTAACTTTGTACTGAGAATTTTTGCTTCTTAACCCCCAGGCCCTCTATAACCCTCTATTGGAGGATGATGAAGAAACATCTGATGATGCCTTTTGTATGGACCCGTTGTGTCCGGTAAAATAAGGCTGTATTTTCATACATTGAGTACTGTTAATAGAATAAAGTCTATGGGATGGATCTTTTCACATCCAGAATGAAATGTTACCACTCCAAAATCTATTTTTCTCTGTGTTTTGTCTGAAGGATTTTAAGGGGGCATTTTGGGGTCAAGTTGTGGTAAGTAGCACTACCTTTTCACAGATGTTTCAATAGGCTAAAGCTTTTACCCATAAAGCATGTTTTCAAGCACTGTCATGTGTCTTCTGAGTCAAACATGATCTTTTGTAAACAAATTAACTTGGTTAATGATAAATAATAAATAAATGATTGACATTCCTCATGATAAGAGGCTCATTCCACAGAAGTAGTTCTAAGTGTGACAGAGTAATGTCCTGACACACAAAACCACTGCAGTGGAATCAGACCTCTTTTTAGAGGTTTTTCTTATACATCTAGACCTAGACCTTTATACTCCACCTGGGTCTTATAGGAGGACAATGTGGAGACCCCCTTTGGCACTGTATGCTGCACCATGGCAGGTATCCCCAGGGATAACCGACCGGTCATCCTCACCTACCATGACATCGGAATGAACCGTAAGACTCTGATACTGTTGCTTGTGGCATGTAGCTGATTGCTCTAAAGTCTAAAACTTAGCATAAGTGTCATTTATTGTGTTGTAATGACCCTGGAATGCATGTCTGCAGACAAAACTTGCTTCGACGTTCTTTTCTATGATGAGGACATGCAGGAAATCATGCGACACTTTGCCGTGTGTCAGGTCAACGCTCCTGGGCAACATGAGGGTGCCAGCACCTTCCCTGCAGGGTGAGCGTGAGTGCACCATATGCCACAATGTTCTTTCAGGGGCTGAAAGACATTCCAAGGTTAAATCTAATCTAAAATGTGACCTTCAGCTACCCCATACAATTTTTTCCAGAATGTATATTTATCAGAACCTACTCCATAGCCCTCCGTCTGCCCTCAGACCACTCCTTCCTGGCAGTCAGACAGGACGACTCTATGCCATGGTGTTGGTGCCCACCTAAACTAACATCTGGAGGCCCTGACTGTCAGCATGTCTAGCTGGCACCGGCTTGTCATGCACCAGGGTTTCTTTCATGAACGTTTTTCTTAGCGTTCATATGCTACATTGATGGCTGTGGCTCCCAGTACATCATAGCTAGGTTTAGCAGGTTCAAATCCTGAAGAATCAGTGGCGTCCCTTAGAATTATAACTCACTCAGTGCAATTTTTTTCCTGTAGATTCACATATCCCTCAATGGACAAGCTCTCCGAGACCCTCCCAATTGTGCTCAAGCATTTTAAGTGAGTGAACCAGATTAGCCATTTACTCTGAGATTAAACTGTCAATCCTTGTTCTAATCTGAAACCTTGCGCTTTAATGGTTTAAAGTTATGTACATTTTTTTCTCTCCACAGAATTAAGAGTGTTATTGGAATGGGTGTTGGAGCAGGAGCAAACATCCTCACACGGTTCGCTGTGAGTTGTAGCACTGTCTTTCTTCCCAATAGATTTTAACACAATGATCAAACAAGGATTACTCCTTGGTGAAATTCTTGCTTTGTAACAAAGTGTTGATACTTGCAGCATAATCCTAATCATTACACTGTCAAGATAGCTAGACATCAACTCTCCAGAATACTGACACTTCTCTATTGTTCCTCTGCTTGCACATGTAAACAAACCTTTTTCTAAGTGCAATGTAAAGTGCAAGAATGCCAAATATGGAGACTCTTAATTGCTCATTTAACTACAACAGTTTGACATATAGTAAGTAATTTTGCCCTGAAGGTTTATCTCCCTTTGACTGCTCATGCATAAATGTCTTGCAGTTGAAGTACCCAGACTTGGTTGAGGGCCTTGTCCTGATGAACATTAATGCTCAGGCAGAGGGCTGGGCAGACCGGGCAGCATCCAAGGTATCACAGTCTAATGCAATAGTAATTATCATTCTGTTAACACCCTGCTTAAACATCACGATCCCTGTATCTCTACAATTATGTCGTTTAGCTGGTCCCACCTAGCGTCCATGTCTATGGTTTCCCTGTCTCATGTCTTTTGTTTTGCTTTACTTCCTTGTTGTGGTTCTGTTCCTTAGTTTCATTTTCTCCGCTCCTTATTATTTGCACCTGTCTTGTTTAACTCTTATTACTTCATGTATTTAAACCGTCTTGTTCCCTGTGTCTTGGCTGTTCACTGAATCCATATAACTTTCAATGTGATAACAAATAGTTCTCAGCATATTACTCTTAGTTTTCTGCAGTTTCCAGTTAACCTTTCATGCCAATCATATGGTGACAATCGACCCTATATTTTTATTCTTTTGGGATCCTTAGAAAAGTGTCAAGCCTCTTTTAATAAAGTAATGTATTTGATCAAAGCTTATGTGTACTCCAGCCACTAAAGATCAACCCACACTTTCCACAGATTTCCAGCTGGGCCCTTGGTCCCCCCAGTGTTGTCATCTCCCACCTGTTCGGTCAGGTACGAAATAACGCCTAAAATGAAATGTATATTGTATGTATTATTGAGCAGTACTTGTCAACCCAGTCCTTGTGATACATCTGACATCCCACATTTTCCCTCTATCCCAGCTCCTGACAACATCATCCTAGCTCCTAAACCAAGCCATTAGGAAAATGAACACCTGGTACAGGTGTACTGGGCTGGGTTAGAATAAACATGTGGGCCATTTCATGTGTACTGTGGACTGGGTCACTAAACACTGAACTAGAATATTTAAAAGTTAAATGCCTTATTACTAAAGATGAGTGTTCCAAATGAGCTGTCCTGAATTTAGACTGTGTCCTTTTCGTAACTAAAGAACCAGATGCCTACATTATTGTCCATCAAAAGGTCAACAATGTTTTTTGTTTTTTTTACATATTCTTTTTATTATACATTTCTGTCTCGAGTGCCTGTGCAGACTGTGCATATAGAGGAAGAGACATTTAAATTCATATTCACATCAAGTTTTGATGTTTTGTGACTGATTGCGTCTTGGACTGACTCCTTTATGGAACCGTGGCAGGAGGAGATTAAGAAGAAGGCAGAATTTGTAAAGACCTTCCGTCACAACATCAGCAAAAGGATTAACCAGACCAACCTTCTGCATTTTATGAAGTCCTACAACAGGTATGACTGATATCTGCATTCTATGGAATCTTCTGAGCTCTCTGCTTCTAGACTTGTTTGTCATATGAACAGCTCCCAGTCTTATTAGATCTGATCAATTTTCAGCCGAAGTAAACTGAACATTAAGAGAACTTCTCTGGGTAGAAAGACTCTAAAGTAAGTGAGAAACTGTTTCTCTTTTATCCTTATTCCATGTTATTTTTTGATGTAAAATGCCCCTGTGCCACCACATGCCTGAAAGGTTTTGTTGCTGTAGGTGTCACACTCTTCTGGTGGTAGGAGATGACTCTCCTGTGGTGGATGCTGTGGTATGTACAGCTTGTTTTACATGCAGAAGTTTAAAAACAACATTCAAAATCCAACCCAGCATTCAAATCAAACTTCTATATG
This sequence comes from Electrophorus electricus, assembly GCF_041902795.1. NCBI lineage: Eukaryota > Metazoa > Chordata > Actinopteri > Gymnotiformes > Gymnotidae > Electrophorus > Electrophorus electricus. The sequence continues at coordinate 14,872,211 of NC_137505.1, read as the reverse complement.
TACCTGGAAGCCTGCGTGCAAATGTTTGTGTTTTCCGTCGTAGGTTGACTGCAATTCCAAAATGAATCCCTCAAAGACAACCCTCCTCAAAGTTAGTGACCTTCAAACCTCAGCAAAGCAATACTTAAAATGTTATGTTTTGCTTTTTTTATTTGACTCTCATTATAAATGTAGAAGTCATTATATGTCACTGGGGGCTTATAAATCTAGAACTTTGTGATGAACTTGTGGTGAATAACATTGTCCTTCATGTTGTCCCTCATGAAGATGGCTGACTGTGGAGGTCTACCACAGCTTGATCAGGTCTGTCGTTACCCATTAAAATAATGCTCTTGCATTCAAACTGAGTGATGCACTGTGTAATCTATTGTGTCCTGTTCTTACCTTATAGCCTGGCAAGCTGGCAGAAGCCTTGAAATACTTCATTCAAGGACTGGGCTACAGTAAGTAAATACTGTAAACACACTGTCAAAAGGTTGAAATTAAAAATCGTTCAGCCTCTGCGCAATGTAAAACCCATAAATCCAGTTTAGAAAAGTTCAATACTGCCTGTTGTAGACCTTCAGGCTTTCACAACTATCTTTAAGTTATGCATGCTTTGTAAATGGTGCAGTTAAGTAGGGACCTTGAGCTATGTTACTTCACCTTGTCCTTCTGCTTATCTGCCTCTGACAGTGTCTTCTGCAGGCATGACACACCTGTCTCATTGGCACCCCGCCTTCTCCACCAGAATGGCATTCTTCCACCCCTGGGCCATCACTTCCATGGAAAGCACCTCCAAGCAACGCTGAAGATGAGGCTCTCCTACCCGCTGCTCCATCCCAGTGTTGTCATGCTCAGTTCGGCTCCATTTCAAATAAAAAATACTCTAAATTGAGGGACCATTGATGTGTTGGTGTTAGTGTTTGTGTGTCATTGTCCCAGTGAACTAATTTAGACTTGCACAAAAGGGAAAAAAAAAAACTAAACGATAAAAAGCTGTTTAAAATGTTTATACTTATCAGGCTCAGTGTTGTACCTTTATTTAGTAGCCATAAAAAAGTTGATGTATAGTACATCAATCAATGTATAACACTTTTAGTACTTAGTATATGAATCAATGTATAATATTTGGACTGCTTTAACACCAGTACAAAAGTTTAATATAATAAAGAAATAATGCACTGTGATTACGTGTGGCGGCCCGAGTGCCGTAGGGCGAGGGGCAGGACGCACAGACTCCACCGACTGGGACGAACATTTATTAACATAAATGACAGCGGCACTCACGTATTAGAAACAATAAACATGGACCTGAAACAAATGAAGTTAAACAAACATGATACACAAGAATACATCTAACATAAACACGTTACATTCAGACATTACACCGACAATGACCAACACCCTGTACACTTTAACACGGGTTTATATACATTGAGACGAACAAGGTGCAGGTGTGGTTACAAACACAGCCCTCCCACTGAACGTGGCAGGCCAAACCCCATGACTCAGGGGAGGCTAACATTCCGTGACATTATGCTTCATCTTGTAAAAGCTTTACATGACTGACAATTTCAGCTTTTTCAGAGGACCTATTTAATTCTTTCTTACATTGTACTTCTTTCCATTCCTAGTGTAATCTTGAAATAAATTCAACTTAATTTTAATGGAAGTCTTCATAATGTGTGTTTCAGGTTATGCAAATACTTTGGGAGTTGTTTAAATCAGTCAATCTACTGAATTCCCCACCAACAACAGTATGAATAATTAATTGTCATTTACATTTATAACTTTTAACATACTAGCAGCATGTGAGTTTCATGAATTTGTACTTCATTAACTATTTGTATCACATTATTTACATTACTGTTGTAATAGTAATAGTAAAAATTCAATGGTAATAGGGCACATTGATTTGACACAGTTCAATGGTATTAAGTACCCAGTGCTCTGCTTTGAAGAAGAAGAAGTACAACATTGAATTATTTTACTGCACTTGTACTGCATTTTTTCAATGTATTTACATCATTTTAGAGAATGCCATATTAAGGAATAAATAAATAAATAAAGTTTATTTACCTACTATTGTTCTTACGTCCACTGAAGTCCAAAATAATCTTTAAGGCTCTAGGTTACTTAATAGCAAATACATTTCTGTGGTATTCTGATTTATTTTCTACTTGAAAGACAGGGAATATTCTGATGTCTTTATTAGTAACTTTAATGCACCTAATGCACTCTTTTGGGGCACCCTAAAACTCTGACTAGTATTACGTGAGTAATCGCTCTAGAGCAGGGAATTGAAGATAACAGGATAATTGAGGAAAAAAGGGGAAATTTTGTTTTTTTTTTCTAAAATGAATGATGTAGCTAGTGATATGAAGCCCACCCAGCCTGTTTCACTATTTGGTATCTATAGGCCACCACGGCCCTACTCAGAATTTATTAAGGAATTTTCAGATTTCCTTTCTAATCTAGTCACTTTTGTAGAAAGAGCCATTATTTTTTGTGATTTCAATATTCACCTTGATAATGCCCAAGACCCTTTGAGATTGGCCTTTAGCTGTATATCAGAATCAATTGGTTTCATTCAATGTATAAGAGAACCCACACACTCTGATGGACATGCGCTTGACTTACTATTGACATACGGTGGACACGGAGAACATAGTCAGACTACCCCAGTCGGATGCCACCTCAGACCATTCCTTAATTTCATTTGAACTACATACAAGCCACAATATAATAACCTCGCCTCGCTATCATAGCAGACGCACGATCACATCAGCCACTGCATCCCCTGTAGATTCACACACTGTTCTTTATAAAGGCATCTCTCACAGTTTAGTTACATGTAACATTTTAGCTTTTAAGCATGTAGCCACCTTTCCATATTCTTTTCTAACCTTTAAAGGGAGATGTTTCTAGCATCACCTTTGACCACATTTCCATACTTTCAAATGCAATAAATTCTTTACAAGAGGTGGTCCCTGTTATTACTGAGGTAATAACATGCGTGTTTACAGGGAAAAGAGGCCTAACAGTGCATTGGACAGATTAATAACATAAAACATAAGGGAGTTTAGAGATTCTGTGTCCTTTCAGAATGACTTGCATACAGGGCTTCAGGCTTCAGTAAAGGATCCTGCGTAGGCTTTTGGTGGACCTCAGGGTAAGATATATGAACTCTCCACCAGGTTCAGGACCATATAGAAAAACAATCTTCTTTAGGACAAGGCTAATACAAATCTTCTCTTGGAATGTAGTGGTAATGGCTTCCAACTGGTGTGGGTATTGAATAGCAGTTTGCATATATTGACTACTGTGTGGTTCAGATGTAATGGTGGTGAATGCAAACACTAATATGTAAAGGAAGGTGGGGTGAATACATAACCACTTCTGAAAAGTGTATAAAAATATGGGTTCTCTGTTTGACAGTTAGACCTTCACGAAGGGTGCCTCAATAATGCTTGTTAAGGTTAACCGGCAATAAAGGATGGGACCAGCTATTCTCTTTAACTAATTCTGAAGGCTGACTCTTCATGTTATGTTTGAATGTTTAACTTTAAAACTAACTGACTGGGTATTTAGGAACGACATTACTTTCCAAACATCATTACTACTTTTCATCCCTTCTCATACCTTTCGGTTTCTACCCTTTATCATCTTTGTTAGCTGCACAGCAGGGGCAGGATATTGGTGGAATCCTGCAAGGCATTCCAGCACTCTCTTACAAAACTATTAAAACTGTTTTTTGCCATATCCATATAAGATATCTCAAATGTGTATAGAATGTAGGTAAGCAATTCTGCTTCCTCCATGGTGCAAATTTGGTATAGATTGAATAACCCTATTTATAATCTTCAGTAGCATATAAGAAATCCAGATCCTCAAATAGCCACATTAGAAATTGTAATTTGGTACAATTTTAAATGCTTGTCTATCACAGGGTAGACTTAGATTGAGACACCATGTTTGACAATTGTATTCGAAACCACCATACCTAGTAAAATTTACTGGGCTCAACCAACCCTTGTAATTGCACATCTTCCTACATCTCACAAGGGACAACTTTCTGGAGGGACATTACTTCACATAATGTCATTCCTTTAATCTAGCATCTTAAACACTGATGATGGGTTTACTCCAGCTACACAAGCTAATGCTAACACTTGCTAATGTCCTCTTTTCTCAGGCCTGATGTACTTCCTCCTTTCTAACAAAAGGCCGTTTAATCCTGTCAATGATTTGTGATACCCAGTTTGTTTTCTTTGTATCATCATTTTAAAATCAAGTGAAAATCTAAGACTTACAATAGTACACTTACATTGCTTTAGGTAGTTTGGTTAATCAGCCTTGGTTACTATCAAAGAGCTGCACATATGTAATCATGATGTCAGGACATCTCAAGGATTACACTATGAACCGGATGGACAAGTTGACTTGTGGAATTGATCACCTGCAAGTGGATATTACAGTAAACCTGGACTGCATGGATAACCGTTTGTGCTCTTCAGGACTATGACATCAGCCCCAGCCTGAAGACCAAGGGGGGAAATTTAGGTACCATGCCAATCCAGCAGATAGCAGCACCATCATCACCGCATTGAGCAAACTTGCATCAAATGGAAGAAAGAGGGTGTGCCTAAAAGCAGGTGGAATTCAGGTGTCTTAAATACCCTGATCAACAGACCTTTACACTCTCTCTGGTTTTTCCTCCATCAAGGTTAGACCTAAAAGAGGGGCTTTGTCATCTCTCTCTCAGATACTTTCTTCACTCAGCACCATGTGGACAGTTAACAGCAAACAGCTGAGAATCATATTTCTCCATTTAATTGATCCAAGAGATGGTGGAATCTAGACTAACGTCTTGTTACCACCCCGTCTAGGCTATGGCACCGTACCAAGGAAAAAGAATGATAAACGGCTAAAGGAATGGAACATGCAACTGTTAAAGAGTAACAGAAAGAAACATAAGCACAAATGGTAGACTCTTTTTAGTGTATTGTTGTATAATACAGAAGTTACAAATAAACACACTGGTGCAATTTCTTCTGAAGTGACCCAGGCCAAAACAATAAATAAGACACACACCAGCGAAAGAAAATTGAGGTCCAAGCAGGGAAAAGAAGGTCATACACACAAATGATACAATTACAAACAAGCCAAAACCGACTGCTGAACTAGCTGCCACTGCCGCCACCCCCGCTGCCGCCGCTGCCTCACTGCCTCCAACAGCCCCACTGCCTCCCTCCTCTTCTGCCTTCGGGAGGGGCCTTTATATAGGAGTGGCCAGGAGTGGCCAGCAGGCAGGTAGACCTGGGGAGGAACAGAGCAGAGTCAAGTTCAGAAAAGGTGAGGAAACCTGGCACCGGATCTGGATTCTGAGATACACCTAGAGAAAGGAAACACATACACACACGCTTACAGACAGAAATCTGATCAACATTACCACAGCAACAGGTTCACCAAATTTCTTCAAGCAAGCTTGCAAATGCGGTCAGTTCCCTCCTGTTAAACTGCGGATGGAACTCATATTCCCAGCATACCTTGACGACGTCACATTTTATCAACAAGAAACCAGGGGTGGAAATTCCCTCCTAATTGTAGACAAACTGAGTGAGGATGACCAACTGAGATAATCACCAAAAATCATCAACATGTGAGACTTTTACATCTGGGCATAGTTTATAGTCGGGCATATCTGGGCAAAAGTATATAGGTTACATTTAGCTGATGCTTTTATCCAAAGCAACTGAGTACAACTTGAGCAATTGAGGGCCTTGCTCCGATGCCCAACAGTGGACCTTGATCCAACAACCTTCTGATTATAACTCAAGTAACTCAAGTAACAGCTGCCACTGCTTGAATTAAACAGTAAAGTTTAATCAAGATCCTAGTACTTTCTTGAAAGTATTTGGGCTTGGTGTACATACCATTTTGTTTGGATAATCTTAAGTAATATTTGTACAGACTGGAAGTTCTTTTTCCTCTTTGCATACAATCTCTCTATGTCTTGCTTTTTACTAGCAAACATAGGTATCATCATGTCACTTCAATAGGCACAGACACATTGACCTTATTGTTCAGTTAGTAAACCTGCCATTACCCTTTGTTCTAACATCACGTGAGAACAAGCCAGCTGAGCTCATTAACATACAGTCACATTGCTGTTTAAATTCTGCACCATTTTATTGCTGGCACAATAGCATGTCCGCCTCCTTCTCGCTCTCGCGAGCGTGTACCGACCTGCATGAAAGCATTCGCTCTCCTCTCCTTTTACACACTCACACACATAAACACATGCTCGCTATATTTTAGCTTGTTTTTCTGTAAATATACAGATTGTTTATGCTATTGTTTGTGATTTAGAGTAGTTGCGTTAATAAATTTATCATTTATTCTCACCAAGTTGTCTGTCTTGATATCATTCAGATTGTGCTTGTTGCCAATATCCTCAAACAAATGACTGTAATTTAAATCTTTCAGGGATCAAATCATTAATGTTACTTTCTTTGTTAAAAATGAAAGATTGTGATTTCAATATTTGAGATGATTTAATGGGACTGATTAGTGTGTCAAACCACTACAGTGGGCCTGTCCCTCTTGCTGGGCGCCCAGCGCACTGTGACAGCATGACTTTAAACTTAGCAAACAGGAACTGTTTGGATTGCTTCAACCACAGTGGCAACAAGACTAAAGAGATGTGAGGAGGCTTCTGAAATAAGCTTCTCACTTTATTCAACATGAATTGGCATTTCATTTTCGTTTTCATCATTTGATGTAAGTTATTTTCTATGCAATACTACAATATATACATTGTTAGTTTTTTTTTTTTTTTTCATATGTAGCATTTTTTAATTCCTTAGCAGAAACAAGAATTCTTGTGTTCCAGTAACAGTGGTGCTGGGTTGTATATGCAGGCACTGAGAAATGGAATTGGTCACAGAGGCAGTTAACTCTTCAGAGTGGAGCATCTGTCAACATCTGAAATATAAACAACATAAGAAATACTGGTGCTGTGAGCGTGTAACAGCATTCAATTACTGCACGATTATGGCATATGCCAACAATACAAACAAGAAAGTGACAGTAACTGATAACCCAGCTCAGACTCTCTTTACTGTCACTGTGAGGGATCTACAGGAGAGAAACACTGGAGCATATTGGTGTGCAGTGGAGATTTCAGGAATATTTCAACCAGATGTCAAAACACAGCTATATATCACTGTGAAATCAGGTATTACAAATTCTTTATGAATATTGAATATTCAGTTTAGTGACATTTCTCATATTGCATATATTTCATCCATACATATTCATACAAAAGTGCCTTTCTTTGTTTCCAGCTCCTGCTGTGTCTGTGACCAAGAGCAGAGTGAGTGGAGAGGAGGGGAGCAGCGTCAGTGTCCAGTGTCTCTACAGCGCTGCATATAAGAAAGAGGCAAAGAAGTGGTGCAGATCTATAGACTGGACCTGCTACACAGTGGGGAGGACCAACAAATCCCAGAATTCAGCAGTGCAGATCAGTGATGATGGGAAAGGCACCTTCACGGTGTTGATGACTGGACTGAAGAAGACTGATGCTGGCTGGTACTGGTGCTCCACGGGAGGTCTAGAAGTTCCTGTTCACTTTGACGTCACTGATGCACTTGCAGGTATATTGTTTTGTATCTAATCAATTAAATGGTGTAAAAATTATTAATGTTGTTTAACCTTTAAAAGATGACAACAGTGATTAAAGAAAGAAAAAAAACTATGCATAGGGTGCCTTTTTAGATTTGGTTATGTCACGTTGCAGCCCCGCCCCTCCTCAAACGTCTTGGTGTGTACGTGTGTGTGTTCGTCCATGTCGCCGCGCCTTTTCGTGTCGTCCACCTGTTCTGTATTATGTGTAATCCTCGTGTGTGTGTATATATGTCTCTTGTGTTGTAGTACGTGTTGTTGGTGTTTGAACGGTGTTTAGTGAGGTGTGCGGTGTTAGATGTGTCATCTGTGTTAAATAAAAATGTGTGTTTGAACGTGCCCCTACTCCACATACTGTTAGCCTCGAATCATCACAGAAACACCAACCAAAGAAGGATGCCTGGGAAGGGCAAGAAGAAGGAGAAGAAGGGGAAAAGACGCACTTCCCCAAATAGTGCCTGCAATCCCTCCGTGCTCTTGGGTACCCTCCTGACTCCTGCTGCAGAAGAGCGTGGTCTGGGGGCAGAGGTGGAGGAGTCACACGGGATTACGTCTGACCATAATGACTGGTATAACTATTTCCAGTCCTCGGAGTCGGACACCGCGGACTTTTCCTGTACCAGGGTGAGGCCATCACTCATCCTGTCTTCGCTCCATGGGATCACAACAGAGCAGGGACCTGCTGGGTACTACGGAGACCTACCTATTTATGAGGACAGGTACTTGGAGGTGGAATCTGCAGAGTCCTACATGGACCTTACAGAGGGATATGCGGAGTATGGCGAGCGAGGGGAGTGCCGTAACGTCACCCTAGAGTCAGACTTGGGGTCGGATCGTGAGGAGGACCCGTCGATGGAGGTGGAGGAGGTACCTCAGGGGAATCTAGGCGCTCTGGAGCCAGCAAGCAGCCCTGGGTGACTGGTGGAGAGATGGCATCATCAACAGAGGAGGACATTCCTCCCCTTAAGGCGAGGACCTATGCCTAAGTCTCAGGGAGGTAAAAAGGGAGCGGCACCGAGGTCTGCTCTGCCGGGGTCTGGCAGGGTCACCAGGGTCTGCTCCGACAAGAGACCCTTCCTCCCAGGCTGGTTGGCATACCCCACTCTTCTCCAGACTGTTTAATTCGTGTAGTGTTGTGTCTGTTTCTGTCACCTCGTCTCTCCCCGTTACCATAAATGTGCCTGTCCCTTTGTTTTTCTCGGTGTGCATGTCAGTCCCTGTCAGTGTGTGCATTCTCGTGTCTGTTGTTGTGTTAGTCCCGGTGTTCCCCCCTGCGCTCCTGTTCGCAGTAGCTCGGGGCAGACTGCCCAGTCCTCTGGCCTCGCCGTTTGGCGTTGGTGTAAGGTCCGCAGCCCGTTAGGCTGGTGCGCCGGGAATTGCGCCCTCGATGGGGGATTCTGTCACGTTACAGCCCCGCCCCCTCCTTAAACGTCTTGGTGTACGCGTGTATGTGTTTGTCTGTGTTGCCATGCCCTTTCGTGTCATCTACCTGTTCTGTATTATGTGTAATCCTCGTGTGTGTGTATATATGTCTCTTGTGTTGTAGTACGTGTTGTTGGTGTTTGAAAGGTGTTTAGTGAGGTGTGCGGTGTTAGATGTGTCGTCTGTGTTAAGTAAAAATGTATGTTTGAACGTGCCCCGCATCCTGTTAGCCTCGAATCGTCACAGTGTACAAGTGTAAGAGAGTCAGTGAGTCAGGTTTACGTTTTCATATTTGGTCTCTGTTGTGCCCTGAATACAGGACTGAAAAATCTTCTCACTGATGCCAGAATGTGACACCAAGGTCAAGTTGCTGATTCTTTTCTCATAGTGACAACAGTGGTGACAGTGGCACCTGACAAAGAGAAAACCAGCATCAGAGAGACGACTCCAGGTACACCAACAAATATTGATCTTTAATTTGTTATTATGACACTAATGTACTGGCTCAACGGTCTAAGGCCAAAAGGATACAACATAAAGGAAAACACAGAGATGCAAGATTTGTAATATAATTAACCACTTTAACATTATATATTTTTAAAATCACAGACACAATATCGGGAGCATAACGTCAGGGTGGGCATAAGCCAACATAACAAATAAAACTAAACAACCTTCGGAAACTCTCTGCCTTCACAAAAAGAAAATCAAACAAACAAACAAAAAAATACAACATATCTTCCCTAACTCCCTAACTCAGTATAATCTCATAAGGCCCTACTAAAAGAACCTACTACAGAATATTTAGCACAATCTCATAAGGCCCTAATTAAAAGAAACCATTTATAAGACCTGCATCTACAGTGAACGCATGGAGTTTACTGCTCAAGACACCACCGGGCAACATCCAATATTATACTGACTGATTTTAAAGTACATTTTACAAAACACTAAGCACAACTTTCCCATTTAACAAGAACAGGCAGAGCAAAGCATGCTGTGCTTTCATAAGTGCACTGTGCACATGCCACATTTTCTTCAACAGTTATTTGTAAAACACTGCATGTGAAAATACAACGTACAATGACCACTGTTTGTACAAAGGAAAGGTCATTTTGGGAATTGCAGTTGTGACTATGAAGTTAATATTTTGCATATAAGAAATGTAAGAAAAAACTGGAATCTAATTAGTTTTTCAAAGAAACAGTCTGCAAACATCTTTTCCTTTCTTTTATATGTTGTTTGCTTTTCTGTAAATATCTGCAAATTAATTTCCACAATATCCAACACCAGTGATGCTGGTTTCAGTGGGTGTATGTTTATCTTTATCTTTGTTAACACCCACACACTTACTTGACTTCTATCTAGCTAACACCTTAATACTATATTTTTTTCAGTTTTCTTTGCAAAGTGTCACATTTTCTTCTACAGCAAAATCTCACATGAATGCAAATGAAAGCAACAATGGCCAAGCCCAGGAACACAAGTAATTCATAATGATGTTCATTGCTGATCACTTGTACAGATCTTTCCAGTGTCCATGAAAGCATACATTTATTGATGTGACAAAACATATCCATGGATGAAAACAATGTACTGCCCCTCACCCGTTAGACTCCATATGAGTGTAAATACAGGATATATACTCTCCTCTGATTCATTCAGTAAGAAATGTGCTAACAAAACATGTGCCAACTACAGGGAAGGGAACAATTGCCTGGAGTCTGACAGGTGTGGGGCTTTGGCTGTTGGTGATTATGGTTTGCAGCATCATCTTCATGTTAAAGAGGAAGTGCAGTAAGTATCCATTACTTCAGTCATATTTAAAGATATTAAGTTATTGATGGTTAAAAAGCTTTACAATTTCCTCAAAGTTAATATATATTTTATTTTCGTGGCAAACAAAGCAACAGATGGGCTGTAGTTTGTAGATGTACTATTACACACACTTTTAACTTCACAATTTATAAATTCTTAGCAATAAATAAAGTGTTTGGGGAGTGTACATTAAGTGTCAACTAAATATTGATTAATTTGTAATACTGATTCATTCCCATCATTTCATACCAGAAGTAACAAATATAACCAGCACTGCATCGGTAAACATGGACACTGCTGCTACCATGGTTTGTATGTGTAATTTAAATTATTTTACTGATTAGATGATAAATAGATTGACTGTCCATTTTGTCTCTAGTAGGAACAACAATTGTGATACTGACAGTTCAGTCACCAACTGGTGTGACAGTTATTTGTGTTCAATTTTCCTGGTTGTTTTTTTTATTTTCCATGCGTGCTTTTAACCTAAAAACAAGCATATCTTGCTGTCATAGTGTTTTCTGTTGCTTGTCTGTTGCCTGCACTCTGATGTGTGACAGGATAGCCAACAATAAGGATTAGGCCAAATAATTAGCCAAACACACAATCCTTGCTCTTTCTCATTTATAGAACAACATGCTGTGCTGATATCAGGCCTTGATATTAGGCCTTGGCAATGATTTTAAAAAGTGTCCAATTTCATGTTATTTAGTGAAGTTGTTAGTGTGGTTGTTAGACTAGCTCTGCTCCTACTGCAGCCGCCAAAAGGAAAGGCTTTTATTCAGGACTGGTCAACTACTAGAAGGAGCTTCTGCCTGGCCCATGGGGGTTTGCTCTGACAACCTCCTCCCCGTTTGCTGTCTCCTGCTGCTGCTGCACACTGGATTCCCCAAGGCCAAGTGCAGCTGATGACAGCACAGCTACACCAACAGTGGCAGTGAACTGCTTTACAGCACTGACCAATGTGCATGGCAACACGGTTTACATAAGAGTCATAAACGTCTCGCGCTGGCAAAAACCCAGTTCAGCTAGAGCACGACTGATCGAATCGATAGCCAAAGAAGAATACCTGAAATTTGTCGTTTCTCTCTCTCCCTCTCTCTCTCTCTCTCCCTCTCTCTCTCTCTCTCTCTCTCTCCCTCCCTCTCTCCCAGCTACGAATGGATCATTATTTTAACTACATGGAAATGATAGTGAGGGAGAGGAACACTTCCTCGCGCATTCGGTTCCTGCTCCAGGATGTCATGTGACTGGTTAGTGACTATGCCAGTGTTTGTTTGTTTGTGTTTCCCATTCCAGAGCATGGCGATGCAAAAGTGTGCATCTCCTGGTTTTGCCTTTCCAGCATCACTGGGTTGAGCTGACCAGGGGCCCAAACCATTGTGCAGATCCACAATGAGGCCAAACTCGAGGAGCAGGAGGCTTGCGACAGGCAACAGTTTCTTAAAGAAATAAAACATTAATAATCAATTCAAACAGCTCACTTTCTTAATGCCTCTGATTGAAGTTACAGCCAGTATTATCCCCTTCATTTCACGTTCCAATTTGCTTGCAGTAGACAGAGCACATAAAACTAAAGTTCACAGAAAACAAAACTTGGGACATATTCTATCCTTTCAAAATTTTCCCAACTAACATGTTCAAAGAAATAAAGTACAAAAACAGCCCTTTTGAGGGACTGAATACAGTACATGAACACAGCCAATACCTCAAGACCCATATCCAGTTTAGCTAGTTAGATTAGCAAGTTAAAGTGAAGGGATCACAAGAATAAACAAAACAAAGGATTAATTCCCACCAAACAAAAGACATAGAGGTCATTACATATCTAGTCTGTGACATTGCTGGATGCTTTATGTTTTCTAAGGATTAGCATGGATTATTTAGAACAACAAAATTAGGAGAATGTCACAGAGGACCCCAAGACCCAGAAAACTCAGGTCGGCACCTAACTCCGCCATGCCCTGGGACCCCTGTTTTCAGATATCAGAGTCACAGCCTGATGTGGTTGGTTTGAAAGCTACTTAAATTTTTTTTTACAATATGCTCTTCAAGAATTGGATAGTTAAATTATAGAATCACTGTTTAATTGGGTGGGTGTGTGGGGAGTGTGCGTGAATGTAGCTGTGCTGGGAACCCTTACTTCTTCTTACCTATACCTTACATCCAAGGTGGCTATCCCCGCCAGCAGAGCCCATATCTAACTATCATCAGACATGGAGTAGGACAGTTGAGTTGTAACCCAATTTTCACTATACTGAATCTCATAAATAATGTGAGCGATGAAGTTATTACAATTCATAAGGTTGCTAATGCTGTGAGTAACATATTGATGTGTTCTACTATATGCAAGCTTAATAAATTCTTGCCTTCTAGAAGGTTCTCGTGCTGTATGCAGTTACTACTAATATATACTGGATAATTGTTTGTAAGTATTGATTAAATTCTGATTGATTGTAGTCAAAAAATAAAAACAAGAAGAAAGAAACTAAACCAAAAAATTAGAAAAAGCAATTAAGGAATTATTCATAAAACAAAGAAATTGAGAAACTTTAAGAGACTTTAATGTAATTTGCTGTCTATGCTGCCGTATGCTGTATCTCATTTCCCCCTGAATATAACACACCATGTTAATTATTATTTAGAATGATGAGTGAGGTGATGCCAAGTCCTGCGACTGCGCCTGCCTTAGGTTGTCCTGTACTCAGGCCAGGATCTTACCCGTCATTGGCTGTCCAGCCTACCTTGGCACCATCACCACATGTTACCAGCCATCTCGAGGCACCAGGAGCTGATGTTATATAGATGACACAGCGAGTCAGGATATCAAAGTTTTATTATAAAACTTCTTAAAACAATATATCTTGCCCATCTGCTGAGTTGCCAACTATTCATAAAGGACACCATCTCTGGTGATGAAGTCCGGAAGTCTAACAAGCCCCAGCATCCGGCCGAGATGACCAAAGTTCGCCAATCAAAGTTAATATTGACTATCTCAAATGAATCATTATTTGGAAGGGGTGAATTAAGGAGCAGCATATACCCGATGATAAACTAAAGCTAAAATATCACCCACAAGCTAAAATCTTCGATCTAACATCCGGATGTGTGTCAGTTTGTGTCTTACATGTGGCTGTAATTTCCCAAGGTAATAAGGTGGAAATGGTTAACTTTGGATATTCAGTATACATTTGGGATGTAAAGGATTTATCAACTGCTCTAATGATCAAACCTCTAGCAAAAGGAATAACACAACATCTGCATAATGCCAACAAAGCAATTCCCACTACTACACTAGTCAGTGCTGACATAATTAGTTGTTTCCATCCGCCAAACACTGAGTCAAACCATCCAGTAACACTATTGCCAATACCTGAATTCTCAGGTAATTCATGTCTAAGCACCTCCAATTTGGGTAAAGGTCTTGTTATGGAGCTGTTAGGGGCTGTATTATTAGGAATAAATGTGCACCAGGATTCACCAAACAGAACACAAACACCCCCCTTTGCCAAAAACATATGTTGCCAATAACATTTCTAACACCACATGATTCTACCAGGTCATTAAGGAAGTAGTGTGTAATTGTTCTGTGTGAAAACCAAATTGTAGAAACAATAACAGTAAAAATAAAAACCAAAAGAAACGATGCAGTTTATTCTTCTCACCCAATTCAATTCATCAATGTCCATTGGAAACTTCATGATTGACTCGCTAGTTCTTGATGTAGCTGTAATCCAATTGCCACTGGATGTTTAATGGTAACAGTATTGGCAGCGCTAGGCTCACACCCTTACTGTGTTATCAGCATTCGAGTCTGATTGACTGTTTACCAGCTGTAGTCAAGACTCTTATTCAGAATCCTCACTGTTTGTAGGTGGTCTCTCAGGTGATGTCTGACGAGTGACACTTCGTGCCACTGGTCTGGAAGCTCCACTAGGTCCCACCTCAGCAGCCTGATCATCAAGTCCTCTGTTAGTCACTGGAGTTTGTGGTTGTGTCTCTGTGTTGCAGTGGTCTCAATAAATCTGGGGCCCTAGAGCAATGATTCAAATGAATCCATACTCAACGTCCCTCCACCTTTACAGCAGTGGGTGTTGATAATACCACTTTATAAGGTTCTTCACGTCTGGGTTCCTGCCAACCTCTCTTGAAAGTTTTTGCACACACATAATCCCCTGGTAGTATTTCTTTCAGTCCTTCTTCAATTTCTTGATTACATCCCTCAGTTGCCCCCTTTACTTGTGTGAAGATTTCCTGATGGATTTTTGTTAGGCACTTAACATGTTCCCCCAGTTCACCTTGTAGTTGTTCTAGGTTAGGTCCTTTAGTTGGTCTCCTTAAATAAGTAACAGGCATGGGATGGCATTTCATGTGGAGTGAGATGGGTATTACGATTAGTTGTCATTCTGATACTTATTAAAGCTAAGGCGTTTAACCAATTAATTTGCATAGTTTAGCAATTTTAGCTATTAGAATGCCATTTTGACGTTTAACTACACCCTGTGATTGAGGATAATAGACACATCCTAGCCTATGCTTCACTCTAAGTGCTTGCGCTATAATATTGATCACTCTGTTAACGAACTGCTGGCCATTGTCTGAACTAATTTTATCAGGAATACCATATCTGGGTATGACTTCTCACATTAAAAACTTTGCTGCAGATATTGCATCTGCTCTTGCTGCTGCTTGTGCTTCTACCCAACGGCTGAATACATCATCTACCACCAAAATATATTTGAACTTTCCAATAGGTTTCGCCATGTTGCATAGTTGGGACTAAATAAGGAGACCACCAAGCCTGTTTAACTTTCTTTATTACCTCCTTTCTGTGTATGTGTGTTGGTCCATGAGCATCATGTATCAGTATATTCAATAAGGTTACTGGAGCTACATATAGGCCATTTGGCCCATACCAAAGACCGTGTATCTGCACTGCTCCCCTTTTCCAGCCTGAACTGCTACTCCTGCTACTTCCTTTCCTTGCCATAGTTTGATAGCTGTGAAGTAGACTGTGTGGTCGACTCACTCTACTTCACATCTCCTGCCTTTTATCCTCTCAGGATTCAGGATTCTGAGTTACAGGACTGTTTTATTACTACTGCTTAAATCTTCTGATTTCTCACATGTGCTGAAATACCATACATGTTCTCCCGCTTTCAGTAACATAGAGTCAGATATATATAGACTATATATATGTCATACAAGACTTGTCTGAGGTAATCTGTTACGATGGCAAGATCAAATCTGCAATATGCAAGTCACTGGAAATTTGACAAGCAAAATAAAAACGATGTAAATGATGATGTGTAACAGGACGGCGTCGGCTGTGTATGCTCAGATGCCTCAGCATCTGTTTACTTGTCCCAGATGCCCAGTCTTCTGTAGTCATCAGAACAGTAATAATATTTTAATAAACTCCATTTACCATGAGCTTATCATTACTTTACTAAGTTATGTGGTTAGAGAAGTGAAGCCGCTATTCAGCTTTAACTGATAACACTGTGCTTTTTGTAGTTTGGTGTTCATGCCAGAAGTTTCTCTTCAGGGCCTTAAAATTCAGGTTCAAGTTTGGTTTATTTGTCACATACATAGTCATACACAGTATAACTCGCAGTGAAATGGTTGAGAGTGCTCTGTCCAAACTGAGGAAAAAGAAAACAGGGGTGCATAGAGAAATATATATTCTATATATGTACAAAAATATATTAACAATGTATGTACAATATATGTATATTATGTTTATATACACAGTGTACATGGTTGTGTATATATGTATGTACACAAAGTACACAATGTACAGATCCATCTTGTAAAATGACATATTTGCAGTTTTTATGTTACATGGTGGTAATTTAACATATTTACAGTTATGTTACATGGTGGTGGTGGTCCCCACAGTTTATCAGTTTCCTTGATTCAGGGCCCGAATGGCCTGTGGGAAGAAAATAGAGCCTATTTTTGGGATGGGTGGGGTCCTTCACAATCCTCCTGGCCTTGGTCTGGCACCGCTTGTAGTAAATTCAGTCCAGTTGTTAGCGTAGAGAGCATGCTACATTAGATAGTGTAATGCTGGGAGGCTTACCATGGAAAGGTGAGCCGTGTAGAACACCAACAACCAACAACTGCTACACAAGACTTTGTATTCATAAACTGTAATGACACAAAATGAGGAACAGGTGTGAAACATGGGGAAGGCATGGCCATGCAGACGAACACACACACACACACACACACACAAACACACACACACGCACGTCTGGGAGGAGGGGGCCGTACCGTGACAAAGGATAGCTTTTGAGTTTAATAGAAATCCTTCTTTGTCATTTCAAAGGGTAGCTGTTGTACGCAATATAATTGTCTTAATGTCCACAAACATACCCAAGATTCTGAGCAAGCCTGTTCTCTTTGCTTGGAACACTCTGTTAGGTGTAGCAATGAAACTGCGTTGTCAGGGAATGTGTAAAGCACAGATAAAAGTCTTCCATCTCTCATTGTTGGATGGCAGAGTCAATTACTGTCAGACAAGACAAAGGTGTAAGGACACCGCATACTAATATCTGATATTACAGTGGAATAATACGGATTTACACTGGTATGTGTTTGATATGGCAAAATTATATACCATGTCTTTGTCTGTGCATTTGAAATATTACATTTTTATACTATATACTATGTACTGTGCTGATATATGGAAGCATATTTTGTTTCTTGTTTTATTGATTTAAAAAGACTGTAATAATGTAATAGTATGAACAGTTTATCTGTAACTATGCAAAACTGTTGTAAAACAGGAAAGATTGTCCTAGCTCATAGTACATATGATCCCCACATGCCCTACTTCTGTTTCCCTGCAGTAATCGAGGTGGCATCGGGGGAGTATGTCAATCTGAACCCTGTGCTGTTCGAGGCAATGCAGGGTGGCTTGTGCTCTGAGGGCGGCAAGAAGAACTCCAGCGACAAGAGTGACTCCACCTCATCCCACCCCACCCAGTGTAACAGTGTGAATGATGCCCAATGACACCCAGGCACACGCAGCGGATATGCTGCCCATGTGGGTGCATGTCCCAATGTATGCTCTGGCAACCTTTCACGTATTTTATTGTGTGCCCTGCATAGGAGTCTGGATATATAGAGAAACACACCTTTGACACCAGCATCCTCACCCAGTTCTGCATTCTATTCAAAAGTACCTTTTTATGACTTTCAATTTTTTTTCTTCATGTAAAGAGACCCTTTTGTGTGTAACAAAAAATAATGTGATTTGTCAAACATCCAGTTTCAAACAATATTTGCCCCAAAAAAGGCCAAACCAAAGACATGAAGAATAATCATAATAGATTAATTCTCTGCAAAGTTTACAAAGATTTGTACTGCAAAGAATGACATTTATTGTTTGTGAACAAGTCAGGAACAATAATATCCAGTAAAGTGGTGGGTATATTTTGGAGAAAAGTTACATATTAAACTTATTTTCCTCAAAATCTTCATTTTGATTAACATTTGAGGTATGAAACCTAATATTTAAGAAGTTCCTGAAGCATTGGTTGTACATGCACTTGCATAAAGTGATCAATCGGTCTGGCTACAAACCGGCACATTCTACAGAAACGGCCCTCATAGCAGTGACGGAAAAACTTCATGCTGCTAAAGCTGCCAAAGTGTCATCTGTTTTGATTCTTCTAGTGCTTTCAGCAGCCTTTGACATTCTTCTCTAATCTAACACGGTCTTGCAGATTTCTCCTTTGTAACATACGAAGGATTCGGCACTTTCTCTCACAGGAAGCTACGCAGGTGCTTGTGCAGTCTCTTTTGATCTCAAAGCTAGACTACTGCAACTCGCTACTTGCTGGTCTTCCTCCAAGAGCCATCGGCCCTCTACAACTTGTCCAGAATGCAGCAGCACGACTGGTCTTCAATCTTCCGAAGTCTACACGTTACTTCACTGCTGCGCTCCCTTCATTGGCTTCCAGTAGCTGCACGCATCAGATTTAAAACCTTGATGCTTGCCTACAAAAGCCAAAAATGGATCAGCCCCTTCATACATAAAGTCAATGGTCAAAGCCCGAGCCGTTCCTTGAGTACTTTGAACCTCAAGTACGGCTCGGCTTGAAATTCCTTGCTTCAGGTCTCAGTGACGACAAGCATCGAGACTATTTTCTGTGCTGGCTCCAAGATGGTGAAATGAACTCCCACTTGCTGTCCGGACAGCAGAGTCCCTTGCAGTCTTCAAATGCAGACTGAAGACTCATCTATTTGCAGAATAGTTAAAGGACAACTGACACTGCTCCCATATTGACTGACTAAATTAGTACTTATTGTAGGGTATTGTTTATGTTGTTTAAAAAACTCTAGCACTTATTGTTTATTGCACTTATCATTGTTTAATATAGACCTTATGTATTTTGTACTTCTAGGTATCAGCATTGATCCCTGTATTCTACAGTATTCTAGTTCATTGGTATGTGGGACTCTAACCTACTGTAACCTAATTTAACCTACTGAATAAAAGCAAAATCTCATGCATTAAAACGTATACCCAAAATAAAAATGATAAAAAGAAGAAGAAGAAGAAGAAGAAGAAGAAGAAGAAGAAGAAGAAAAAGAAGAAGAAGAAGAAGAAGAAGAAAAGGTTTAAAAATGGCATACTCATGAGTCAGATCCATCACAAAATGGGTCAAGATTGGTGCAATATCCAGCTTCTCCAAGTCTGGGATGATTTGTTTGGCTCTATCAAGGAGTATTTTGCTGTCATTTCTCACAGGTTTATTCTCGTCTTGTCTCGTGCTTTTTGACTTGCTCTTGTTTTGAGAACCATAGAGGAGGTTGAATAAAAAGACATTAAATATCAGGATAACATAACAACTGTGCTGACATCTCACTTATTAGCAACAATTCCATTTTCTGATGAATAACAAATTTGGCCATTTTAAACTCACCTTTTTAAATACTGAAGAAGCCCTTGCCACTTTTGAAGGTGGAGGAATTTTACTATGGAAACAACAAAAATATATAAGGAAATGTTGTTCGTTTGTCATTCTTCAAACATCAACAGCCTGAACTAAAATCCATGTTCAAATTATTTTCAGAGAGCTTGTGTCTAAGTTTATAGATTCTTATTCTTATTCTCTATTTAATGGATGACTCACCGATAGAGCTCTGGTCCATGTTGTATTTTGTTAATTGCACAATACAATCAAAATTATTTTATTCTACTTTGGCACATTATAAGGAAAATAAGACTAATTCCTTTAACATTACTTCCTAATCTTTTAAAATAACAAGGCTGATGAAACATGTTTAATCTGTTTCATGTTTCATCGTTCCGATACTTTGGAATAGTCCAGAAAGTATTTACAGTGCAAGCTCTATTGGTGTTTAATACAGATTAAAGAGTGGCTTGTTTAGCTTGGTCTAATTGTTCAGCTTGTTCAGCCGGTTTAATTTAAATTCTGTTTAAATTAATTTCATTTTCTACATTTATATTTCGTGACTTTTAACTGTTTTATTTGATCAATGTTTAATTACTGAATACTGTTCGTTCATTTCAGTGTAAATCACCTTGAGATTTTGGGTTCTATAAGGAATATGCTATATAAATAAGAATCATTTAAAATTAATATTGTTATTCTATGATTTTTTAACATTGTAGTGCAAAGCCTTTACATCTTCCTGCCAAAAAGACTCTTCTGTTTCTCCATTTGTCCTGGTCCAAGTTTTCTTAGGACTCTCCTGGAATGCTTTGTTCTGAAAAGGCGATATGAAGTCAAAAGCATAAATAATTTTTGCAGTTTGGTGGACAGACAGCAATCTAACATGTAAGCAGGCAGGCTTGAGGATCAGAAGGCAGACAGTTATACATGTGAATGGCAGTCAGTTCTGAAAGACTAAGTATGCAGACCAACACTCATGAAGGACAGAAAACAGGCAAGAAAGCAATCAGAATGGCAGCACACCTTTACAGGTAAATTTCAACAGGCAAGCAGCTGGGTATGCATATCCCTAAACCATTAGTTCCAAAGGCTAAATCTTACTGCATTGAATACAAAAAGTTTATGAATGGTTTAAACTGATTTTATTAGTGGTAATAATTAGGTCACAAACAACTTAAACATCATTAAGTAAACAGTCATGACACATACACAAAAGGGGCAGCAGGAATGTGTTGACCTGTAGAATGTGTTGGTGGGTATATGGAAGTAACTTATTAGCTAACAAATATCTGACCCCACGTAATGGTGACTGTTGGAGAAGGCAAACTAAGATAAGTAACCAGTCAGGTTAGCAGTACATATGAATGTGAGCTAACTAGCCCATATGGCAAGCAACAGGTCAGCTGCTCTTTTTACGCATTTAAACTGTTCATTTATAGCCATTAACAAGGTACTTTTAAACTCTAGACTTTTCATGAGGTAACCCATATTGCACCGATACTCCACTGTCAAATGTTTGTTTCTAAGAAAACAAGCTGCAAGGTAGCAAGAAAGTTTCCAGAAAACACTAATGTCTGCTGAGAGCCCTGTTTTCTTTGCTAGTTATGTTACTTTATTCATAACAAGAAGGCACAGAAAGTACACCTATATGTATGCACAGGTTATTTCTTGATTTTAAATTTATCAACTGACCAAAAGGCTCGCTGCTACCTTTCATGATGTTACAATAAATTATCATCAAAAAATGGAACTCTCTTTTGAGTTAAGGGCCACAAAATTTGCTCATAACATAAAACCCATTTTCACTTCACTGCTTCATGCACTAAGTCCTTTTTTTAAATAAGTCTTTTACATATATTTTTACATATACAGCGACTGAAAAGCACCCATTAACACTAGCTTACATGTTAACCAACAGTCAAGGCTCGGCACCGCTAAAGTGATTTTATAACCGTGAGGGCATCTGACAAAATCAACACATAACCGACAACTGCTGTTAAAGTTAGAAAGCACAGAATACATACATTGTTTTCGCTCACACAGCGCACAAAGTGTTAACGGTCAAAACTATCAAATTAAATTGTTTATATTAAGCAGATTCTCTCTAGTGAGTGAACAGAGGTAGACGCAGAGAGAGGGGCGCTACTGTGAACTGACTCTTCTCTGTTAGTAGAGCTGTTCGTCTCAAACTGCCCGCACTTAGGAACGTTATACGCACCTGCAGCGTGGACGTACCACATCTAAATACGTCACCAAGTGTGGGCAGACGAGATAGGGCAGGTATGGTGATGAAATTTGGTTTAATCACTTATATTACTTGTCTTGTACCTTTAAAACAGCAAAATCTAAATAGCATGAAAAGCAGTCGCTTATGCTTGACATAAAGCCTTGTATGAGAAAACAGGTGGAACGTCAATGCATTCCGTTACTATATAAAACTACAGCAGACAGACCGTTCATCATAAAATTAGAAAAGCTCTCTTTGTTATATGATTTCATGCTGAGGGACTGGCCTTTGGCTGCACCACACACCAAGGAAGTACTCCTTGGCCCTGTATGTCAATACACTTTAGCATTGGTATAGATAGATATAGATATCTATATATACTATATAGATATAGATATAGATATCCTTTCTGCCTATTAACATCCTTTTGCTGACTCTTTGGTCCTTGTTTTCCTGAAAGGTTCATGCAAAACCTTACTATAGGAATAATACTATAGGTATCTGCAGCTATCATGTGGGTATGCGGTAGGATGGCATACTCCAGCCTACCCACTTTGATTGTTAGTCATACCCGTCATCAATTTTCCTGGAAAGGATGTTGTACCCCAGCATTAACTATCTCATCTCTGGTCATATACATGTACACAGTTGACATCTGACAGAGCTAAAAGGTCTGTAATTACTGGCACCCCTAATAGGTATGGTGGGTATATACTGGCCAACCCATGGACTAACCCTGGAGCGAACGCGGGTTGGAGTTTGTTCCTGGGAAGAGGAACTACTGCAGCCCTTAATAAAATTAATGGTTCGGCATGGCAGGTACTTAATTTAGCCAATAGGAGTGAAAACACCCTGGCATTACTCAATGATAAGGTAGATAAGATCTGTACCGCTGTCATGCAGAACTGCCTAGCCCTAGATCTCCTCTTGGCAAAGGAGGGAGACATCTGCAAGGTCATTAATTAAACGTGTTGCTTTGACATCCCTAGTTACTATAACAACATTACTGACATCATTTCGCATATGAACACCGCTATTGCTGAGCCTCCACCCGCCGATGATTCTTGGTTCAGTTGGTTAACTGAGCTTGTCGGCCCTTGGGGATCTTGGCTCATAAACATGTTTTCCCGTACTCCTGATTATTGTGTTGATTCTTGTTTGTGGACCCTGTTTATTGTCACTCCTGTCTTCTTTCATAACTCGTACTTCTACCTCTGTGATTAATCATGCTAATGTTGCCTTGGTGCCTGCGTATGAGAAAGGTCTATATACTGATATGTGATTCCTTTAAAATCAAAGGGGGGAGTTTTAGATACTGGAGCCTTTCTGTCTTCAGGCACCCAACGCAAGGTCTCTGCCTATCAGCCATGACAGCTTAACCGCGAGCTGGTCGCCCGAGCTGGTTGCCCAAGCTGGTCACCTGAGGTCATCCTCTCCCTCTTCTTGTCTCCTTTACCGCTCCCTTTCTCTTTCTCTCTCTCCCTGTCTCTCTTTAAGGACAGCAGTGGCTCATGACGGGCACGGGAACAGCTAGTGGCTCGTTCATGCAGAGAACATCTAATCTTTACTAACCTTGTTTCTTTCCTTTCTACATAGACCCTTAGAACATGCCTCACTTTTCCCCGTCATCCTGTAGATTTAGATAGTAGATTTAGGACACATATATACTCTGTGCTTTCCTCGATAAAGAGGAACTCTCTTGATTCACTACCTTGGTGTCAGTGTCTCTTGACTTCCCTGGATCCGGCTACAGAGGATGGATGGCAGTGGGTAACTTGGAGGAGATTGAACCTGAAGGACTGGTAACTTTGAACCAGTTTCTAACATTTGCTTTTGTGTCTAGAGTAAGTAGAATTAACGCCGTAGGGCACAGAAGACCTGTCTTGTGTTTTTGTGTTTGCTTTAACAGAGTCCTCTTGTCGTGACTTGTCACAACTACGGCAAGAGGCAGTCGCAGACGAGCTCTTGGACGCCAAAGATCACAATAGCTTGGACTTTCATGTTCTATTTGTGCTTCATTATGCGTACAGTAGTTGTGGCATGTTTTATTTTTCCTTTCATAGCATCTCATAACATAGTAAAGTGAACAGTGGGAAAGTGGAACAAAAGAAAGGCATTAACATTGGGTCCCATGACAGTGTTGCAGTAAAGAAAGGAAAATAGGACATAGCTCACATTTCTTTTCAAGTAGCTGTCTGTCTGTCTGTCTGTCTCTCTCTTGCTCTCTCACTGTCCCAGACAAATTGGGACACACGTCTGTGCTAATGGCTTAGTGTTAGTTTAGGTTTTTTTTAACAATACCCATATTTTTATACATTTATATTTTCATGTTGATGGTTTTGGTTCTGTATGAAATTAATTTTTTTTATGCTGCATTTGGCCTCAATTAATGTATTTTAAACATATTAGATGTGAGTCCTTGACCAGTCTGTCAATAAAGCTTCATCCAGTTGCTCTCGTCACAGTGTGTTTAGTTCTTCTTAAAAGGGTAACATCGCAATTCTAAATTGTATTACAGTAAAACAAAACATTAAAGGTTATTTGGTTGTACTATTCTATTGATCCTATAGTCGGTGGCTATCAATAAGAAATGATCAAGCACAGTTTTATTGGGTTTGTGTCTGGAAAGAGAACTACAGCTCCCGGTGAGATTTTTGGTTCAAGATTAATCATCATGCAAATGATTGTGATTAATACTTTGTCTGTTTAATTCAACTATTATACTATAAATCTAATATTTTAACAGGGCTGGCAACTTTCTAGATCCGATTACTACACTTGTGTGAAGTACAGGTGCTGTAGCGATACAAAATACAAATGTCCACAGTAGCCTAATTATAATATATGCATCCAAAATAAACACCAGAAGCCTGGACTAATACTAATGTACATAAGTGCATTAAATCTAGGTAGGACTGCTCGATAGGTAGGATAACAAAACACTTGTCCCGCCATACAAAAGAAATGAGAGCGTGATAAGGACTCCAAGTCGCCACCAGATGGCGCCCGAAACCGCTTAAATGTATTCCAGTCGGAGATGCCTTTTACCTTAACATGCCAGGATACACACTCACTGGATGGTTAATCTTTCTAATGGGTCAGCTATATTTTTATAGTCAGGAAAGATTTTTTATTATTATTAATCAGTTAAGTAATTCAAGCTGTTGCATTTTGCTGAGTTGAGGGAACATTGCATAACCCTGTACTAGCCAAATAATTAGATTTGATGTGCTATTTTGTGGATTAATACCATACCTGGCATGGTTTTAATGGCACATGGTCAATACTTGCTGTCAAAATACAGAGGTTCATAAGGACCTCCTTCCTTCATAAGGATACTCCTGTTTTTGAAACTGTTTCACGCTAACACCACTGTTTCTGCATACTAGCTCTTACTGCTTTTTTGCAACATGTTTATTCTTCGCCGTTAGCGATAGTTTTATCTGTGAGAAGTGTAGATGAATTGCTGTTCTGTGACGTGGGAGACAAGGCAGGATGCAAAGACGAGCCGTGGTTCACATGAGACAGATGTTTATTAACACACAAAACAAAATGAAACCAAACACGAAGAACATTAAGCACTAACATCGGAGGCTCGTTGCTCTCAGAGTCCTCTGACCCGGTCTATAAACCACAGGAAGGATCCTCATGGCGGGCCTCCTCCACCTCCACTGATGGATCCTCAGAGCGGTCGGATTCGGTGTCCGACCTGAGGCCGACGTCAACATACTCCTCACTCCTGCTGTAATCCTCACAGTCCTCCTGGTAGTCCGTGGGGGGAGAGTAGGACCCTGCAGAGTCTGACCCTGGATATTGGTAGTCGTAATCGTACGGGTCCCGGTAATCCAGTGAAGGTAGGCAGGACTCTGCAGCATCTGATCCTGGACCACCACCAGGGCCCCCCCAAAATCCTCCAGAGATACTCTCCCCCGATGTGATGACAGGGAGTGTTCCCACAAGTATGGAGGATTCTCCTGCATGGGTTGGGTTTCCCCTTTTTCTTCTTTCCCTTGGCTCGAGGCAACCTTCAACGGTCGGTGTTCCTGTGACGTGAAGCCGGATGCAAAGATGAGCTGTGGTTCAGATGCCACAGACGTTTATTATCATACAGAACAAGACAAAACCAAACACGAAGAACATTAAGCATTAACACTACTTAGAACATAACAGGCAGTCTTAAAACACAACAAAGCAGCATACATGGGGTCAAACACTGACAAACAACAACAAAACAAGGGTTTAAATATGTGTGCTCACAATTAAAAGAACTATAGACAGATGCTGGTTCACTCCTAACATCTGCAAATTAAAATACAAGTTGGTTATTTCTCAAAAAGGACTGAAGCTCTTCCTCCGTCAGTGAAGCACCCTGGTAGTGTTCTCATATGTGGCGATGGAAGTGACGTCCATGTAAATAGGTGTTTAATCACTGCCATGTGCTACTTGGAAAAGAAATTAATCTTTTAGTATGAACAATGTTGGGGATAAAGAATGGGGACTTGTACATCTCCAATAGCGATTAGAAGACAATAACTGACACTAGGACACCTCATCTAAATATGTTGACTTGACAAGTACAGTATTATTCATGTTATACATCTATGGGTTAAAAATATGGAAAAAGTGTTTTAACAAGAACGCCAGAGGGGGCATTTACTATTTTGTGGAGAATAAAAAATGGCTCATTTTAATGGGTTAAATTTTTTTTAATTCTTTTGCAGAGAGGGAAGGGTGAAAGGACTGAGAAAGAAGGTTAGCACCTGCCAACCGGTGCTGGGAGTAGGCCTCACTCACCTGTCATGCACAAGAGACCTGCAGTCCCAGGGCACAGTAAAGGCTAATTTACTCCCTACAGATATAAGCTTGTAAAACTTGTTTCTGTTAGAGTGCTCCTAGACTGAGGTACCTACATTCCCAAGTCTGAAAGGTGAGATTCTACCTGTGCACGTAGAAAATCAGGTAGGCTGTTTTTGTCCTGCTCTTCAGGATGGCTGGCTCAGTGCTTCTTGATACTTTTAAGTCACTGAATGACAACCAGCTCTGTCCTTCTCCCTCAGCTGTGTCACTGATATAGTGGCCTGTCGGAGTAGTCGGTGGTCCTTAGTCATTTAATAGTTTCTACTGCACGTGTATAAATAATGTCAGATTACTCACCATGGTCCATGCTGTCACCTAAATGAGAAACCACCGCCAGGAGTCTGTAGGTGCCAGTGGGTGCACATTCCTGCAACAAACAAATACATCTTTTTTTTTTCATACGATTAACTGAAAACGCATCACGGATCGAACGCCATTTCTGTATTAACAGGCCTCTTTCATTCTCTCTCATTCTGTCTCTGTGTCTCTCTCAGCTTGTATCTCTCTTCTTTTTGGTCTCTCTCTCTCCTCACCGGTAGGCTTACTTGCTGTCCTCTAGCTCCCTGTCCTTCTCCTCTCTCATTTACTACTGATGGGTTAAAAGAACTTAGTCATTATGGCAGATACTTATACACAGCCGTATTATCACTCCACTGTAAGAAAATGGCACAACTCTACCTGGCTGCGGACTGGAGTTTTCTTGAGGTTTGTCCTGGGTTCCCGCTGCTCCACTGAGGACAAACCACAAAGCCATTCAGTCAGCATTTTGTAGCTAAATGGGAATGGGTGGACAGAGAAGTATGTGGGCACAGGTTGATGGTACGAGCTCACCTCGACTGCTGCCTGAGAGAAGCCACCCCAGGAAGGGCAGAGAGATCCAGCTCGGACGGGACGTCCATCACGTCTGAGAGCTTTTGGCCCAGCATGTCAAACCGCTTAAGGTGGAGGACGAAAATACTGTTCCAAGAGGAAAAGTGACTTAAGGACTGGAAGTGTGTGTGAGTGGAGGAGGGTGTGTGTGTTGGACTGGTTTAAAACTCATTCTTTAAGGTCATCTACGTCAGACGAGACTCACCGTGGCAGTGTGAAAAACTCCACTTCTTCAGTTGCCTCGCAGCCTGCTTCACACTCACAAAAACGCTCCAGTAGTGTTGGCTGAAAAAAGAAAGAGACCCTTTCATTGAGAGTGATAAAATCAAAATGGTAGCATGTCATAACTGTATTCTCTCCTTTACAACAGGGTAATGAAGCCTTATCCAAAGAGGGTGTGTGAGATGACCGACCTTAAAGTAAGTGTGTAGGCTGTCGGTCGTAGCAGGGCTCAGATTTACAGAGAGGTGGTTGTAGACATCCACTCTGCAGCTCTGCTTTCCACAGCTTTCACAAAATAAGAAATGTTACAACATTTGCACAGAAATAATCTCCTGCATCCCTTATACAGTGTGAGTTATCACATGCTAATATGCTCAGTTTTACAAGTAGATAACATCTTATCTAATGTGAAGCATCAGAGCAGAAAACATTTAGAATGCTCAGTCCATGTCTGTTATGTTTTCCCAAACTCACACACACTCTGAGATTTGAAAGCTATGTGATGAATACAAGCTGAACTTGTGAGCATTTTAAATGTTCATATTTAAGTTATGTATGTTATGAAACTTTCATGAATACTTTAAACAGAGATGTCCGGAGAAAGCACCTACTCTCGCTGAGAAAATGTACTTTAAACAAACACGTTAAGACTGGTTAAGACCAGTCCATTAACACAAAGGAGATATGCAACAGTGATACCTAATTACCTGGTGCACGTGAGCACAGACTTGATATGAAACTCAAAGTTTGCCACAGGGCAGATG
The DNA here is from genome assembly GCF_041902795.1 of Electrophorus electricus. NCBI lineage: Eukaryota > Metazoa > Chordata > Actinopteri > Gymnotiformes > Gymnotidae > Electrophorus > Electrophorus electricus. The sequence goes on along the minus strand of NC_137505.1, from coordinate 14,843,430 downwards.
TAAGAGAAGAAAGAGGCCCTGAGTCTCTCTCCCTCCTCTTTCAGCTGCAGTAAGCAGAGCATCAGGAACTCATGAGCATCCTGTGGAGGACAGCACAGGAGAACATCAGAGGAGGATTTGCTCCTGGACTTCAACAGCAGCACGGTGAGAAAACAAAGGTGGCCGTGTGCAGTTCCTGCAGGGTACTGCGTGAGGTTCTGATGTGTTCTGAATGGCTGAGGGGGCCATTTAGCTGGACCTGTTCATAGTCCTCTTCGAATGCAGGGCAGCGGGCTGAAACACACTCAAGCAGGGCTCCCAGGAGCTGCACCTTCTGCTTTGTGCTGCGAGTGGTGAGCCGGGCCTGCTGCAGATCTGAAAAACATCTATAAGCATTGTTACTTTAAGACGCAATTAGTCTTGCGCTCTGGCAAACGTGTGCGCCTGTAAATAATTACAATTATTTTAATGTACAACTTATTTTATTGTATAACCACACTGTAAATAGAATCCATAAGAATGTATTCAAAGCCAGAGTTGTAACGTTCATTTATTTTTACAGGTAGCGGATTACTGTGCTTCTACTATCTCTTAGCAACAAGTGATTTTTTTTTCTTCAGTATGACAACTAAAAGTAAATTACATTGGACATATTTATTTTTATAGTTTAGGTGTCACTCCACGGCCCCTCCTCCCAGACGTCTCCGTGTGTGTGTGTTTGTGTGTGTGTTCGTTCGTGTAGCCACGCCCTCCCCGTGTCTCACATTTGTTTCTCGTTTTCGATACTGTGTGTATTTAAGGTCTAGTCTAATTGTTATTGTTTCTCGGTGTGCCTGAGTGCTACGTTCTCGGTTCGGTGTAAATAAATGTCACTGTGTCGCACTCGGCTCGTTCCTGCGTCCGTCCTTCGTTACAGTAAGATTATGTGTATACACAATTTTATAGAGCTTTTTCCAGATTCAACGTGAATGCTATTTTCATTTTGGACCATACAAATAAGAAAAAGTGCTTCTTTGACATTTTATTGGAGGACCTTGCACAGCTGTACTTTACACCCAAAGGGAGTTGTTTTTAGCAATACACATAAGGCCTGTGATGCTAAGGAAGGTTTTAGAAGGTTAGAAAACTTTAGGATCCCTGTTATCCCAGGAACTGGACCCTGCAATCCCAGTATAACATGGTGCTGTAGTATGCCCACAAATCAGTCCAAGTACAAAAAAGGTTTGATACAAGCTATTGCAGCTTCAAAATAAAGTGCACTTGGATGTAGCAAAAGGCCTGTTGCAACCCTTCAATGATGTTTGAATAAGTCTGTGATACAGGGGCAGCCAGGCTGAAGGTTGACCTCTTGTGACACAAATCTGAGTTGCAAGATGAACAATGCAGGAAAAGATTATTTCTGGGACCAAAACATTAAAAACCTATAGTTGAAATGTCCTTCAGGATTCGTAACCTAAGCACGCATATATGTATCTATCATTTGGTGTAAGCACATGGTATTTCATAAAAATTAATTTTCTGCTACTGTGAAGGGCTCTCTTAGAAAACTCATAAAATATTTTATATTTATTCCATGTAGTTGTTGTAGAGAAATTTGTAAAGAATGTGAATACTAAACAAATTCATATTTGGAAATGTTTCTAGCACTTATTATATTACATATATATTATATTACATATTATATAGCACAAGTTTCTAGCACTTAGCCATATAGTATATTCAGTTCACCGTTTGCAGTCAGAAAGGAGGAAGCTGTAACCCAGGGCATACACAAGTGTATGCAAATATGCAAATAGCCGTGTGCATATGAAGGGATCCGTTCCACACATTGTACACAAATGTTTTTTTGTTTTTTGTTTTTTTTTATTGATCATGCAGGTGAGTCAGTAAACGATCATTACATACATGTTGTCTGAGTCCTCCCTTTTCTCTTGTCAACCATGGATCATGGAACATAATGCAACTGTTTAGGCCTTCAAAAACCCAGACATCTCCTTTAGGAAACGGGAAATTCACAGTACATGCGCCTTCAGACAGTCTACCACAGAAAGAAGTCACAAACCTATTGGTTAATGCCTGTAAAAGATATTAACCTTTCTTTTTATTAAATGGCCTTAGTATTTATCAATTATGCACACTTTTTCATGTTTTCATAATATTTTTCATGTCTGTTAAGTGTGTTTTACTACATTTTCTGGTGTACTTAAAGGTTTTGCTTGTGCTTAAGCATGATGGATTTTAATTTAAACAACAGTTAAGTTAAAATGCAGACTGTGAGGTTTTCATGTAGGAATTATAGCCACTTAGTCGTTCCATCAAGAAAAACTGTTGAACAGATCGAGATATCTGGTATGTATTTGCCAAAGACAAAAATAAAAATAAAAAATAAAAAATAGAATACTCCAACCTCAGGATATTACCAACAGTTTCCCCCTCTGGGGTCGTAGTTCCCAAAGTTCTCACAGTGCCACTCCGCTTTCTTCAGATCCTATGGAAATTTCGCCATGTGGTTTTGTTTTGTGTTTATTTTCGGTTTCAGTTTCATTCTCTTGCACTTCTAGCTAATCTCGGTCAGTAAATCTATCATTTTTCCCTCACTGATGGCCACCCCACGTAAGTACGATAGGGAAGGATCTTGAAGAGGCTTTGCAGTGGGTGAATTTAAAACATGGGGCTGAAGAAGCTAAAAGCCTACAGGGTTTTTACCACCTCCTGCAAACCCTGTTTTTTCAGGTCTTCTCCTGCTCATCTTGCTCTCTCACCTCCATGCAGCCTCATCATGAATGTACATAAATACATGCGGTGGAGGGATGCAAAATTGGCTTTGAGTCATGCTTGGAACCTTTCATTGCTGCTTGTGTCAACGTTTTAAATTAATTTCAGATATTATTTTTTATATTCTTATTTTCTAATCCTTCATGTAGTACAGATAGAGCAGGTAATTTATACACTTGATCTGAAGAGTTTGCTGTTCATGTAAATTCTACATGTACTTTCAGGCATGTGAGTATTGTTTTTCCCTATATTTTATAGAAATAAGATAATAGAAGTCATATTAATGACTATTTAAAAACACTTACAACATATGTTTTGTCAGCCTTGCAAGAAGACTAGAGGAGAGAGTTATTTACCTCTATGTCCTCTGTGAAAATGCAGATTCGAAAATGAAGGTCAACATCCATTATAAACAAGATGTTAAAGCTCAACCAGCCGTCACTAAATGAGCTAAATACTTCTTCAGAGAATCCCGTCTACAGTGGAATTGATACAATACTCACAAATATCAACAGCACCGTAAACACGACAGTTGTGCCTGTGGGTTGAAGAGAGTGGAAAAATTAGAACACAATTACCAATCACTTGCTTATAGTGATCTTCAAATGAATTTGGAAAATTGCATTTTTTTAGTCTGGCTCTGCACTCAAACGTGTATTTCATGTTGAATGAACTGTTTAGATACATTTCAGTTGTATTTGGTCAGCTGTGCGGTCCCAATGGTGTATTAGTCTATGTAATGGGAGTCTATGTAATGGGACTCACGCTAATATTACGTAAAATCAGTAACGCAGTTAACCCAGTTAAACCTGTTAGCAGTAGTAACTAGTTAGCTGCTTAACGTTACCAACAACAGGATCTCATAGCTTGCTGGCTAGTAGGGCGGTTTGACCAAAGACTGCACACTTTAACAGTATCTAGCCAACATAGGTAACAGTGACTAACCGTACATTATCCTTCCTTTAATAATGGTAATTGATTAACCATAAACTGTTGTAGTTATAAATTAATAGTCACTAAACTACTTACTACTGACAGATCTGGAGTTAACTAGCTATCGTACTTGCTATGCCAAGTGGCCAGTTAGCCAGCTAACGCTAGCTAGCCAATCTAGCTATTTAGCCCGCGAGCTAGCTAACGTAGCCGTTACGTTATGACGCTACCTATCGTAGTCGTTACGTAAGACGTTACCTTCTACTACTCAGAGGAAGCATCAGCCACTGTCCTGTTTGTTTTTGCTTGCACCTTCACTTTCAGGTATATGCAGAGTTTGTTCCGCTGTGGAGAAAGCAGTCTTTTCAAGCTACACAGACCAACACAGTTACAATCTGGGTTCTCTTTACGACCAGTTTCAATGTCTTTGTCGTCCGAGCCCGCAGCTTCTTTTTGATGTGAGACATTCAGTGTAGGTTTACTACCAGAGTGGATAGGTGCCACTAATTAAGATGATGCACAATTACTCATGACTATGAATCGTTGCTGGCTTAGCTGTCTAGAGGAACTGAAAAATTCAAAAATTCAATATAGGCGTTAATTTTCCACAAGTCGTTTTTTTTCAGAGGCACTTTAATGTTCGCGCGTCAAACTGCTTGTGTGGAGGTGCAGCGAGGGAGGCGGAGTGAAGCCACGTGTAGAATAAAACCTACTTGTAGAACGGATCTGTCTATGTATGTATGTTTAAAGACGTCAATATTATATAGACGTCTGTTATTGTATGGAGAGCCTCAAATCTGGACATATTTGCATATTCATGCTTTATTAATTATATTTGCATTAACTATATTTGCACTTACTCTTCAAATCCTCGTAGTGCTGTTGAGCTAGACTCTCCATGTCCATCACGGTATGATGGAACTCCTGCAGGACCTGATGAAAGTCGTCTGCTGATAAGGAGAACAGGCGGCAGGTCGACAGAGCGCGAACTGTGGCTAGTTGCTTTCCTCTGGTCAGGATGGCAACCTCTGTATGAAAGGACAATCCAGTTCAAAGGTTAACAGAACGCCATCATCTGTCTTAAATAACACCAGAGAGCTTCTGTGAATCTTATCGTCTTCCAGTGAATCTCAGAGTGTAATATGGCTTTCTTGTGATAACTAACCTCCAAAATAGTCCCCATCATGCAGCTCCTTCTGAAAAGATTGTGTCTCCACAATGACCTGTCCATGCTCAATGAAGAACATACGATCACCAGGAGCATTTTGGCGAATGACGATGTCTCCCTCTAGGAACACTTCATGTTGCAGTTTTAAAACAATGGCACTGATTAAATTTGTATCACACTTCTGAAACATGGGCACATTCTTCAGCAAGTGTGCACATAACACTGTCAGAGTTTCCTATGAAATAGAAAGAAAACACTGGTTTCTTTTTTATTTATAAGGAATAATATCAAAAAAGAAATTGATCATTGTCAGTTTTCCAAAATTAATTTCCAGTCAACGCTAATAAACACCTCTTTCAAAGATTTTGACACCAAACTGAGGGAATTCTCATGGACCCATCTTCCTTTGTAGCGTGCCCGGTAATATTCCCTGATACGAGTGCGCAGTTCTCTAGGAAGCCTTTTATAGGTCATGTAGTCTTCTATATGTTTCATCTAAAAGGTAGCACACAAGGCATGGCTTATATTTGTCAATGTGTTAAATCTGATATAACTGTAAAAACTCAGGACACAATACAATGGTGCTTCCTACTGCTGGAGTTGACTTCAGCTTGAGCTAAATGCCAAGAAAGCACATGACTCCTTACAATAATAGTTTTTTTGTTTGTTTGTTTTTTGTTGACTTCAATTGGGCCAGGAGAATAATGTAGAATAATGCAGAAAGCTCAGATTTCTGCTTCATCTAATGTCACAACCATTCACACATCATCGCATCTTTCTAATTGCTGGGTCTTACAAAGAACCAGAATGATGAAATTGGGTAAAAGTAATTTTATGAAATTAAAATTGCTATGTAATTCAACTTTTTTTTGGATGTTGTAGATACAGAAGTACCTTTTTCTTGAAAGTGGTTTCTGATCCATCGGTGTCAATCATCATTGTTAGCACACTGGAAAATATCATAATATGCATAACAATTCCAGACAACATACTAGTCATGACAACCCACATCTCCAGCTCATCTGGAGAAAAAGAAAAAAAAGAAATAAAGTTCTAACATTCATTCTCTATCTGTTAAGTCTTTATACAAGTACACTTTGGAGCAGCTGGTACAAGGTAGACACGAGTATCTTCCTCTAAAAACAGCAGAAGTCAGCTCTGTGCACAATACTGCATTTAGTAGCTAACAAACTAGTTTTCTAAGGGCTTGTTAGCAAACACAAAAAACTGATGTTGGGTCTCTAAATTACAAATGATCTATGATTGATACTCAAAATCAGCCCAGTCAAACAGAAAACTGAGTTTGTGATGCTGACATACCTGTGGGTGGGTCATTGGATCCATAGGAAATCTTGACCATGTGAGATACAGCTCGAAACATGCTAAATAAGTATTTTTCCGCAAATGTACCATTCTCTAAAGTATAAAAGATCATTTTTCATACAAAATTTGCACACACAACCTCTTAGATCCTGTCCTAAACAGGAAAAACATGTATTCCTCCATTCCCAGTCAAGAAGAGGTGACTCTTTCATTACTGAATACAAATTTTATAGCTCACAGTTCAGAAGTGGAAGCTCACCACAACGTTCTCTTTTACAGTCCAGCAGTCTGATGGAAATCCTTGTAGCATTGGAATGAAGTACTGAATACAGCCATTCCAGTGACATAGCAAAACCATCAGTATGAATAAAAATACAATTCTGAAAAAAAATTGAAGATTTTTATCCCAATCCTGTAAAGAGACCAGAGATATAAGACACGTGATAACATTAAACGAATAAAACGTTTAACACTGGGTCTGATTTAAACTGCACTAAGAATCAGCAATAAATGCTAACTAAATCCTCCAGGATCTTAATCTCTACATTATTATTAGGACATTTTCACTAAGTAAGAGATTGAAGTAAAAACTGACTGACTTTTCATAATCATGTAATGTAATTGATTGGTTGAATGGTGTTTCATGCTAACAAATAGAAGAAAAGACGAGTGTGACTCACCCGCTGCAAATAACGAAAAAATCTCACCAGCCTTGACATACGCAGTACACGAATCAGACTTAATACTCTGGCAAACATCAGCACCTTTATCATCTTTCCACTTAGTATTTCAGCTGTGTTGCTACCATGGAAAAATACATCCTGAGGAGAGTTAAAGATTTGTACATGGAAACTCATTGTACATTTCACACACACACACACACACACACACACACACACACAGAGTCCTAGATCAGCCATGGAAGTGGCTGATAAGCAAACAGGACACAGTCAGATCGAGAGATGCCCAGCCAAGCTAGGTTAGTGAGAGCGAGAGAACGAGAGATACATTGCCAGTTCTACAGTTCTGCTTTATTCTCTCACTGAATTTTAAATACTGACTCCTGCTTTGACATGAGGGGGAGACAGGGCCCCTGTGTAATTTTTGGAGCCCTACTCAACAAAATTACAACTTGCGTTGTGTGCACAGAAGGCCGACCAGCTCTGACAGCACTATACAAAAGCCTTAGGAACCAGAGAAAAAAACTGTTTAAAGCTATTCATGAGGGAAGTAAACATTTTTCTTAAACCAAAAGGTGGCAAAGTGGCTCCATGGTAAATTCTTCCAAGCTTCTGACTGTGGCACATAAAAACATTCTTGTTAATTTTTATTGTATTAACGTTTATTTGCACTAATGTACTATTGTAACATTTACTATATACAACGCTCAGCAGTTGTGAGATGTTAAGGAAAATAAATACTCCTTATTCTTACCACTAGAGCAATGACCAAGTCAATGGAGAACGCAGACAGAATGTCTGGTATAAACCAGGTCTTGAGGTATTCATTCCTTATTGCTTTCAGGTCAAGGATAACGATCTACAGAGAGATGAAAATGTATATATTTCAAGCAAATTAGCTTAAAAAAATGTCTGCAAGCTGGACTTGTAAGAGCCAATAAACTTAAACTTCAATAAACTTAAGACCTGCAATATCTGCAATACTGCAATTACTACAGATGCTGCATGGAATACGTATCTAGTTCAACACTGGAGAAGCATTTATAGAATATACAAACAGGTTCATAGCCTTATACAACCGTTTTAAAACAAATATTTCCAATTTACTGTTTCAGTATATTGTGTGTCTGCCATTTCAAATCACTGGGACGTATGGGTGTCTTCTTCATTTTCCCCCCCAACATGCCTAGCAGACAGCTCTTCGTGGAGGAGATGTCTCCCCAAGTCAAGCTCTTTGGGTCTCACTAGAAAATTCATGGATTACTCCCAACATACAAGTTACACAACCTTGGGGTAACTATCATTCCAGTTGATGCATTTACTATCTCCCAATTAATGTTTAAATATTTTCATATGTGTTGAGTGTTTGAGTCACAAAATGCTATTTCACATCCCCTTGCCAGGTCCCCACAGGTTGAAAACTGCATCATTGAGAAAATTCAGTCATTTCTCGACACAGGAGTCACTCAGGTAGGTTAATGAAAATTTTACCTTCATGTCTTCAATTCAGGTTTTTAAAATTATTTTCTTAACTGTTTTTTTTGTTGGGGTTTTTTTGTGTGTACCTGAATTATTTTTAACAGCAATTTGGCTACCTAAATTTTTTAAACTAAAATTTCAAAACTTAAATTCCAAATATCTAAAATTTTGCAAGTACAATTTTCAATAACACCACATTTCACATTCCTTTCAAGAACCATGATTTTTGGTTCAGGTTCTGGTGACACTGATTTAACTCCATAAAAAAGCTTTTAGTAAAAAGCCTGCAATCCTGGAAAAGTGTGACAAATAGATGTAATCAAGATTAACCTGTGCCAGTGGGATGGAAATAGAGCTCAACACAGTGAAACATGTTGACCTTTTCATTTAGTGTTTGCAGATGGCAGTAGCATGAAGGGGCTACCCAGATCCCCCAAATTTCACTACACAGTACTTCCCCTCACAAAAATAAAAGTAAAATGCATCTGATTGCCTGTCATTCATCTGACTGGAATTCTCAGCATGCATCTCATTTACACTGATCGTCTAGTAATATGGGTCACAGTCTAAATTAAACTAAAGACGTCCGTTTTATTTAAAATTACAAAATGAGAACATTACTTTGGTCCACCATAACGTGGAGAATTTGTTTTTAAATTTGATTCTTATCAATTTATGAAATATATATAAATGTCTTCAGATTAAAGCAAATACAAATGCAACCAATTTCCAGGCATATTAGTATATTAGTATTAGTTTTCCTCTATTTTACGACATCAGTTATCATTTTCAAATAATCTTTTAGCATAATATTATTTAAAATAACTACTAGAAGATATCAGTGCCAACTATTGACAGAATATTTATTTTGCAAGAAGACTGAAGAGGTGAAAGTTACTTACCTCACTGTCCTCTGTGAGAATGCCTGTCCGAAAATTAAGGCCAACATCAATTATAAACAGGATGTCAGAAAATAAATTAAAGGCCAACCAGTCATTAACCAGTCACTAATGGAGCTAAATGCTTCTGCAGCGAATGCCATCTCCAGTGGAACTGTCACAAGGCTCACAAATGTCAACAGGACCATAAACAGGACATAGTAGTGCCTGAGAAGAGAGTGAAAATTAAATTCAACAGAATTACCAAGCTCTTATTTACAGACAAGTATTTGGCAATGGATATTTATGTTCCAACTTTGCACTACAGTGGCTTTTCACACTGGATGAACTGTGTAGGAACTGTTTAGTTGTGTAGGCCCTATGCATGCTCAGGACGGCTTGGCTTATTGACTTGCATTGGAAGTCTGTTACATATATGTAATGAGACATGAATGGAAGTAAAGTCAATAGGAGATATGGCCAAAATACAAGGACATGGTGAACTGTTTGTGGCATCATTAAGAAGATTGGCCAGTGGTAGCTCAGTGGTGAATGTACTCTAGTAATCAGAAGGTTGCCAGTTCAACTCTGTAATCTTTAACCTATATGCTTCTGCTGGCCACAGGTAGGTGTGAGTAAATATATCTCATTTCACCAATATGAGATGACATGATATATGTCCCTAGACACCGACCACCCCACCCTTACATTTTTAAGTGCCTAGAAGATATAAAGTCCTGGATGGGCGTTTTTGCAGCTGGTAGCTATAACGCTAGCAAGCCAACATGAGCAATATTGTAATCGGTGTTAGACTGTTAACCTATGTTAGCAATAAAGCACTCGTTAAGTAACATTTGTTTTTAAAGGCTATTTGTTTATTTTTAATGGCTACTTATAATCTGGTTATTAATTAATAGGAAGTAAACGTTAGCTATGCCATAACCCAAGCTGGCTAGCTAGTAGCTGAAGTCTGCCATTACTGGCAAGCCTATCTGGTAGCTGCTTAGCATAGTTAACGCCTAGCTGTACCTTATGGGACTCAGAGGATGGATCACCCACTGTCCTGTTTGTTTTTGACGATCACATTCTTTTTTAACAGCGCCTTCACTTCCAAATATCCTCAGAGAGTTTATTTAGTCGTGGAAGATGCAGACTTTTAAAGTCGCACCAACATGCCTTCTCACAGGCCTTCTCTTCTTGGGCAGTTTCAGCATCTTTATCAGCACAATTCGCTTTGTCTTTTCGATGTGGACGTTTCAATATTTGTTCCCCGTCGGACTGAACGGGTGTCACTAAATCGGGTGTTACAGAATTCTTCATCATTGTGGACTGTTGGCTGGCCTAGCTAGCTAGGTTAGCTAAATACATACCATCTTGTATGAAAAGTCCAAACGTTCAAAAAATACTTTAATTCGTTAATTTTCAAAACGTCATCGGAACTAGCATAATGGTCGCGTGTCAGATGAGGTGGGGGAGGGGCTGGTAAATGGCGCCATCCTTCAGAGGCACCTGGAGATAGTCTGTGGTCCGCGGTGTCCATAGTTCTGTTTTAGGTGAGGAATATAGCGAACGTACGTCAATAGTTCTTACATCAGTAGGTATGGTTTCAAAAATGTGTATTTTCAGGGAAAATACTCTTAATATTGAGTCTCCTGGTTGTAATATCTGGGACTACAGTCATTCATTTCATACACTTTCACCGAGCTCAGCGTAATCACTTCACTTCTTTAGACCTGCACACTGAAGCTCTCAACCACGTGTTTGGCCATTAGTGCAGCTACTGTGGGCTGAACTTAGAGGAGGTCTGTAGCCTTTGCCTCTTTGCCCTTTGACCAGTTATGTGGTCATTTTTAAACCACTTCGCCCTTACTTGTCCAAATAGTACTACATATCACATACTGTGATAGATCAAGAAAGGCATAATCGCAAAGGACGTTATCGTAGACAAAGGAATTTGTTTAGTTTTCTGCCTCGATCATTAATAAAAACAAACAAACACGGTCATTATCTACTCATTTTTTCTATCGTTAAAAATATTGCGTAACAACTGAAAAATTAAAAACAGAAACTGCAGTTAGATTTGATAGTTACTGTTTTTCTTCCCTTCATTTGCTGCAGGTGGTCACTACTGTACGACTTGCCAAATTACACATAACGACATATGTGTCACTTCAGGTTCTGCTCACCGTCAAAGTGACTAAAATATACCCCAGATGTCCATATTACCAGATACATGATTCTCCCATTCCTCAAAGTAACAAACAAGAAAATACAATGTGTAATGTATTAATATCCCTTCAAGAAAATATTTAGGTATTAAAATTGGCATATTCAAAATACCAGGAGCAGTACTCAAATTGTAGAAACTTCCAAGCTACTGGATAAATTGTCTAGCTGAGTTAGCTAGCCTACTAAAGTGATGATCAACATACTGTAAAAAAAAAAAATAAAAATAATAATGAAATTTTCATCAAAGCAGAAGTAACATTGCACAATAGAGTTACAGATATTTCTATAATTTAAATGAAACTTGTAGTTTGAAACTGTCAAAGTGGATCTGCGATGATGAGCTACTGGTAGTTGTGCAAGGCTTAATGTTTGTGTTCCTGGTTCTGAGGGCTGAGACATATTCAGAGGGGAGGTCAAAAGGTTTTGTTGGGAATGTGAGATTGATGGTTTGTTTTGAAACGGTACACGTCATGAGCACTGTTGTGTTGCTCCCAAAGGGCAGAAGGTGTCACAAGTTCACCCAGAGCTCCCGGACAGGAAGGAAGACACATACCTGGAAGAGCTCAGGTGAGATCACCTTTGTGAGGTTCAGACTGACGGCCTGTTGTGCATACGGTTATGTGTGTGTGTTGCTTCTTGTACCTTGCCTAACCAAGGCTGTACTAACCCTGCCATGCAGGTTATATAAGGGAAATGAAGACAACACACCAGAGTTTCCTTCACATTTCCAAGTTGCCGAATACTCCTTTTTTCTCAAGGTAAGTTTATTACATGAAACAGTGTTTTCCTTAAACATACAAAACGATCAGTATACTCGCTATAAGCATGAATATATAATCAGCATACCAACACACGCTCCCATGTGTCTGTTGTCATGGTTTGCATGTGTGTATCTAGCACTGTATGTTTTATCGCAGGCCGTAGTCGAGACCTGGGCAGTGGTGGAGCTCCAGAGTGCCAGAGGAGAGGGAGAACAGCAGTACCGCGTCACGAGCGCCATCATACGTGAGGTGAAGTCATGTGCACCCAAAGGCTCCTTTAAACAGTAGTAACCAGTGAGAATTACTGAACCGACGATGAATGAACGGTGGGCGGGTCCTGACGCCGATGCCCCACCCCCTCTCGCTCCTGCTATAGGTGTCCGTGGTACAGGACCAGCAGGTGCACTGCTGTAGCTCCGAGGACGCTCTGGAGGCGTACGTGCAGTTCAACACAGAGCTGCAGTCCCAGGGCTTCACGCAGACGGAGTCGCTCCCCTCCGAGGCCGAGGCGCTGGCCTCACACACTCTGCAGCGGGTTGGGCAGACGCAGTGCACACACTCTACCTTACTGCTTCATTTAGCACACACCAGTGGGTTTTGTCATTTTCTGGCAAATGCTGGGAAGATGTATGTGGAGACGGCTTTGGTAAACAGGACTCTTGAAGGCTTAGTAACTGTTTTGAGGACCATGGTTATGTTTTTAGGATATTATTTATTTATAAATTGGTCTCACGGTGCTTACACAGCTGTAGACTAAACCGTCCTGCTTGAGGCTAGATTGCAATTTCATCTACTTTCAAGATGAGCTATATCAACTAAGTGGGTTGATGTCACCCGGCTTACAGTCGTCTAATTTGGGTCCTAAACATGATCATTGTGCAGACAGGGTAGAGTGTAGTATATGACCCTGATTAATTCCCTTTGCCAGTGCATGTTGTGTTCTCTGGACAATAAGATTCAGCGTTATTCAGACCAAATCCAGGCCAAGCGCAAGTATGATCATAGCCAGTTCCACACACCTACTGTGGTGTAATGTTTGTGTGTGATTGACAGCTGCTGCTGGAGGAGCGGCTGAGCTGCTGCGACGTCTCACAGGACGTGGGCGTCTTCTTGGAGCTCATCTGGACGGAGGCCCTCGGGTCACTCGCCAGCCTCCTCACTGTCCCTGTTACAAGCCTCAGCCTCAATGACGTAAGGGGGTGATGACATAAGAGTATGATGCAGTAGACCTTATACAGACAGGAAATTAATGTTGGGTATGTAAGTGTGTGATGTAAAAGTGTGATATGTAGGTGGGTGGCTGGCTGGGTCTGCATGCATAACCTGTGTGTGTGTGTGTGTGTGTCTATCCACAACCAGTCTATGCTGTGTGTGTGTCTGCATGTATACATTTACAAACAGCACTTCCAGGACATGGGCAGGAGCTGATGAAAGGGGTGTTTAAGTTTGAGAAGTTTCATAGGTGAGGCGAAAATATATTTTTAAGGTTAGATTTGAATATAGACAGAGTTGCGGAGTGTTGGACCAGAGTGGGAAGAGAGTTCCAGAGTGGAGGAGCACATCTAGAAAAAGCACGATCATCATCGGCGTGTAGGCTGGATAAACAGTACGCAGCCCACCTAAGGAAGATCTGAGAGTGTGAGTGGATTTGTGAGGAAGGAGAAGATCAGACAGGTGTGAAGGAATGAGGTTATTTAGGGCTTTGTAAGTGAGTAGCAGGATTTTAAGCTGAATATGGTATTTTACAGGGAAACCTTGGAGGTGTTGGTGACAGAGAGTGTGGGTATGGGAACGTATGGGGTATGTGTGTGTGGCTGTGTGTGTGGCTGTGTGTGGGAGAGTGGCTGTGTGTGTGGCTGTGTGGGAGCGTGTGTGTGGGAGAGTGGCTGTGTGTGTGGCTGAGAGTGTGTGTGGGTGCGTATGGGGTATGTGTGTGTGGCTGTGTGTGTGGCTGAGAGTGTGTGTGGGTGCGTATGGGGTATGTGTGTGTGGCTGTGTGTGGGAGAGTGGCTGTGTGGGAGCGTGTGTGTGGGAGAGTGGCTGTGTGTGTGGCTGAGAGTGTGTGTGGGTGCGTATGGGGTATGTGTGTGTGGCTGTGTGTGGGAGAGTGGCTGTGTGTGTGGCTGTGTGGGAGCGTGTGTGTGGGAGAGTGGCTGTGTGGGAGCGTGTGTGTGGGAGAGTGGCTGTGTGTGTGGCTGAGAGTGTGTGTGGGTGCGTATGGGGTATGTGTGTGTGGCTGTGTGTGTGGCTGAGAGTGTGTGTGGGTGCGTATGGGGTATGTGTGTGTGGCTGTGTGTGGGAGAGTGGCTGTGTGTGTGGCTGTGTGGGAGCGTGTGTGTGGGAGAGTGGCTGTGTGGGAGCGTGTGTGTGGGAGAGTGGCTGTGTGTGTGGCTGTGTGTGGCTGAGAGTGTGTGTGGGAGCGTATGGGGTATGTGTGTGTGTGTGTGTGTGTACAGGTGAGCAGGGTGGAGGGGTTGTATGTGTGTGTATAACTAGTCGTGTGTGTGTGTGTGTGTGTGTGTGTGTACAGGTGAGCAGGGTGGAGGGGTTGTATTTGTGTGTATAACTAGTCGTGTGTGTGTGTGTGTGTGTGCGTGTGTGTGTGTGTACAGGTGAGTAGGGTGGAGGGGTTGTATTTGTGTGTATAACTAGTCGTGTGTGTGTGTGTGTGTATACAGGTGAGTAGGGTGGAGGGGTTGTATGTGTGTGTATAACTAGTCGTGTGTGTGTGTGTGTGTGTGTGTGTGTGTGTGTGTGTGTGTGTGTGTGTGTGCACAGGTGAGTAGGGTGGAGGGGTTGCTGCTACAGGTGCAGAAGTGTGAGAGTGAAGATGAGGTCCAGCTCCTCCTGCAGGAAGTCAGTACCCTGTTACCGCTCAGAGAGACGGAGGCTGAGGCCAGGGCGAAGCTTGTGTCTCAGAGACTGGACCTCTGTCAGGTAACACACACACACACAGCATAAGCTCAGAAATAAAACGTTTATTGTACAGATATAGGTCATACAGGTGGAATCAGAGGTGGTTCATCCGCACTGCTGATAAAGGATGGATATTCAGCAAATGTATTTTGCTTAGTAACTCGAATCACATTATTCACATTTAATCTTTCATACACACAGTTCACATGGTCACTCTGTGTGTGTTTCATATTTACTGCTTTTGCTTTTGTGATTTGCGGAATGGGCTCAAATTTCATTATAGTATAAAATGTAAGTTTCAAACATGTATTGTTTAAAAATAATATATACATAAATATACACCCTCAGCTTATCCGAGATATTCTGAACGTGAGCGAAGCCACTTTGGGGAACCCCTCTCCCTCTTCTCTGGGGAAGTATTGCACCCTGAGGTGCAACATTGAACCCGTCGCCTCTGAAAGCCCAGAATATCAGTCTGTCTGCAAGATTTTACAAGAGAGGTGTGTACAGTATGTGTTTCGTCTGGGCAAGGAGAACAATGTTTGGTTGTTCTATGTTTATATATTCTTTTACATTGTGTGTGTGTGTGTGTGTGTGTGTGTGTGTGTGTGTGTGTGTATGTGTCTCTTACTGGTTCCACAGGCCAGTCCAGATCCAGCAAGTACTTCGTGTGTGTAGATCATCAGAACTTCATATGTTTAGGGAGCAGCTATGTAACATTAAACCCCTCCTCCATTCTACTTTTCCTAGCAACTTTGTGGGAATCTTGTCACGGTAAGAATCTCTCTCTTCTCTCTCTCTCTCTCTCTCTCTCTCTCTCTCTCTCTCTCTCTCTCACACTCACACTCACACACACACACACACACACACACACACAGTACTTTATTTTGATGATTTGGTTGTTGTGTCCAGAGGTCTGCTGCTGCCGAGGGTTGGAGTTGAACAGCATGGCATTAAAAGAACTGACGTAGGAAATCTGGGAAGTGGCATCTACTTCAGTGACTCTCTGAAGTTAGTGACATAAAAACCCATCTGTACGTAAAAAATTACACTCTGAACACTGTCGTGAGCCTCAGTCATTTTCGATTCGTGTGTGTATATGTTTGTGTGCTCCAGCACCTCTGTGAAGTATTCCAGGCCCAGCGTGACGGACGGCTCACGCCTGTTGCTGGTGTGTGATGTGGCTCTGGGCCAGTGTAAGGACGTGTACAAGAAGGACCCATCTCTGATCTGCGCTCCCGACGGCCACAGCAGTGTGCATGGCGTCCGCCGCACACAGAGCACACGCTCAAGAGTTTGAGGTGCTACGTGTATGCCAAAGCATTTGTCTAGGATGAATATCTCCTTAGAATAGAAGCTGACACCTTGTGCCGTGTGTGTTTCTTGCAGGATGATGAATATGTGGTGTACAACACCGATCAGGTCAGGCTGAAATATGTAGTTCAGTACTTTCTGAAGGAAGACCAGCTGAAACCTTTTGAACCTCACATTGATACCTCTGTGGAGTGTTTACCTTCTGTCATGACCTCTGACCTTTGTGAGTGGTCACCCTTACATCATCTATTCACTGTTTTACACCATTACTGTCACTGATTCTGTCAACTTTATACAATAAGCTTTATTTCAGTCATGGGTTTGTCCCATATTCAATGGTGCTCTGATATAGGACTTGTTGTGTGTGTGTGTGTGTGTGTGTGTGTGTGTGTGTGTGTGTGTGTGTGTGTGTGTGTGTGTGTGTGTGTGTGTGTGTGTGTGGGTGTTTGACTGTCCAGTGTCCAGTGATGACGCAGAGGGGTTGGAGGTCACAAAGAACCCTCTGGAGGATGTCACTCCTGGTTTGTTAGACAGCAGTGGGTCCACACTCCCCCTAGAGGCTGTCCATGTGAGGTGCAAGCTGATGGACCTTCTCTGTCAGGTCCGTTATTACACTGGGAACCTGTCCTGTCCACTGGAATAAAGCTCGGTCACACTAAAAGGGTTTTACCCCAGTTATAGCCACAGTCCACAGTTGGCCTGTTCTACAGCCTGCAGACTGTGGGGGCAGTCAGTCTACGAGGCAAATCAGTTAGTGGTCAGCACAGAAAAGGAACACGTGAACAAGCGGTAGAGGTGCTCGTGTGTTTCCACCCACTTCTAGCTTCAGTGGATGTGTATCAATTATTCGATTGTAGGAGGAGACTAAACTGCAAACTGTATTGCAGTCAATACAGAGTTAGTCATCAAAAACTGAGAGTATAGAAAATCTATTACATAAAATATGTACCTAAATATATTCAGGCAGGCAATTTGTTTAAAGTATTCAATGTTTATCTAGCAGAGTTTATTCTAGCATTATCAGCATTAGCCACCAAGCTCTAGTTCCCCCTCACACTTCATGTACTTCGCACTTTTTTGCTTTAATGTGAATGGCATAATCGGCAGCAAATGTTTGTACGTCTATATTTGTTTTGTTGTTAACTGTCCTAGTAATAGGAGAGCATGTGTTTTAGTGTCAGTGTGTGGTGTAGCTCGGTTCAACAACAAGGCAGGGGTGTCTTAGACAGAGCCCTGTCCTAGAGATCTGCCTCCCTGCAGAGTTCAGTTCGAACCCCTGTCGCACATCCCTGACCCTGTTAATCAAGAGCCAGGTGTGCTAGATTAGGGCTGGGAGTAACCTCCACAGGTTGGTGGATCTGCAAGACCGGACTAGGACGCCCCATCTTACAGCATATATAATAATAATCATATTAAATATAATAATCGTTTTATGTCGGTATTCAAGTGCGTAACTTGTGTTTTTCTTTCTGTGACCAGGTTATCATTTTCCAGGTATACACGAACAAGAGTGACATTCTTATTGAGGCTAAGTACGTGTTCCCTTTAGAAGAGACGGCAGCCGTGTGCGGCTTTGAAGCCTTCATTAACGGGAAGCATGTGGTCGGAAAGGTGCATCTCGCTAGTCTCCCAGTCCTTCCACTGGAGCAGTCCTAAAGCATCCTGTTTCTCACTGCTCTCTCTCTCTCTCTCTCTCTCTCGCTCTCTCTCTCTCTCTCTCTCTCTCTCTCTCTCTCTCTCTCTCTCTCTCAGGTGAAGGAGAAGGAACAGGCCCGTAAGGAGTATAAGCAGGCTATAGAGAAAGGTCACGGAGCCTATCTGATGGACCAGGAAGCACCTGTGTGTTATTCTACTGCTTCCATTCACAGCTCAGATGTTGTGTTCAATCTTAAAATTCCAAGTCAGTCATTCCACTCTTTTGACGTAACTGTGTGTGCATGTGTGTGTGTGTGTGTGTGTGCACATCAGGACGTGTTTACCATCAGTGTTGGGAACTTGCCCGCTGGGGCCACAGTGCTGATCAAAGTGACCTACATCACGGAGCTGGCCATGCGGTCAGGCACTGTCGTCTTTTCCCTGCCTGCCAGCGTGGCTCCTTGGCAACGCTGCAGTAAACACACCAGCCTCCGTTTACTACTCAAAGGTTCATGTCTGGTAGAGGAATTGGTCCTGATGTTGGGTTTGTTTGTGCTGCAGACGTTTGTGGAGAAGGTTGGTGTGAAGGAGCTTAGAGCAGAGGGGTGAGAATGCAATGACATTCATACAACTGTCATTTATAACAGTATATCTGAGAGAGAGTAAATCTCTCTCGCTCTCTCTCTCTCTCTCTCTCTCTCGCTCTCTCTCTCTCTAGGGTGTTCTCTTTGCACATGTCCATTGAGATGCCCTACGAGATCACTGGTCTGGAGTGTTCTCATCGTATCAGAACCAAGGTCTGCTTTCTACTCGTGTGCTTAGCGAGCATGATCCTGTAATGCTGGTTACAGTTCAAACTTGTGGCACTGTGTTTGTACGTAGTGTCGGTATCTGTGTGTTGAGACTGAGTTTGTCCTGCCCGTTTCCGTAGAGGACAGACTGTAAGGCCATGGTCGTGACCCTGCCTGACCAGAGCCTCAGCACTGATGGCTTCCAGCTCAGCTTCTCCCTGTCTCAGATGCACATGCCCAGGATGTGGGTGGAGAAACATCCTGAGAAGGACAGTGAGGTGCAAATGACAACTACGTCCGTTCACCAGTCTCACAAATATGTGCATGTCTGTGTTTTTGGTTTGTTTTTTTGGTTTGTTAGGTAGGATAATACATTTTGTGTTTTATTGTAGTCAGGCTTTTCCATCTGTGGTGCTCTGTACGCCGACACTCTCTCTGCGGCTGCTTGCAGGCCTGCATGCTGGTCTTCTACCCGGACTTTGAGTGCGGCGACGCGCGGTGGTCCGGAGTGAGCGACGTGGTCATTGTGCTGGACACGTCAGAGTCCATGCGCGGGGAGCCGCTGGTGAACGCACGCCGCCTCGCTCTGAAGGCTCTGTGCTCGCTGGACCGCTCCCTGAGGGTCAACGTCGTCTGCTTCGGCATTGGTGAGCGCCATTGTCTCCGTATAAGGACGCACACGGAGGAGTTGTTGCACTTTTGTGGGGTTTTGATTGGTTGTTTGGCTCAAGCGTTTAGCGCTTGAGTGTATTAGCATCTATTCCTACATGGAAAACACAGTATGAGCAGCATTTGGTTTAGTTCTGATAGTTTTTCTGTTTTGTGGATAAAATTTATTTATAGTGTCTGTCCCCATTTGTGTCATTTAATAGATTACAAAGAGGCCTTCCCTTCACCAAGAGTACTAGAGGAAGTCTTTGAACAAGCCAAAACGTTCATTATGGTGAGTATCTATATATCACAATGGTGTAATAAATCTCGTAATAAATAATTGGCTCTACAGTGACGTTCAGTAAGGAAAACATCGGTTGCCTTATGTTGATAATTGACCAATATGAATTGTCTTAAGTAATTAAACAAACTCTTGAGTGTTAGAAAATAATGTCCTGTATGATTTCAGTTTGGATACGTCTAGGGTATCATCACTAGAGTTGGTCTATAACTGAGCTGTGCAACGTAAAACCATATAACCCTATCAGCCATTTCCCCTTTTTGTGTAATCAGTTATTTTAATTTTTGATTTTGTACAACTTTTACATTAAAATTACATTAAAATGTTAAATATGCTTTATTTAGACTTGCCTTACTTCATTCATGTGGGCATTTAAAAATAAAACGTATATATTTTTTTATATTTAGTAGGATGCAGAAGAACAGTAAATGGACACGTGTGGTGTTTAGCTGTAAGGCTCAGTTTGTGATTATGGGATTTTAGAATTGTGGTACATTTAAACCCGCAGTATAGGTATTACTGTTGTACAATACGGTGTAGGTATTGCTGTGGAACGCTACAGTGTAGGTACTGCTGTTGTACACTACAGTATAGGTACTACTGTTGTACAATACGGTGTAGGTATTGCTGTGAAACGCTACAGTGTAGGTCCTTTGTTGTACACTACAGTATAGGTCTACTGTTGGTGCTGTTGCAGTTCCATTCATGGTTCTGCAATTTTGTCCCATTCATTAATTCCCCTGTTGTTGCATATAGTCCTCCCCTGCCGTTGGTGGCAGCACTGAGCTGTGGAGGCCTCTGCGCAGCCTGAACCTTCTGCCGCCGTCACGAGGCCTGAGGAACGTCTTGCTGCTCTCGGACGGCCATATGCAGAACCAGCCTCAGACCCTGCAGCTGGTGCGGGGTAACGCCTGCCACACGCGCCTCTTCACCTGCGGCCTCAGGTGGGCACGGAGCAAGACTGCAGCATAATGCATATGGGGGGGGGGACCAAAAAAAAAAAAGATTGGGATTTTGACAGTTGCAGATTTTTTTCTGCTTTGCGGCTTTCTGATGAAGTGTGTGTGTGTGTGTGTGTGTGTGTGCGTGCGTGCGTGCGTGCGTGCATGTGTGTGTGTTGGTGAGGGACACGGCTGCTTGAATGGTGTGTGTGTGTGTGTGTGTGTGTGTGTGTATGTGTGTCTGTACGTGTATGTGTGTCTGTACGTGTGTGTGTGTCTGTACGTGTGTGTGTGTCTGTACGTGTGTGTGTGTCTGTACGTGTGTGTGCGTGTGTGTGTGTGTTTGAGTGTGCGCGTGTGTGTGTGTGTGTGTGTGTGTGTGTGTGTGTGTGTGTGTGTGTGTGTGTGTGTGTGTGTGTGAATCACTGCTGATTGGCTGTTCTAGGTGAAATCTCAGGTGAGGTGCATGGCATCTCCAGGCTGCATGTCCGTGTCGGTGAAGTGGCAGCGGTTCAACCCCACAGAACCCCCTCCTGTTCAAGCACCCTCACAGCTGAGTGCCCTCTTCAGCAACTGTCACACTCTGGTTTATGGTTTCATGCCTCACTGTTCTCAGGTACTCCAGCCTCTCTCCCAGACAGAGGGCAGCTTCCTGTCGCTTTAACGCAGGCAGTCGGATCATTGTGAAAATTCAGTCATTTCTTCTTGGCTTTTGTAATCTCCAAGTTCTTCTTTACTTAGGCTACTCTGTTTGGTGATCTCAGTGGACAGGAAATTCAAACAATGGTTTCTACTACAGAATTACAGAAGACTAAGGGAACAGTAAGAACTGGACGTGGGAACATTAAATCATCGTAAAAATCTTAACCTCTGAAGAGTCACAGTTTTGAAATAATTTGTGTGTGTGTGTGTTGTAGTTCCTTCACAAGCTTACAGCGAGAGCAATTATCAGAGACTATGAGGATGGCAGTCTTGGCATTAGCGAGGCAGAACATGAGGTTTGCACCATAAGCTTGACATTCATGAAGTAGTTTTAGGGTCTTGTCACGTATGCCTGTTTGATTTGCATTTTGTAACTGATCTGGGAATACAAACAAATCCTGGAACCCTATCCTTGCTCACGCTGTCAGACGCCATAGTGTCTGAGAGACATGCGTGCATTCCTCTAGTGACTTTGTGTCTGCGTCCACAGACGCTCCATGGAGTCCAGTTTCAGACGAGGAAAGTATCCTTACAGTAATGCTGCTCAATGCTTGTACATTAGCAACAAATTTTTTAAAAAGTCCGTGCCGTAACCCTGACCGAGCAGTGGAGCTGAGGACACTTTCCTGTGGTGTGTGTGTGGTTTCGGAGCTGAGCGCTATCCTGATATGGATGTCTGCTGTTCTTGGTAGGGAAGGAAAGCAGAGCTGAAGTCCTACATCATCGAGCTCAGCAAAGAGTTCTCCATCCTGTCTCAGTTTACCAGCTTTGTTGCCATTGAAGAAAGGGTATGACAGCCATTTAACAGGAGAACGGTCACTCTCTGGTCCACATTCCATTAGACCCGGTTTTTGTGACTTCCTCTGTATCTTTGGGAAAGGCAGAGTGCGTGATTGGCTAAGGAATGTCCCTTCTGCAGGATCCGGAGCAGCCGGAATCTGGATTCACTTCCGTACCTGACCTGATTTCAGAAGGGGATGGGAATGTGGATATCCTGCCCTACATGGGCTGGCTTGAGGAGGAAGAGGAGGGTTCTTCACTCAGTGACCCGTACCTCATGGAGGTACTGACAGTTCAAAAGGACGATTTGAAATCCACCAATGGACATGAGCCTGTATTTCACTCTTTCTTTTGAGATTTTGATGTGTGACTGGGCCGTGTGTGTGTGTGTGTGTGTGTGTGTGTGTGTGTGTGTGTGTGTGAGAGAGAGAGAGAGAGAGCTTACTGTACATTTACTCAAAATGGATTTCTTTGTGTGTGTTCTTCCAGCTTGGTGCTGTAGAATGCGACGCAGAGTACAAGAAATGTTTACAAACCAACGGGTCCTCCAGTCTGACATCAGACCTCCCCTGTTCTCCCCCTGGCTCTGAGATGGTCTGTACTGCAGACATGTCTGTCCACATTCTCCACGATGATGAAGAAAGTTCCCAAGATTATGCTCCGCCCCCCAGTGAGGTTTCCGAGCTGCTGGCCCCACCACGAGACACACGTCCTTATATCTGCACAAGCTTTGTTCCAAGTTTGCAGCCAAGTCTTCGTGCTGCTACGTCTCCTCGTGATATTGATGCCCATCTCCTGTCAGATGTCCCTGTGTCTTCTCCTGTCCCTCCTGTACTCGGTGGTATCTCTTCCAGAATTCATGCCATGTCCTCTAGCTTTTTTGGTCAGAGGAGCAAGGGCAATTATCTCGGTGCTGAGCCCACTGTCTCCAGTGTTGCTTCTCTTCGGCCCTTGTCGCTTAGTGGTGCACCTCCTTCTTCTTTTGGTGGTAGAGGCCTTTTTGGCAGTAGTCGACGTTCCCTGATTTGTCTGGACAGAGAACCCTCTGAACCTCTGAATCTTTGTGCAGGTGGTGGTTTTAGTTTTCGGGCCCCTCCTCCTATTGACTCCCAGGCCACGTCTCCTCCCATAACTTCTCATCCCATAACCTCTCCTCCCATATCTTCTCCTCTTATCGCTTCTGCTTATGCCATTGGCTTTGCTCCCCATATCCCTCCCCCTCCTTCTCACAATGCCGCTCCTCCTGTCCCCCGGGCCACTCCTCCTGTCCCACAGGCCACTCCTCCTGTCCCACAGGCCCCTCCTCACATCGCTGCTCCTGAAATCATTGAGTTTGCTCGCCGTATCCCTCCTCGTCGTGCCCTCAACTGCATTTCTCTCTCCATGGCCCCTCCTCCTGTCCCCCAAGCCACTCCTCTGGTCCCACAGGCCCCGCCTCCCATTGGTTTTGGTGATGCCATTGGCTTAGCTCACCATGTCATTCCATATACTCACCAGAGCCATAGCTGTCTTCTCCCCCAGGCCCCTCCTCCTGTCCCACAAGCCCCTCCTCCTCCTCCCATCCCTGCTCCTGCTGTCATTGACCTTCTTCCCCATTCCTCTTCCACTTTGGACACCTCTGATGACTTGGAATTCCAGTTTCTCAAGATGGTTCCTAAGAGGGGATATTTTGAAAAGAGACGTGGCAGTTCTAGACAAGACCTTTTTCGTTTTGCAAGGAAACATGTTCAGAAGAGGAGGCAACCTGACACGATCAACTGGGAGGAGCTGTTTGATCTCCAACATCAGGTACATTTCTCTACATATGTGCACATCACACTGTACATATATTCATACATAGATACATACGTGTTTGCTTCACGCAAATATTCTTACTGCTCTCCACGTGTACAGTTTTTTTTTTTCTTCACTCAAACTCTATGAACTTCTGGTAACTCTATGAACAGAATGGCACCTCATATTTAAGGGTATTTTTGTACATCCGGCCTTTCCATCTTTAATCCAATGAGATTGACATTTACAACTTTCCTCTTCCCTGTCCTAATATTTATGGAGAGCACAGTGGATAAGAGATTTTTTTAATTTGATTTTAAAATGTTTTAATTTTGTTTTTCCTTGGACACAGGATGGCTACTGGGAATGCACCTGGAGGCTGAGCACATTCCTCGGCCTGGATGTAGACTTCTTTGCCAATGTTTTTCTAAAAGAAAAAGGCATCTGCTCTTTGGGTAAAAACACTCATTTCTGTCTAATAACAACAACAACAACAATAATAATAATAATAACAATAATAATAACTAATTTCTGTCTAATAATAATAACAATATTAATAATCATAACTAATTTGTCTAATAATAATAATAATAATAATAACTAATTTCTGTCCAATAATAATAACAATATTAATAATCATAACTAATTTGTCTAATAATAATAACACTAATAATAATAACGAATTTATGTATAATAATAACTAATTTCTGTCTAATAATAATAACAACAATAATAACAAGTAAATTCTGTCTAATAATAATAACAATATTAATAATAACTAATTTCTATCTAATAATAATAACAATAATAATAATAACTAATTTCTGTATAATAATAATAATAATAATAATAATAATAATAATAACAGAATTCTTCTGTGTGTAAATACTAGACCAAAGTGGACTTTTGAAGTGGATTTAACATGGCTAATACATAACACAACATACAGTACCGTGCAAAGTCGGTATACGTTTGTTGAAGAAGAAATGTCTTTTTTTTCAACGAGTCTTCAAATTCTGAACCAGCCACCTATACTCACACCTAGTGGCTTGGCTGTATCAGAGCATGTGTAAATCCGTTTAAAATATGGGTCACCTACATGTAGGGGGTAACAAAAGATTTGCTCTGTGGGTTCATTCAATCTGATTCTTCATCTTATGTGAGCTCCACTTTATAGAAAAATGTAAAAATAATAATCACTTTCAGAAATATTGTTTTATACAGTTCCTTTAATTCCAGTAAATACATGTAAACTTTTATTTAATTTGCAGTCAAAATAACCATTAGGTTATTAATTTTTCAGTAATGTGTCAAATGGCCCACTGCATGTCTTGTCTGAGAACCACGCCTAGCTCTTCTAGGTGACCGTGCCGACAGTCTGAAGCAGTCGTGGCCGTTTGCGCTTCACGTTAAGGATACGAACAAATTAAATCTGTGCAACTGGTTCCTGTGGCAGGGGTGAAGGTCCACACTGCCATCCTCAGGCTGGTGGCCACGTTGCTGGTGCTGCAGTTGGTGCGTGTGAAGATGGTGTTGGGGGTGGAGTTGTTCCACTCTCTCATGCACCTTGCCAACGCCCCAAAGTCCAGGTGAGAAGTCCTGTCTGCACCGTATTACAATAACAAAATATTATGCCATGGAGCTCAAGTTCTTGTGAGGGGTCTAATGTCACAGTCAGATGAGTAAGTGGTGTTTATTGCTATAGCACATTTAAAACAACTTATTTTTGCACCAAGTTATTTAGATAAAGGATAATGGAATTCCATCGGCATGTCCCACATCGTCAGTGTGCACATCCATTTTTATACAGTATGTGTGTTATATGACTTGCTTTGGTTATTAAAAAAAAACACACACAAAAACAGTTTGAAATTTATTTTCAGCATAATCTCATTGATATGACAGGAGTATGGTTGTAATGTCCTGCCCTGCATGCATGTGTCCGTACAGGCCAGCGTGCTGGGAGGCAGTGCAGCGAGCCGTGAGCTGGGCTCAGGGGGCAGACAGGCAGTACCCCTGCGTGTGCACACGCCTCAAGCTCGGTTGGGACTGGGAGTCGTGCACACGGCAGCTTCTGGGCCTGGATGCACCTCCTCCACACTCCCCTCTGCTGCCAGTCCTGCAGAGGAGTGCGTGCACAACCCAGGTCCAGAAATAGAGTTTCAGAAAAAAGTTTCAGAAATATTCACTCAACAGAATTTATTGAATTAATTAATTAATGAACTTGTGCAAAAGGAATGTTGCAGGTATCTAAACTATATAGCTTATAGATATGTATCTTAGAAATTCATCACATATTTCTAAACTATATAGTTATAGATATCTTAGAAATTCATCACAGATTTCTAAACTATATAGTTATAGATATCTTAGAAATTCATCACAGATTTCTAAACTATATAGTTATAGATATCTTAGAAATTCATCACAGATTTCTAAACTATATAGATATAGATAAATATGTTAGAAATTCATTGCAGATTTCTATTTCTAAACTATATAGCTATAAGGTAATATCTTTTTTTTGCTTGAAATTTCTTTTTCTTCTGAACTTGTACCTTAAGTAGTGTTTTTTTCACATGGACAAATCAGTTGTTTAAACAGTTTTTAGTGGATTAAGAAGGAATCGTCACCTTCGCTGTCTGGCTTCTACAGCACCGATGACAGAAGACATGCAGCCCCCAATCCTGTACGCTTGTAGCGTAGAGGAATTTACACGCAGGTTCTGTTTCTTGTTCCCTTGATTATACAATTCCTGTGATTTGACGAATAGTTCAGTAACAATCAAAACCCTTCAGCAAGTGCATGGTTGTGTCTGCCTAGACAAGAACATCTTTTGGCAGTTTGGGTGTGTCGAATGCACAGACATGAATAATTGTTTTTAATGTTTTGATTCTATGATTTCTGTGATTAAATTAAGGCCTTTGCTGTTTTTGATTTTTGCGACAAAAAGTAAAACAGAATTACAAATATAAAAACTGCAGTACAATCTTTTACATTTTCCTGTTTTAACCAAATAGAATTTTATGAACATAATCTAAAATACTTGCCAGCATTTCACCTATTAATGCACTTATATTTAATATTACTTTATTATATAATAATTTCTGCATTAACTTTTGGGGTTTTAATTGGCCTTGTACTGGGCTATTGCTGAAATTTAGGATATTCTATTAGTCGTATAATGCTAATGTTCTTGTTGCTGTCCTGCTTGCTGTGCTGGTTGCTGTTCTTCCTGTCCTGCTTGCCGTGCTGGTTGCTGTTCTTCTTCCTGTCCTGCTTGCCGTGCTGGTTGCTGTTCTTCTTCCTGTCCTGCTTGCTGTGCTGGTTGCTGTTCTTCTTCCTGTCCTGCTTGCCGTGCTGGTTGCTGTTCTTCTTCCTGTCCTGGTTCGAGTGCTGGTTGCTGTTCTTCTTCCTGTCCTGGTTGCCGTGCTGGTTGCTGTTCTTCTTCCTGTCCTGCTTGCTGTGCTGGTTGCTGTTCTTCGTCCTGTCCTGCTTGCTGTGCTGGTTGCTGTTCTTCTTCCTGTCCTGCTTGCCGTGCTGGTTGCTGTTCTTCTTCCTGTCCTAGTTGCTGTGCTGGTTGCTGTTCTTCTTCCTGTCCTGGTTCGAGTGCTGGTTGCTGTGCTGATTGTGGCTCCTCCATTTCCTGTACCGTGTAGGTATGCTCAGAGATTGCCCTCCACGCGCTCTCAACATCATTTGGTCTTTGCAGCCTTGCAGCTACTTCCACTTCATTCCTCATGATTGGTGTTGTGTATTTTGAACATGTTATGGTTGCTCTTTCCTTGGCAATTTTCTCCATTTCCTGCAACAAAAGTCTGTTGGTTGTCTCAGAGAGGAGTGTATCGTAGTGCTGCTTATAGCTGTTCCATTCACAATTGCATTTAAACCAAACCCAAAGGCAAAATGAGTCGAGAGTAACACCACATCTGCTAAAGAGGTACCATAGAAACAATCCACCAGCCATGAGGATCAAGCCATACATCTGGAAAGAAAAACAAACAGTGTAATGCATTCACATATTTTCACTTGAAATCAAAGTATTAATAGAATATTAATAGAAGGTTTCTTACACGAGATTCATTCTTTAGTTGAATCATCACCATTTTGTCTTGGGGAGTGAGATCGTCCTTGTTTTTACATGGAAGCCCGCGGTACGTTTCATTTAAGTTAGTTTGCACACAGTAGTACCAGTCTCCATCTAGGAACATAAAGCTTATCCAGAATAGTGCAACTGGGAGAAATTTGATGATAAATTCTAAAAGCAGAATGCCAACGTTTAGCAGTGATCTACATTTTCTCTTTTGTGAGCATAATCTCTTTCTCTGTTCCTGAACTAAGATAAGAACACACAGTATAATTACAGGAGGTAAAATCAGATACAGTATGCCAATTGCATGTACACCAGGTTTGCAGGAGCAATGAAATTCCATTTCAAAGATGCTCTGGAGAATGTAGAAGCCGACGAGGATGAGAAAAGCATTGGCAGCTGTTGAGAGGAGGATGAACAGTTTTTGCGGTACATCAGGTGGCAGGTGCGTCATCCTTGAAGACTTCACTTAGTTAAACCTCAGATGTGGAGAAATTGAGAGAAAACGTTGATGTCCAGCTGCCCAAAACCTCTGCAGCTGGTCTTTAACTTGTGTGATCACTTTAGAGGTGTCAACAGTCCAAACAGAGGCTGATTCCGAAGGCAAAACCTTGGGAATGCTTCAGTTATGATGTGTGTATCATGAGGAGGACATTGAGCACCCACAGGTTCCGCTTGGACATTTCTCCAACCACATCTACAAGTTTCAGTATAAGTAACTTAAGTTAGAGACTTATTGTTAATTTCATATCGATGTGTAAAATCTTTTTGTTTTCAGTACTTATGAGGGTTTTTTGCTCTTTTCTTGCTTCTTCACCAAGTTTTTCCTCCTTTTTTTCCACATCTCCAACTGAAGTGTTTAATGAAAACAGTTAAAACGAAACATAAAAGTGCAGTAACCACGACAAAGGAAGCCAACGTGACATTAACGACCGACAATGGTGATGAAACTAAACCGGCTTAAATAAGGCAAACATATCGCCATAATAACCCGCGAGTGGTTAAGAAGAAGACACGACACACACCACCTGAGGGTGGTGTGGCAAAAGCAAAGACAAGGTGACAAACAACGAACGTAAACAGATTTCTAAACTATATAACTTATAGACTTAACTTATAGGTTAAATATCTTAGACATTCATTGCAGATTTCTAAACTATATATGTAGCAGCCCTTGGCCTCGAAGAATAAGTCACAGTCTTTAAAGCAGGTGCTTCTATCTATTCAGCTTGTTGGACTTCAAATATCATTAGATCCTTAATGAGCATTGCAACAAGCACCGTAAGGAGCACCGTGAAAACTATGAGATGGAGAAACAAAGGGAAAGAAAATTGCAAAGATATTTATAGCTTCTCCAGTTCAAATAAGTAACCAAAACTTATTGATTTAACTTAAATACTAGGAGATACAGTTTAAACACAACAAAAACGGGTGGGTTTAGTGATACAGCAATAAATGAGCAGACTGAAAACTTCACAGATGCTACAAAAGCCCCAAACACCACTTAGCAAGTTTCTTTCAGTATCAGTACTGTATTTCTTACCTTGCTCCGCCTGCCAAGGGTACTTCACGAAGCTTTGTGTAATTTCTCCTTTTGGATGCTGTTTAATCTGTCTCCTAATCCAACGTTAAGTGAATGCGAGCACCACAAACATTGCAAAGTGCAGAAAAAAATGTACTTTGGGGATTTAATTGGATTTTTCAGCAAACCCTATTTACTGAGCTTTTGCTGAATGTTAGGATATTGCATTAATCATATAATGTTAATGTTCTTGGTGCTGTCTTGCTTGCTGTGCTGGTTGCTGTTCTTCTTCCTGTCCTGATTGCCGTGCTGGTTGCTGTTCTTGTTGCTATGCTGGTTGCCGTGCTGGTTGTGGTTCTGCAGAACTGAGTCTTTGCTCCTCCATTTCCTGTACCATGTAGGTATGCTCAGAGATTGCCCTCTATGCACTCTCAACATCATTTGGTCTTTGCAGCCTTGCAGCTACTTCCGCTTCATTCCTCATGATTGGTGTTGTGTATTTTGAACATGTTATGGCTGCTCTTTCCTTGGCAGTCTTCTCCATTTCCTGCAACAAAAGTCTGTTGGTTGTCTCACAGAGGAGTGTATTGTAGTGCGTCTTATTCATCTTCTTGTTCCATTCATACTTGTGTTTCAAGCAAACTCAGTTTCAAAATGAGTATTATCTGAAGACATACCATATAAACAATCCATAAACCATGAGGCCCAAGGCAATAATCTGGACAGAAAAACTATTTAATGCCTTCACATATTTTCTCTTGAAATCAAAGTATTGATAGAATATTTGTAAGATCTTCTGTCATCTTAAACATATTTGATTGGTTTAAACAATTTTTTAAAGACTTAAAGGTTTTTTACACAACATTGATTGATTCTTTAGTTCAGTAATGACCATTTTGTCTTAGTACCAGTCTCTGTCTATGAAAATAAAACTTGTACAGAAGAGTCCAACTGGGAGAAATTTGATTAAAAATTCTAAAATGAAAAAGCCAACGTTTAGCAGTGACCTACTTTTTCTCTTTTGTGAGCATAATCTCTTTCTCTGTTCCTGAATTAAGCTAAGAATACGCAGTATAATTACAGGAGGTAAAAGCAGATACAGTACACCCTTTACGTGTACACCAGGTTTGCAGGAGCAATGAAATTCTATTTCAAAGATGCTCTGGAGGATCTAGAAGATGATGAGGATGAGAAAAGCGTTGGCAGCTGTTGAGAGGAGGATGAACAGTTTTTGTGGTACATCAGGTGGCAGGTGCGTCATCCTTGAAGACTTTACTCAGTTCAACCTCAGATGCAGAAAAACAGAGAAAAAGTTGATGTCCAGCTGCCCAAAATCCCTGCATCTTGTGTGAGGTGTCGCTTTAGAGGTGTCATCAGTCCAAACAGAGTCTGATTCCAAAGGCGCATCCCTGGGAATGCTTCAATTATGGTGTGTATCATCAGGAGCACATTGGATACCCACAGGTTCCTCTTGGAAATGTTTCCAACCACATCAGTAAGTTTCAGTATAAGTAACTTATGTTAGAGAATTTCATATTGATTTGTAAAATTTCTTTGTTTTCAGTACCTATGAAAGATTTTGTCTGTTTTCTTGCTTGCTTTTTTTTTTTTTACCAAGGTTATTATATTTCTGTATGTGATGTTATTAATTTCATACTTTTCTAGGCTTATTTCCATTCACGATATTTAGCAGATGTTTTCATCCAGAGTGACTTACAAAAGTGCTTTATCATTTACTCATGGAATGAATACATCCTAGCCAGTGCAGTAGGTTAGACTTGAAGCATGGTGTTTCAAGCCGAGCTGTACTTGAGGTTCAACGTACTCGAGGTACAGATCGGGCTTTTACCATTGACATCATGTATTGAGGGACTGGTACATTTTTGGCTTTGTAGGTAAGCATCCAGGTTTTAAATCTGATGCGGACAGCTACTGTAAGCCAATAAAGGGAGCGCAGCAGTGGAGTGACGTGTGAACTTCGGAAGATTGAAGACCAGTCATGCTGATGTGTTTTGGACAAGTTGTAGAGGTCTGATGGCTCTTGAAGGAAGACCAGCAAGTAGCGAGTTGCAGTAGTAGGGCCGAATCCTTCTTATGTTACAAAGGAGAAATCTGTAAGACCGGGTCAAATTTGTAACGTGTTGAGAAGGACAATTGTCCAAAGTTATGCCCAGGCTACGAGCAGCTTCAGATAGTGATACCAGGAAGTTCTTGAAGGAAACGGTGAGGTCATGGTAAGGGCTTGGATTTAATGGGATGTAAAGAAGCTCAGTTTTACTGGGGTTGAGTTTCAAGTGGTGGGCTGTCATCCATGATGCAATGTTGAGATACTTCTGAAAACCTGCGTGTTGGAGGGTGAGAAAGAAAGAAAGAAAGAAAGAAAGAAAGAATTAATTGGGTGTTGTGAGCATATCAAAGTTAAGAGAAGTCAAGATATTACATCACCAAGAGAACAGGTATACAAAAAGAAGAGGGTCTAATTTTTCCTTTGTAACATATGAAGGATATGGCCCTTTCAGCCCTGGGGAACATCGGTGGAGAGTTTACATGGATTGGATGTGGATCCTGTCCATGTTACTTGAAAGGACCATCCTTCCAGATAGGACTGACACCATACACCATTTCCATGTGGAGCCAGTCACACCAAGGCAGGAGAGAGCAGAGAGGAGAATGTTGTGGTTTACTGTGTCAAAGGCTGGTGGAAGGTCCAGAAGAATCAAGACTGCAGTTTGGCAGCATGATGGTTCTCCATTACAGCTATGAGGGCTGTTTATGTTGAATGTGCTGGTTTGTAGCCAACTGATTGAGCTAGCCAATCGTAGCTAACTGATTGAGATCATGGATCTGGTTCTGGGAGAGGAAAAGAGAAGTGATTGCAATCTGTTTGTTCAAGAACTTTTGATCTTTCTTAAGAATTGGTACCACCATAGCAGCTTTGAACGTAATTGGTACATGTCCAGAGGATAAAAAGTTGTTGATGATGACAGAGATGAAAGGGAACAGATCTCTCGAGATTGTCTAGAACAAAATGGAAGGAATGGGATCCAGCAGGCATGTAGTCGGATTGCTGGAAGTCAGGAGTTGAAGAATTTCATCTGAGGAAAGAGGAGAAAATGAAGCCAGAGAGTTGTATATTGGTAATGCCACTGTAAAATGGTAATTCCAGAGCACTACTGCCACCACGGTCTGTGATTGTGCCATACATTTGGAGTAAATGCTGTAAATTGCAGAGATTGTGGTGTCTACGATGATGATGGTGTCTAGGAGATCTGTGGGATATGTAGACAGGAATAGCGAGACACATTTCAGATTGGAAAGATGTTTAGGTTTGTGGACATATGTGATGAAAGTTTGAGAAAGTGTGAAAAAATTATACTTTGAGTTTGAGAGGTCCGGTCTCAGTGTAGATGAACTAGAAGAAGAGCATAACGAAAGCCTTCTACAGGTTTTGTTTTCCGCATACATCTGTGTAACGAATCTGGTGGCCCGACTGCCGATGGGCGTGCAGCAGGATGACACATTTATTAACAAAAGACACGAACAACAGCAGTGACACTTATATACAACATTAACGAAACACAGACTATAGTAACATTGAACGAAGATTGCATATGAGTTTTACATATAGCAGCAGACTAACAATGACTAACACAGTACACACACTATCAGAGATAAAAACACACACTTAAACACACTTAACACACACTTACACACTTAAACACACACTTAAAGAGACAAAAAACACAAGACATTAAACCCCATGCAGGTGTGTACAATTACAAAGGGCATGATTACAAATAAGATGAACCCCCCTGCACGCGGCAGGCCATACCACATGACTCACGGGGGGAGCGTCCCCTGACAGTCTGTAAAGAAGTTGTCCTAATTTAACAGTTCAGTAAGTGCTGTGTTCACATAGGGGCGAAAGTGAAACTACACCTGCAGCAAGTACAGCTAACAGCAAACAAGTCACTGTGTCCAGACACGAAGCAACCAGAGAACAATCCAAGAGAGAAAACCAAAGCACACTTATGTTCCTTTGTACAATCAGAAAAGTGGCATACTGCTGCTTTTATTTTTGACATAAAACATAAAACAGAATTACAAATATAAAAACTGCAGTAAAATCTATTACATTTGAATATTTTAATCCAAATAGAATTTTATGAACATAATCTAAAATACTTGTCAGCATTTCACCTATTAATGCACTCATCACTGCTACCACATTTTCACTTCCTGGATTGTGCAGGATATTCAAGTTAAACCCTCGTACAATGAGGGACCAGTGCATAAGACACTGGTTTGTGTTTGCCATACGGTCTGAGAGCTGCTTCCAGTATAGATTTCAAAATGCTGCCGTGCTAACAAGAGAGAAAGTGCCTCTTTTTTTATGGTGCTGTACGCTAATTAGCGAGAGAAAGAGATAGTATACACCTTCGGTCAAACTTTTTTGCTTGTCTTTGATTGATTGACAACTGTTAATTCTGACCTTTCCTTTTGGAGGGCATGTTACGTGCAAGATGTGTTGGTGCTTTTGGTTTCTCTTTTTCATCCATGGACGTATTGTTACATCTGCAATATAGCTCTGATGCAGTATTGGTTTGTTTTTTTTGTATGTTGGTTTGTGTGTGTCTTCTCCTTTGTTTGTTGTAGTTTGTGTCCTGGCACTATGATTATGTTGTTGCAAGCTGTGACTGGCTGGTGTTCCAAGGATAAGCCTATAAAGTACGACTGCCGTTCAGCAGGGGGCCGTGTGGTGTTCGATGTCAGGAGGTCCATGGTGGCTTGAGATTAATCTTGATGATGATATGTGCTGTTAGTTTATTCTTTGCCTGAGTCCAACTATGTAAAGAGTGACTTGTTTGTATATGTGCTTTGGTTACACCGAAATTGTAGGGATGAGTACTTTTTGTTTTGGACCTTCTTTCGTCACTCTCTTTGCTCGTTTTGAAAAAGGAAAGACAGCTAAGATATTCGTATATTTGTTTTACCATGTTCTTTTAGGGACGTTAGTCTTGTGAGGCTTATTAGATGTTTCCTTTATTATTTTTATGTCTTTGTGGAACAAGCTCACTATGATGCTCTAGATTAATTGTGACCTGCTGTACTTCTGTCACTTTGCTATTTCTCCCCAGTACAACTTTACAATTCATTCACCTCATTTGTGACCTCATTAAATGAGAGGATACTTTTATTTTTTCCATGTATTAAGTGCTGATATAAGTCTACTTACTTTGACTCATGTATACTGCTGGATTTATGAGGCTCCATCATGGATTATTTACTCTTCCTAGATATGAGTGAGAACATGAGATTGTGATCTCTGGGGCTGCAGACTAGAGAAACCATACAGTATTCAGGTTCAGTGTTTTAGTCTTGTTTAAGGAGAAATTACAGAGTTACTCTAGAATGCTAAATTCTGCATTGCTAAATGCCGTTAAAATGCCAGAGAGGAGATCCAATGCCATTCTCCTCTCCCCTTGCATTTTCTGCTTCTTTTTCCTTCAGGAGACACACACATACT
Source organism: Electrophorus electricus (assembly GCF_041902795.1). NCBI lineage: Eukaryota > Metazoa > Chordata > Actinopteri > Gymnotiformes > Gymnotidae > Electrophorus > Electrophorus electricus. The sequence continues at coordinate 14,808,282 of NC_137505.1, read as the reverse complement.
GCCAGGCAAGAGGTAGGTGTGAGAAAGATTTCTCACTGCAGACCTCTTGTTATTAGTCTACAGAAGCCTCGAAGGGTAACGTGAAAAAAATGTAAATTAAATGTGCTCTGGGGTCCAAGTTCTGCAATTTTTTTCTCCCTATTTCAGCTGCCCCAAAGGGTATTGGAAAAAAATCTTTAGTATGTTCTGCAGTCAAAGTCCTTTCTGAAATATTTTATCCCTACACCAGCTGCCCCAAAGACTAACAATTTTTTAGTACGATCTGGAGTCAAAGTTCTCCCTCAAATTTCCCTTATTGTAGCTGCCCAAAGGGAAATGTAAAAAAACAAATTCATAGGAGCTCATGACTAAGTAGTTGAAGTAGATTAGCTAGGCTCAGTAGTTCAAACACATCTGTGTGTCATGAGCATTAGTGGTGTTTAGGCATAATTTGATGACAAAGTAACAACACAGTTGTAGTGAAGTCACTTATTTATTTACCTACTTATTCAGACTTGATAGTTGAACATGACTTTGAAGATGGCTTGTGGACACGATGCCGTTTAGAGGTTAGTTTTGCTTTAATATCCAGAGCAGACACAAACAGTGCATGAATCAGTTGCTGTTTAGTTATGAATGTTGAAATTATGTTTTATTATGAAGTCTGGGACTTGAACAAACCTTTGTGTTTTTATTTTATTGTGCCTTTGATTATACAATCAATTATAAATCAATTTACAATCCAGTTCATGCTCATTTCAAAGTTGTTGGTGATGTCCTATATATTTTTTCTTAGGATATTTTCAAGAAAAAAAAAATCACAGAGAGATTTAGGTTTATATTAATAACATGTTCCACTTTTGCACCTTCCTACACTGTCGCCCTGTTTTAATGATGTCTTCCATGCCTGGGTATTGTCCTGTTCTTCTGTGTGTGCTGTGGAAGGTTTGACATGTTTTGTCTCGCATCTACTCGTGTTTATATTTCTGGTGTTCTGCAGCATTCATCTGTGGAATTATAGATTCTCCTCTGATAATCATGTTTGTGTATCCCTGGTATCCCCATCTAAAGCTGCTCGCAGCCTGGGCAGAACTGGACACTTGTCATTCTCAACTCATGTGTTACGACCCCATCTAGACTGTGGGGCCGTAACAAGGAAAAAGAAAATGCAAACAGCTAACGTAATGGAAGCTGTGAAAAGTAAATAGCAATAAAACAAACAGAATCACAAATGGAAGGTTTTTTTCAGTGTATTGTACAGAGGTTCTGATTCATAAACAAGCAATCATACTGGTGCAAATGTCTTCAGGAGTAACCCAGGCCAAAATAAACAAAACCCACACTAATGAAATAAAATGACACACTAACCAATACTAACAACAAAAGAAACATACAACAGACTTTCCTAACTACCTGACACATAAACAGAGGCAAAAACCCAAACCCAACAAAAATGGCAGTCACTCCCTACCACCAGTATCCAACACCAAAGTACCAAACAAAACAATATACACTCTATACAATATCTAAAGTATATATACACAACATCTACTGAAGCAGGAGGGGCAAAGCCAAAAAATGAAAATGGGGGAAACAAGATCATACAAAAGTCATACAAAGTTTCAAATCACAAGCCAAACAAACCAACAAAACTGTCTCCCTTCTCTCGTCTCTTCCTCCTTCACTTTTGTGGGAGAGGCCATTAAATAGAAAAAACAGTTGTCCTGAAAACCTGGCAGGGAATGGGACGGGGTCTCAAATGGGGGGAAATCATGGCAGTGAACCAGGAAAAAACACACACATCTTTCCATAACACATTTCATATCTAACCCAGTCTTGCAGATTTCTCCTTTGCAACATACAAAGGATTCGGCCCGTTCTCTCACAGTAAGCTACCCAGGTACTTGTGCAGTCTCTTGTAATCTCAAGGCTAGACTACTGCAACTTGCTACTTGCTGGTCTTCCTCCAAGAGACATCAGACCTCTACAATTTGTCCAAAACACATCAGCTTGACTGGTCTCGACTGGTCTCCCTTTATTGGCTTCCAGTAGCTGCACACATCAGATTTAAAACCTGAATGTTTGCCTTCAAAGCCAAAAATGTCCCTCAATACGTGATGTCAATGGTAAAAGCCCGATCTGTACCTTGAGTACGTCGAACCTCAAGTATGGCTTGGCTTGAAACACCATGCTTCAAGTCTCATGGAAGACAAGCATCGAGAGTATTCTCTGTCTTGGATCCTAGATGGTGGAACAAATGTCTGCTTACTGTCCGGACAGCAGAGTCCCTTGTGGTCTTCAAACGCAGACTGAAGACCCATCTCTTTGTGGAATATTTAAATGAGCACTGATCCTACACCTACATATACACCTACATTGTTGCCAACAGCATGGCAACAAGAAGAGCAACCAGCATGGCAACCAGCATGGCACCCAGGACAGCAAGAAGAACAGCAACCAGCATGGCAACCAGCATGGCAACCAGGACAGCAAGAAGAACATTAGCATTATATGACTAATAGAATATCCTAAATTTCAGCAAAAGCTCAGTAAATATGTTTTGCTGAAAAACCCAATTAAAACTCAAAGGTTAATGCAGAAATGATTATATAATTTGGGAGCACTGGACTTACTGTGTGGTAGGAGGGACTTGCTCCCAAAGTCCTAAAGAGGAACATTGCTGGGATCATGCAGGCAGTCTGTGCTTTCGCAAGGCAATCAGCATGTGGAGTCTGGTGTTTTCTGCTGAGGTTAGGTGTGATGTGAGCTGTTCCTTGAGCGCTGATCCACACTGCAGACGTCATGGACAAATACAGAGCGCTCTGGACGGGCCTGCTAAAGCTATGCGCACCATCGTCACTAGAGTGCACTTTACACACTTTCATCATTGCTAGAGTGAGCCTTACACACTTTAATTGCCGCAAAAGTGCGCTTTACTCACACACTTTCAGACTCTTATATGGATTTGGTCCAACCACATTCTTCCAATCGAGAGCCCTCCGGTTGGATTTCTGTGCCATATATTTGAACATCCTGCTCTTCCAGGCATGTCTACACACACCAGCACACATGTCCGTTCAGAACCAGAGGCTTCACATGGGTCTAAATGAACAGTTTAATCATGAGTGCTTAAGGAGGTGCTGTGAAGCTCAGAGATATAAACCACTTGGTCTCCCTGTTGCTGGGTGTAGATGTTTTGCAGATCTGCAGCAGGCCCGCCTCACCAGTCGGAGCACAAAGCAGAAGGTTCAGCTCCTGGGAGCCCTGCTTGAGTGTTTCAGCCCGCTGCCCTGCATTTGAAGAAGATTATGATCATGTCCAGTTAAACGGCCCCCTCAGCCATTCAGAACACCTCAGAACCTCATGCAGTACCCTGCAGGAACTGAACACAGGCACCTTTGTTTTTTCACTGCTGTTGAAGTCTGTTGATGTTCTCCTGTGCTGTCCTCCAAAGGATGCCCATGAGTTCCTGAATTACTGCAGCTGAAAGAGGAGGAAGAGAGGCTCGGGGCCTCTTTCTTCTCTTACATCTGCCCTGTGGAAAACTTTTGAGTTTCATATCAAGTCTGTGCTCACATGCACCAGGTAATTATGTATCACTGTTCCATATCTCATTTGTGTTAATGGACTGGTCTTAACCAGTCTTAACGTGTTTGTTTAAAGTGTACATTTTCTCACCGAGAGCAGGCGCTTTCTCCGGACATCTGTTTAAAGTGTTCATGAAAGTTTCATAACATACATAACTTAAATGTGAACATTTAAAATGCTCACCAGTTCAGCTTCTATTCATCACATAACTTTCAAATCCCAGAGTGTGTGAGTTTGGGAAAACATAACTGACATGGACTGAGCATTCTACGTGCTCTGCTGGCTTTGCATTAGTGTACATGTTTACTGTTTTGATGCTCCACATTAGATAAGCTGTTATCTACTAGTAAAACATACACAAGCATATTAGCATGTGATAACTCACACACTGTATAAGGGATGCAGCAAGTTATTTCTGTGCAAATGTTTTAATATTTCTGTTCTCCATTTTGTGAAAGCTGTGGACAGCAGAGCTGCAGAGTGGATGTCTACAACTACCTCTCTGTTAATCTGAGCCCTACTATGACCGACAGTCTACACACTTACTTTAAGGTCTGTCACGTCACACACCCTCTTTGGATAACGCTTCATTACTGTGTTGTAAAGGAGAGAATACAGTTATGACATGCTGCCATTTTGATTTTATCACTCTCAATGAAAGGGTCTCTTTCTTTTTTCAGCCAACACTACTGGAGCGTTTTTGTGTGTGAAGTAGGCTGCAAGGCAACTGAAGAGGTGGAGTTTTTCACACTGCCACAGTGAGTCTCGTCTGACGTAGATGACCTTAAAGAATGAGTTTTAAACCAGTCCAACACACACACCCTCCTCCACTCACACACACTTCCAGTCCTTAAGTCACTTTTCCTCTTGGAACAGTATTCTCATCCTCCACATTAAGCGGTTTGACATGCTGGGCCAAAAGCTCTCAGACGTGATGGACGTCCCGTCCGAGCTGGATCTCTCTGCCCTTCCTGGGGTGGCTTCTCTCAGACAGCAGTCGAGGTGAGCTCGTACCATCAACCCGTGCCCACATACTTCTCTGTCCACCCATTCCCATTTAGCTACAAAATGCTGACTGAATGGCTTTGTGGTTTGTCCTCAGTGGAGCAGCGGGAACCCAGGAAAAACCCCAAGAAAAGCAAAATGATAAACTGGGGGAAAACTCCAGTCCCCAGCCAGGTAGAGTTGTGCCATTTTCTTTCAGTGGAGTGATAATATGGCTGTGTATAAGTATCTGCCATAATGACTAAGTTCTTTTAATCCATCAGTAGTAAATGAGAGAGGAGAAGGACAGGGAGCTAGAAGACAGCACGTAAGCCCACCGGTGAGGAGAGAGAGAGACCAAAAAGAAGAGAGATACAGGCTGAGAGAGACACAGAGACAGAATGAGAGAGAATGAAAGAGGCCTGTTAATACAGAGATGGGGTTTCAACGATCCATGATGCATTTTCAGTTAATCGTATGAAAAAAACACATGTAGTTGTTGGTTGCAGGAATGTGCACCCACCTACAGACTCCTGGCTGTGGTTTCTCATTTAGGTGACAGCATTTAGGTGGTCTTGCTCTAAGAGCCATCAGACCTCTACAACTTGTCCAGAATGCAGCAGCATGACTGGTCTTCAGTCTTCAAAGGTTCACACATTACTCCATTGCTGCGCTCCCTTCACTGGCTTCCAGTAGCTGCCTGCATCAGATTTACAAACTTAATGTTAACCTACAAAGCCAAAAATGGACCAGTCCCTCAATACATGATGTCAATGGTAAAAGCCTGATCTGTACCTCGAGTACTTCGAACCTCAAGTACGGCTCGCCTTGAAACACCATGCTTCAAGTCTCATGGAAGACAAGCATGGAGACTATTCTCTGTCCTGTATCCTAGATGGTGGAACAAATGTTCGCTTGCTCTCCGGATAGCAGAGTCCCTTGCAGTCTTCAAACGCAGACTGAAGACCCATCTATTTGTGGAATATTTAAATGAACACTTACCATGCTCCTATGCTGACTAACTGAAACTCTAGTACTTATTATAGGGTATTGTTTTTTGCACTGATGCTGACTAAAGGAAGCTCTAGTGTTTATTGTTTATTGCACCGATTGTTGTCTGAGAGAGATTATATGTATTTTGCACTTCTAGGCATCACATTAATATACTGTATTCTACTGTATTCTAATATACTGTATTCTAGTTCATTGGTATCTAACCTACTATACTGGCTAAAATGTTTTCATTCTATGAGTAAACGACAACAGTACTTTTGTAAGTCGTTCTCGATAATAGCCTCTGCCAAATGCCATAAATATACACACGACTGTCTCGTTTTATCGTGATTAAAATATACTACTTACAGGACTGGGTTACGGATGTTTTGCTCTATAGCCAAGTTATAAATATCTTGCTTTCTCTCAAGGGCAGGGCTTAAATTATGTCCACAGAAAGCGCCAGTGTTCGGTCGATTTCTATTACCCACGGAGCGGTGCAACCACGCGTTAACACACAGGTACATCAATCACCATCAGGTCAGGTTTCTGGTGGACCCGCGTAGTTCTTTTCGATGTTGTGCTTAACCATAAAAAGTAAAATGACATTTCGACGAAACAGGATACATCGAATAACCAGAATACTGGTTACCTTTTCGTTAATATTGATGTTAAACTGAACCACACGCCAGCAGTTCGACCCTCCTCACATTGTGGGCCAAGCCAGTAATAAAGCTATAACATTACTTCGCCCACGTCTTCTTGATACTTCTGTGTTCATTTGGCCAGTGACATGTTAATTACTTAAAATTAAACTAATCGTATTATTTATTGATCTTAAACAAACTAAACTAACGTTAACTAATTAATATATCGTAATGTGAAGGTAACCTAAATTTCACCCTAGCCTATGCTGCTTTCCTCCTGTTATAACTACATTAACTGATTAGCCTTCAGTTAGCTAACGGTAGGTGGCTAAAACTTGCCATGATACAAAATCGTCAGAAACGGCACTAAAACACAATGTAATTATAGGAAATTCCAGTAATGACGAGGTTATTCTGTCCCCTTTTATTAACAAGGGTCACCAATATGATTAATTATTTTTCAATGATTAATGTAAAAATCCATTTTTGTTCTGCTTTGTTTCTTTCTGTTAGATCAAAGCCTTTGGTCTAGCGCTAGCTAGGCTAGCCAGCTAGCTAACTATTCAACGAAACTTTGAGTACACAAACGCTATGGTAAAAACCTGTGGTAAAAATGCCAAAACGTGAAGTAAAATGTTAACTGGAGATGGTAAATGTCATTAATGCATCAAACTGTATGACCGAAGGATAAACTTGTAGCTATGTCGTTATGACCAGCTGTATGTCAAATGACCCAGTATGAACCAGAATTAGCTAGCTAGGTTAACTCTTTATCTTGCTAGCTAGCTAATTTTGTGTATCGTTTAATTGAGGGGCAAGTCTGCAAAAATGAATGTTATGCAAGACTGTAGTCACAATCCATATTGTGAGAGACACATCCCCCCCAGATATTCAGATATGCTCAAATTAGCCCGCCCCCCTCCCCTTTATATCGAGGTAATACATTTAAATATTCCACTCACCAGCTGTGTTAGGATGCATCAGTGTTCTCATCTGCTAATGATTCACTTTTTATTATAACACTCACTATTACTGACTATCTAACGCTTGATTTGCAGGAAAAGGTAACCTTAACGTCAATACGGCCTTTCGCGCTGAAACTGTAGTTGTAGAAATAAATATTTTTACTTAAAAGTGTCAGTAATTGTGTTAAGTGGAAACAGACATTTTTGGTGAGAATGGGTCAGTTTGTAAATGCGAAATCAATCAACCATTACTACTGACTTTAGCTTATCATGTCTAAGTTTCCTGGAAAGTTAAATAGTCACACATTCATGCAGTGTTCATCAATGGTCTCGGTCATATTCAGACAACGTTAATGTTTTTAGATTTCGTACTATACTTTTTATTTCCTGTTCACTCTGGTTCATTCAGAAAGTATGAGGATGTTGACAGGTCAGGGAGAGTGGGTGATATGGATGTGAGTGAGAAAAGGAGCAAATATTGATGGTTAAGACCAAGTAATGATGGTAAGGAGAAGGTAAAAGCTGCTCGTTGCCTGGACAGAACTTTGGAAACCAGTCGTCGTTCTGAGATAACTGAAAAACATAGCAAGGTACAAATTTGTCCAGTAGAAAGAAATTAAACAATAAGAAATATGTGTCTATGTGTGTTAGAGGAGCAGTGGTTAATAAAAAGATCAAATATGTAGACACATTTCTACATTTGTACTGGGGGCCCTCTTGAGGTAATAAAATGATATTGTATCAGAAAAGTGTGGATGGTCCGGAATAAACTGGTTTCATAGAGGAAAGACCTCTCTAGGCCTCAGCATAAATTATGTCTTTAAATTTGTGTATTTGATATTGGGGGAAATGAGGAGGAGCATGGAGGCTACATGATGGCTTTTTCGCTTTTATGGTTTTATTTATTTTTTCTTGTTTTTTGTTTTGTTATCATTTCTTTACTGTTTGACTACATGATGACTTTCTTTGTTTTAGTCTTCTTCTATTTGATTGACATTAGGTCATTTTTGTTTAAGGTAGAGGCTGGATAAAATGTTTAGCATGACCATTCATGGTGATGCAGTAGATTTCGTTCTAAATTAGAGCCATGGTAATACTGTCTTGTCTTGCTGGGTAAGGATATAAATTCAGCTCCTACTTGATGGTGGTTTATGTTTTTATTTTATTTTATCCAATTTTGTTTTTTGTTCCTACTTATCTCGCATTTCCCAGTTACTTTTGTTGTTTTCTTTTACTTTGCTTTATACATTATGTCTAATCATCCAGTGTACCGAATCAGCACAGCAAGAGAACCTTCCTGACTTCCTAGATGGTTAGGAATGTATTAGTGAGCTCACATACAGTAGTTCATATCAATAGGTTACAGTTACTCACAGTATTAGTAAAATTATGAAGTGTAATATTTTAGTAGAAGGAACAACTCAACTATCCTGCCCCATGCCTGATGATGTTTAGATAGGGTCTCTGCTAGCAGAGATAGCCACCTTGGACACAACGTATAGGTAAGAAGGAATGAAAGGTTGGGGATAGTCAATTAACCAATTGAGTTATATTAAGTATATTAAGTATATAAACAAACTATTAAAACACTATCAATAAAAAAATATATCATCGATAGATTGCAAACAAAAACGCTGACTATAATGGGTTCATGACAAAAGTCATGAAAGAGGGGAAATGAGTTAATAAAGATATCTTAAGCGGAAAAATACACTGGTAGAAACAATATGGACATCACCGGAAGAACCAATATGGGCATCCGGTGATATAGAATAGGATCGCCTTAAAAAAAAAAAAAAAAAGTAGTTCAGGTAGAACATAATGGTACCAAGAACCGGTTGGTGTAAGTATTGAATATCAATTTGCAAACACTGAATAATTTATGGTTTGGAGAACAATATTGGAACCTGGACAAGTATTATGAAAAAATAAAAATGGTTATGTAAGGGTCCTTGAAGAAAATGTATAAAAGATGTGCCCACCTGAGACTATTAGACATTCTCCAGTCAATGCCTCATTTGTAACATTGAGCTCAGAATAAAGACAGGACCAGCAGTTCTCTTCAATTATTTCAAAGTCTGGATCTTTATTTCTATTGAATTGAATTGTGTATTGACTAAACAGTGTTGAACTTGGGAAGCTCTAGGAACGAAACTTTCTTTAGTCATCCTACAGGAAACAGGTGGATAGAAAAGGACAGAAACGGCAATATCACAGGCTGACTAATTTACTGATTATATTTAAAATTGCATTCATTCAAAATTTCTCCTCCCAAAGTAAAAGAATGGTGTCTCCAATCCTTAGAGTTCTGAATGTCAGAGGTTGGTGAACAAGTGCTCAACCATGGATGGCATTGCAAGGCTCCCCCCATTGGCAATGCACAAAAGCTGCTTCCAGCAGGGTTGGGTTGAAGTAACAGCAAAATGTAATAAAAACGCAAATAAACGTAAATGAACTTGATTCTTTAGTGCTCTGGTGAAGCAATTTTTAATCTATTGATGCAAGGTCCCTTGTGCTGTCTGTGGTCCCACCTGGTCAGACCCACGATTCCTTCTGCCTAGCCAACTACCTACGAACAACAGACAAAGAGAAACATTTCCTACCCCCACCTCACACACCCCTGCCCATCTAATATGCATAGGGGGGGCATGGACCCGCCGAAATATTACAGCTTGAAACGATGAGTCTAGAAACAGGTCCGATATTTTATACTCCAACAATGAACTCATGACAATAAAGTGGCTCTTGCAAGTGTGAATGACAGTGAGAGCGGACCCTCTGAAACAAGCTTTAATGAAAACATGAATAACAACGAAACCGATGGGTGCATCAACCCACCGGTGCTAGCAGTCGTCGTTCGAGCTGTGATCAGGAATCTGATGTATAGAATTATTGATGAAGATATGAGAGAAAACTGTCACGGCTGTGCTATTGACCATCCTAGTCTCTGCCATAATGACTAAGTTCTTTTAACCCATCAGTAGTAAATGAGAGAGGAGAAGGACAGGGAGCTAGAGGACAGCACGTAAGCCCACCGGTGAGGAGAGAGAGAGACCAAAAAGAAGAGATACAGGCTGAGAGAGACACAGAGACAGAATGAGAAAGAATGAAAGAGGCCTGTTAATACAGAGATGGGGTTTCAACGATCCATGATGCATTTTCAGTTAATCGTATGAAAAAAACAGATGTAGTTGTTGGTTGCAGGAATGTGCACCCACCGGCACCCACAGACTCCTGGCTGTGGTTTCTCATTTAGGTGACAGCCTTGACCATGGAGCGTAATCTGATATTATTCATACATGTGCAGTAGAAACCATTAAGTGACTAAGGAAAACCAAAAAGCTGGTTATGATTTTCGAGTCCTTTGAAATTATTTTTACTAGCATAATGTAGTCCACCCAGCCTCTTCCACTAATTGCCAATCTACAGGCAACGAGGACACTACTCAGTACAATTACGACTGTGAACTAAAGTAGCGAAGTACCGTAAAATACGGCTTTAAGGAAGAAGTGTAGTTGGAAAAAAGAAAAGCTGTAAATTACAATCCACCCCTCCCCAACACCACTCTCAGATGTGGAATGCACTGAAAAGTGTTAAGGGCCCAAAGTGTGCTATTGACCATCCTAGTCAGCGTCAGCACACATGCCTGTACGATCCGGATGAATCCTATTTCAGCCTCAACACACCTAAGCTGATACAATAAACTGTTCAAGCCGTGGTTCATACATACTCTAGCCAGAGCTTTGAAGCTGTGCGGCATTCAGATACCTCCATCCTCTAGCAAGATTCAGGCAATCGCTGAGGTAGTGGTAACCGACCTGCAGGAAGAACAGAATATCAAATCCACTCTCAAAGAGTTCATAGTAAAAAACAATAGCGTGCGCGGGGAGCAGGTACAAGACGACGTTGTGGACAATTGGAAGCTGCACGAAAACCTGAATGAAAAAAACGATAGCATGTGCATGGAGCAGGTACATGACAACGTCATGGACTACTGGAAGCTGCATGAAAACCTGAACAATGAAAACGATAGCATGCGGGGAGCAGGTACACGGCGATGTCGAGTACTACTGGAAGCTGCACACAAGCCTGAACCCTGGTACTTGAGCCAAATGGGAATCTGCATGGACACCAGCGCTGGTCCTTCAACCGAGAAAAAAAAAAGAGTGCTGAGGACGAAGTTGATCACGCTGTTCTGTAAAACCCTTGAAAATAGAGTCAGAACCGTAAACTGATAATATCAAATCCGCATATAATTTGGAAAAGCTGATGTGTGTAGTATGTGAGTCTAGTCAGTGGAGTTCTCTAGTATCGGAAGCCAATAATACATGTTATCCTTTACACATATGTATATATATATATATATATATATACATATGTCATGTTATTTCACATATGTTTGAAAACCCGATGAATGTAAAAACGGGCATATATTATATATATATTCACATATGTAATAGATGTATGTGTTTTGAAACTAAGTAATGATGAAAAGGTTGTTGTATATAAATCCTTTGATTGCATGCTTTCATTTTTAATTGAATGTAACGTAAACATATCCTCTTGCTGAAAAGATGCTAATAAAACCATAATCCAATCTAGCACTCTTTTCATTGTGTTTCAATCATTTCTCCATGACTGAACGTCTGCTGAAAAATATTTACTACACTCCTTCAAACCCAGGATCCTATGGAGGGGTCAAGAGTCTGCAAAGGTCCGTGGTGGATGAAATCGGTAAACGGATTGATGATAAGGAAATCAAAAACTGGTTAGCAGCTCAGGATGCATACATGCTACATAAACCAATCTCTGTGAAATTTAAAAGAAACAGAGTCATTGTAAAAAAACACAGATGAACAATGGCAGGCCGATTTGGTGGACATGACCAACATAACGGGAACATGAAATTTATGCTAACGTGTATAGATATACTTTCCAAGTATGCTTGGGTATGCATGATGAAAAACAAGACAGGTTACCAAAGCCTTTGTTTCAATTCTAAAAGAAGGCAGAGTTCCTAAAAAACTTCAGACTGATGAAGGGAAATAATTTTTTAATAAAAGTTTCAAAACATTAATGAAAAAAACAACGTCAATCAATTTGCTACTGGGACGGGACAAAAAGCATCAGTGTGTGAACGGTTCAACAGGATGTTGAAAACCAAAATGTGGAGATACTTCACAGCCATCAATACGAGAAAATACATCGATGTGGTACAAGACTTGGTTCATGCTTATAACAACAGCTTTCACAGAAGCATTCAAATGAAATCCGTTGAAGTGAACGAAGGAAATTCCTTCACGGTGTTTAAAACCTTGTATGGGTTGTTTCAACCGAAAAAGGTGGAAAAACTAAGATTGAAGTTTAGAGTCGGTGATACCATCAGAATGTCACGATTAAAAAGACATTTTGAGAAAGGGTACGAGCAGGATGAATCACTTTATGGATGAATATTTTACCGTTTCTGAATGTCTAAGGAGAGACCCTCCTGTACACAAATTACGGGATTTTGATGGGGAAAATATAGATGGGATCTTTCATGAAGAGGAGCTGCAAAAGACTTTAGTGGCCTTTCAAACTGAAAAAAATTGTAACTCGGGTTGCAAAAGACTTTAGTGGCCTTTAAAACTGAAAAAAATTGTAACTCGGGTTTATTTTGTTCATCAGCTCATCATACAGAGGTTGCCAACATGTATAACACCATACAATGTTATCAGGAACAAGGAACTCGTGATCGTGTGAACCTACGGAGATACATAAAATAGAATTATAAACCGTGAGCATAAAAAGATCATCATGATGGTATCTTCTTTACAAGAACAAATAGATGTTACATCATTTAATGATTCATTTAAGTAAATAGAATTACCTACTTCGAAGTTAAAGTTTTTCTGTATAGCTAGCCATGAGAATAAGAATAGCCATCGAGTTTCAGTCAATCAAAATGTTTCACGTACTCTAAAACACAATGGTCATATTTGATATTGATCAAAAAAAATCAGAATAAAGATAATATCCTTTCCTAGCTCGCAAAAAGAATAGATACGTACATAATGTACATAATATGTAATGATCGTTTGTTAAGATGTATGTTTTATCTAGACCTAAAAATTAATTATGACGCTAAGCCCTACCGAGTTAAATCATACAATGCATGATAAATTATTTCAACCATTAGCTAAATAAATAACTAGATACACGTCAGCCTTTTTAGTAACTTATACTAATATAAAGTATAGCATGAATTAGTTAAGCATTACTGAATTGCTTACCTGTTCAAAACGGATGAGCCATGTCCATGTTCGTTCAGAGGTCTTGACAAAAGTTTTTAGATGTATCGCTTACAATTACGACTGTGAACTAAAGGAGTGAAGTACCGTAAAACAGGGCTTTAAGAAAGAAGTGTAGGTGGGAAAAAAAGAAATGGTTTTCAGATAAAAGCTGTAAATTACAATCCACCCCTCCCCAACACCACTCTCAGATGTGGAATGCACTGAAAAGTGTTAAGGGCCCAAAGTGTGATAACGGACAAGAACCTAGTGTGATAAAACTTGTAAAGTAACCACATCCTGCTTTTTCCGTGAACGACGAGATGCCCGTGTACCTGCAGTGCCAGGGGATTTACTGTCTCTGGTTCGGTGGCGCTGAGACGTAGCGAACTCGGACTGTGCAGAAACAACTGGAGTTTTGTCCAAGCCTACCGTATCAGGAATGGGTTTGCTATTCCTCGACTAGTTTTGGCCAAGGGCGAGCGAGGGACTGCGGGTTGCATGACTGCACATTCCTTGACCAATGCATTGTTAATGATCCATTTTATTTCTGTTTGTTCATTCATACCACATCAAAGCCAGTTCACGTAATTTTCAAAGCCAGTGTGCGTGCCCTAAAAGTATGCAAACTGTTCAAAACATATGCCTTAAATTAGAAAATGATATGTTATTGATCACTGAAATAACCAATTTTCTGGAGAAGCAGATCCAGTCTGGTTAGCAGTGGCTCGCACTGCTGTCTGTGCAAACAGTTATACTGTGTATGACTATGTATGTGACGAATAAACCAAACTTGAACTTGAACAGTGTGCACTTAAAAAAGGGATCCTCGCGATTCTTTTCCAGCTGTTTGTCTTGGTTTTATTTGATAATGTTTCTCTCATCAATTATGCAAAATATATGTATTGAATTCTGTTAAAATTATTATAATAAATGCATTTATCTATTATATTTACACATTTGTTCTGTGTCTGAACAGGCAGGGTATGGATACATATACTTTGACATTTCCCAGATCTATAAACAAATCTCACATACAAGACTGCACCTTTTGCAAAATTGTATACTTGTTTTTGTATCTGGAGTAAGCAGAATTAATGCCGTAGGTCACAGAAGACCTGTCTTTTTTGTGTGTTTGCTTTAACAGAGACCTCTTGTGGTGATTTGTCACAACTACGGCAAGAGGCAGTCGCAGACGAGCTCTTGGACGCCAAAGATCACAATAGCTTGGACTTTCATGTTCTATTTGTGCTTTATTATGCGTACAGTAGTTGTGGCATGTTTTATTTTTCCTTTCATAGCATCTCATAATATAGTAAAGTGAACAGTGGGAAAGTGGAACAAAAGAAAGGCATTAAGATTGGGTCCCATGACAGTGTTGCAGTAAAGAAAGGAAAATAGGACATAGCTCACATTTCTTTTCAAGTAGCTCTCTCTCTCTCTCTCTCTCTCTCTCTCTTTCTCTCTCTCTCTCTCTCTCTCTCTCTCTATCTATCTATCTATCTATCTATCTATCTATCTATCTATCTATCTATCTATCTATCTATCTATCTATCTATCTATCTATCTCCCTCTCTCTTGCTGTCCCAGACAAATTGGGACACACATCTGTGCTACTGGTTTAGGGTTTGGTTAGGGTACAGTTAGGGTTAGTTTTTTTTTTTTTTTTTTTTTTTTTTTTTTTTTTTTTTTTAACAATACCCATATTTTTATACATTATATATTTTAATGTTGATTGTTTTGGTTCTGTATAAATTAAAAAAGTTTTTATGCTGCATTTGGCCTCAATTAATGTATTTTAAACATATTAGATGTGAGTCCTTGACCAGCATGTCAATAAAGCTACATCCAGTTGCTCTTATCACAGTGTGTTCAGTTCTTCTTAAAAGGGTAACATCGCAATTCTAAATTGTATTACAGTAAAGCAAAACATTAAAGATTATTTGGTTGTACTATTCTATTGATCCTATAGTCAGTGGCTATCAACAAGAAATGATCAAGCACAGTTTTATTGGGTGTGTGTCTGGAAAGAGAACTACAGCTCCCAGTGAGATTTTTGGTTCAAGATTAATCATCATGCAAATGATTGTTATTAACGCTTTGTCTGTTTAATTAAACTATTATACTATAAACCTAATATTTTAACAGGGCTGGCAACTTTCTAGATCCAATTATTACACGTATGTGAAGTACAGGTGCTGTAGCTTTACAAAATAGAAAATGTCCACAGTAGCCTAATTATAATATATACATCCAAAATAAACACCAGAAGCCTGGACTAATGCTAATGTACATAAGTGCATTAAATCTAGGTAGGACTGCTCGATAGGTAGGATAAAAAAACACTTGTCCCGCCATATAAAAGAAATGAGAGCGTGATAAGGACTCCAAGTCGCCACCAGATGGCGCCCGAGACCGCTTAAACGTATTCCAGTCGGAGCTACCTTTTACATTAACATGCCAGGATACACACTCACTGGATGTTTAATCTTTCTAATGGGTAAGCTATATTTTTATAGTTAGGAAATATTTTTTTTTAATTATTAATCAGTTAAGGAATTCAAGCTGTTGCATTTTTCTGAGGTGAGGGAATATTGCATAACCCTGTACTGGCCAAATAATTCGATTTGATGTGCTATTTTGTGGATTAATACCATACCAGGTATGGTGGCAACTTCCATCGAAAACTACTTTATCATCACAAACTACATCTAAGGAACTACCAGAAACGTAAGTAACGTTAACATTTTGCTTTTTGCAACATGTTTATTCTTCGTCGTTAGCGATAGTTTTATCTGAGAAGTGTAGTTGAATTGCTAGTCTGACGGAGAAGACTCAAGCGCTAGAAGTGCTCTGGTTATAGGGGACTTTATTTTGCGACACGTGAAATTAGCAGGCCTTTAGGGAGACCAGCAGCAACAGTTAGCTGTATAGCAGGTGCCAGGGCGCCGGATGTTGCAGGTAGTGTTAAGGTTTTAGGCAAGCATGGGTTTTCTAAGATAGTTATTCACGTAGGAGCTAACGATATACGCCTTCGTCAGTCAGAGATTACTAAAAATAATATTGAAGAGGTGTGTCAATTAGCGAAGGCGATGTCCGATGCTGTAGTATGCTCTTAATAACATAATTAGTATTAAAGTAACTGATTCACAGAAAACTCCTTTTATCTAAAGCTGGGTTTACTAAATGTTAGATCATCAGCGTCTAAAATGCTCATGATAACTGAAATACTAACAGATCACAGATGTAATGTACTTTTCCTAACAGAAACCTGGATCAAGCCAAACGAGTACATAGCTTTAAATGCAGCGTGTCCTTCTGGCTACAGCTATGTACACCACCCTCGTCTAACTAGCCGTGGAGCTGACATTGCAGTTATTTCTACTGACACATTAAGCATAAACCAGAAAGCCTTTGAAATGATTTTTACTAGCATAAATCATGTAGCCAGCGATAAAAAGCCCATCCAGCCTCTTCCAGTAATTGGCATCTACAGGCCACCAGGACGCTACTCAGAATTTATTAAGGAATTTGCAGATTTCCTTTACATTTTTGTTGGTGATTTCAACAATATTCACTTTGATAGTGGCCAAGACCCTCTGATGGGCCTTTAGTTCTATATTAGAATCAGTTCGTTTTACCCAATGTATAACAGAACCCATACACTCTGGTGGACATACGCCTGACTTAGTACTGAGCTATGGTGTAGATGTAGTTATACTAATCCATCTCAGACCATTCCTTAATTTCATTTGAACTATGTACGCACAATCACATCAGCCACTGCACCTGGTTTTATTGGCAATCTACCAGACATATCATTTGCGACTAGGATGCCCTCAGACCCTACAGAACTTGGTCAAATAACTGAATGCTTAGAATCAGTATTCTGCTGCACACAACTCCGAGGACTGGAAATCATTATACCAGTCATGGTAGTCGGACGCAGTCCCTTGTGACTCCTCCACTTCCGTCCCAGGACCACATTCCCGTATTGTGGGAGTCAGCAGGGTAGCCAAGAACACGGGGGAATTGCATGCACGAGCTGGGGAAGTGTGTCTACTCCCCTTCCTCCCCTTCTTCCTACCCTTCCCAGGCATCCTTCTTCGGTTGGTGTTTCTGTAACGTCTCGAGGTAAACAGGATGCGGGGAAGAGGCACGATTAACCAGACGTTTATTACACACACGAATGATACATAAAACAACCCACATGCTCTGTACACCTTAAACATCAACAAACACACTACGACACAGGAGATGTATATACATTAAAGACGATTACACATAATGCAGAACAGGTGGACAACACGAGAGGACATGGCAACACGGATGAACACACACAAACCAAGACGTTTGAGGAGGGGGTGGGGCCATAACATGACATTGGCAGTCTCCCAGACATATTATTTGTGACTAGGATGCCCTCAAACGCCACAGAACTTCATCAAATAACTGAATGCTTAGAATCAGTATTCTGCTGCACACTTAATGATGTTGCCCCACTTAAGAATAAAAAAATTAGGGACATAAAATTGGTACCTTGGTATAATGACCACATTTGCAATTTAAATCAAAACACTTTCACATTTTAAATAAAAAATTTAACGTAAATGGCGCCACACAGCTTGTAGTCTTCCGGCTTGCATGGAAGGAGAACCTTCTCAAGTTTAGAAAAGCACTTATTACCGCTCGAACAGCTTATCTCTCAAACCTAATAGAAAAAGAAAAAAATAATCCTAGATTTCTTTTTAGTACAATTGCCCATCTAACTAAGAATAAGATTGACACCAATGCTCAGATTACATCACCACCATAGTAGTAAGGAGTTCATGAATTTCTACAATGAGAAAATAAAGCACATTAGAGATAACGTTAAGAGCATTAATATGACATCGGGCAACTACTTAGGTACAACCAAGAACAACCAAGCCAAAAATGACTTTTGAATCCTTTACACCTATCCAAGAGCCAGAAATTGCATATCTGATGTTGCGCTCAAAGTCCTCCAGTGCTTACTAGATTCACTGCCCACACACTTTCTTAAAGAAATTCTACCTGAAGTTATTGAACCTTTACTAAATTTAATAAACTAATCCTTAAATATTGGCTACGTTACTAAATCATTCAAATTTGCAGTAATCAGACCACTTCTCAAAAAATCTAACCTCAACCCATGTCAGCTGTCAAACTACAGACCGATCTCAAACCTACCATTTATTTCCAAGATCCTAGAAAAAGCTGTAGTTCAGCAGCTAAGCGCATATCTGAATCAGAACCGAATGCATAAAGGATGTTGAGAAACTTTCTCTCACTTAATTCTGACAAAACAGAGGTGCTTCTATTAGACACAGAGACAGCTAGATCCTCTAATTACTCAATGAACCTCAGTGAAATCACAGTCACATCTTCCCTAACAGATAAAGATCTTGGAGGTATCATGGATCCCATTCTCTCGTTCGAAGCTCATGTAAATAATATTTCTAGGAAGGCCTTTCTCCACCTTAGGAACATTTCTAAGATTAGAAACATGCTCTCCTCACATGATGCAGAAAAGATAGTCCATGCATTTATTACTTCAAGATTGGACTATTGTAATGCCCTACTATTAGGCTGTACTACTAAGTGGTTAAACAAGCTCCAGCTAGTTCAAAATGCAGCAGGCAGAGTGCTCATTAGAACGACAAAATCTGAATCCATCACGGCTATCTAAGATACTTTACATTGGCTCCCAATAAAATTTCATATTGATTATAAAATACTTCTAATTACCTACAAAGCATTGAATGGTCTTGCCCCACAGTTCCTTAGAGAACTCTTAGTTCATTATAAACCACCATGTCTGCTTAGATCGAAAGGTGCAGGTTCTTTACCTGTACCAAGACACTTTACTTGTTTTTTCATTTTATAATTATATTTTTCTCGGTAATTGTTATTATTGTGGTGACTGTTGTCGGCCAGAGGAGGATGGGCCCACCGTTTAGTTTTAGTTCCTCTCAAGGTTTCTTCCTCATGCTCTAGTGGGGTTTTTTCTTGCCACTGTCAGCCTTGGCTTGCTCACTGGTGGCTTGGACTTGGACATTTGTAAAGGTGCTTTGTGACATCTGTTCTAAAAAGCGCTATATAAATAACTTTTGATTTTGATTTTTGATTTGATCTCCTGAGGAAAAGCCAGAGTAGCTCCCACTCTGAGGCAGATGCTTCCTCTGTGAGCCATTTCCCACCACTGGATGAGCCCCAGAGAGAGCGAAGGATCCGCGGCCCACAGGCTGCTGTCAGAGAAGAGCGGCCCCACTTCAGGCAGGTGGCAAAGAGCTATAATTACAGAGCATACCTAAAAATACACAAATGGCATGCTTTGGAAAAATAAATATAAAAATTAGTGAGGGTCACCCTGACAGCGAATACATTTGTTTCTGTGTTTTTAAAAGTTGATTTTATTAATGAAACCTGTTTAGCATTACCGATATCATAACACCAGGTATGTACACCGTGTTCTAACGCTGTTTTAGGGAGAAGAAGAAGGGGAGCTTGACTCTGGTGCAGTCTCTGGCCCAGAACCACACTGACATCCTGCTTCCCAAGCTCCACGATGTGTGCCTGACTGTGGTCCAGAGGGGCCCTCTCAGGGACAAAAGATTCTCTAATCAAATCATATAAACAATGGCCCAAAAAGGAGCTTCGCATTTTGCTGTCTGAGCTGGAATTGCTCTGTTTTGTGACCAAAATGGTTCTAACCTGATGAAGAGTCAATTTGGAATGTTCTAGCGAGGAATATCTTGTCCTTAAACATGGTAGGTAGTACAAACTGATGCTTTTCCTTCTCTGACACACCAAGTAAATCTGCCACATATCGGATTAGTCCGATCGGCGTGTTTAAACAGGCACATCCCCATGGAGTGCCTGAACACCTGAGCCCCATGTCCACTGTCTCAGTTGAAGAATCTGAGCTCCATGGTGTCGCGTGCTTCCATGACAACACTGGCGCACATGTCCACCGACCTGTGGAGGGCCATGGACGCCAAGGCGGAGTTGGTTGCCTGCATGCTGCCGCACAAGGCGGGCGAAAGCAACCTCTTCATCAGGGAGGACAAGGACCTTGCGCTCGGTGCCATGGTGCAGAGCTGCTCGCCCACTCAGGTCATTCATGCTCTGCTGGCTGGGGAACTCAGGAAGGATCACCTCACCAACACCTCTATAAATTTGTTTTGAAAACGGTCATGCAGCCATTTGACCAAAATAAATTACACTGCCAAAAGAGACTTTTAGTAGAAGACAGAAACACATTTATAGTACAGCAGAGCCCTGCTACTACGAGGCAGTAATAGTGGAATCTAGACGCTATAATAGGTTCATAATAATTACACGCTATAATAGGTTTCCAATGTTGGGCAGTAGTTCAGCTGGGTGCTGGGAATATTGACATACCTATCGATATCTTGGTGCCCTTTTTTTTGTTTTGGCTCCTCCTACAGGTCCAGCAGTCTGTGATGTCATCCCACGATAGATCAGGAAGCAGCTCCCTTCGTCACCAGCTCCCTGACCAGCCCTACCATTGGCCCGTGGCCTACTCGCTCGGCCAGAGGAAAGCCTGTATCCTTACCTGTGAGAGGGAGAGGAACACGGAGAGACATGAGGGATTCGGACATTGAACATCAGCTCAATTATTGAACTTGATTATTGTAGTTTCTGGGCTTATTGTTTGTTTTAATGCCTTCATTTTTTTTTTTAAATAGTGTGTTTTACAAACAGACTAACAAACTGTATTAAATGTATCTCAAATGCAATGTGTGATTAATGTGTTTAACAAGTTGATTGTTGTATTTTGAATTCCATGGGAGGTGTAACTATAAAAAATAGTTCTTTGGCACTTAGTGGCAGTATTTGTTCAAAACACATGTAACATCAAGCTCTTATGTAACCTTTATAGGATCTTCACCTCAGACTTTGAATTTTGGCTTAATTTAAAGGGATATTGTGGGCTAATTGGAGCTAATTCTATAACTATAGTAGTGAACTGTATTACTGCAGAGAAATCTTTTGGGATTGTGTGTGTTTAAAATAGAAAACAAAAATTGAAACGGGTAATTTATCAGGTTTCAGATTTCCTGTTCTGCTGGACTGAGGGCATGTTGCTATATTGACAAAATCCAAGTAACTGCAAAATCTTTAAATAGTACAATATGTAAACACAGGCAGTGGTAGTTCAGCGGTTAAGGTACTTGACTTGTTCTCAGAAGGTTGCTGGTTCACTGCCACGTTGCCACTGTTGGGCCCCCGCGCAAAACCCTTAACCCTCAATTGCTCAAATCGTACTCAGTCATAATTGTCGCTTTGAATAAAAGTGTCAGCTAAATGACATAAATGTAATCAGCACAGTCAAAGATTGATTAACCACACTAAGTCCAATACTAAGAGACTGGTACAGTGGATGAGGCACAGCAGGATACAGCACTATTTTTTGCTTTCCATCAGCAAGTGCTACCTGGATGCAGTCTTGCTACTTGGGGATTTTGCAGGCTTTGACTCCTTGGGTGTGTGATGAGGATTTTGCTTCAGTTAAACTCCTCATGAACATGTCTGACAAACCTGCACGTATGCTCTACCAGGACCTCATTTAATACTTCTCTTTCAGTAACTTGGAGCCTGTGGTTTTTGTTTGCTATTTCTGACATAACTGGGCAACATTTTACATTTAATGTATATATGGAATCCACAGAATCTATACCATAATACTGTAAAGAAATAGTATACTTTATACATTGTAGCTAGTCCATGCTAGAAGCTCCCAAACAACTCCACATAAACTTCAGCTCAAATAAGCCTCTTCCTTTCCATGATGTCCAAAAGTATTGGCGTTCAAATCATTCTTATGGCTGCATGAGTTTCGCCAAACAGCGTCAAATAAATGGGAAGCTGATTGACAGCACGCGGACCTTTAAACGGTTAAAAGGAGAACTAAATAAGACAAGTGAAGGGTCTACGTTTTCATCTAAACCTCCTCCATTTGTTGAAACACCTGCCAATCACGCCACTTGCCCAGGAAACATATGAAGTAAATAATAGTCACCCACCCCACTTTTTATGTAATTGAATTTTCTTTGACAAAATCTGAAGTTATCTTATACTGGAAGCATGTTTTAAAATGCCATTTAAAATGACAGGCACGATTGTTGTGGAAATTTACCAGAAAAGCACAAAATATTTAGCGTGGGATTCTGGAGAACGGATGCATGTAGACGGCTGAAATCGGTAAGCAGGTACATGTATTAGTCCTAAGAAATGTTATGTTGATAAATGTAGTACTTTAAGAATATTCGATGCTATCAGGTGATTTATATGAGTCTGCCAGTTTGGGCCCGTAGGTGCAGCAGTTTATGACGTTACACCTGTCCATGTCACCTTGTTGCCATGGAACGAAGAGTCCGTAGAGTAGCGAATTGATATTTGGTGGAAATCTTCTCACTCCGGTCGATATAGCGTGCTAATAATTTCAATTATTTAAATTAAGAACCACAGAACAACATGGATGATCATGAATTATATCCGTTCGGTTTTCTTGAGCCTTCTTTCCGTAAGGTTAAAGGTGGGAAAATAATCAACACTGAGGGTAAGTTATGAAGTTAACTAGCGGTTAGCTTTAGCGTTAGCTAGCTAGCGTTAGCTAAATCATAGATCGTGGTTTTTTGTTGTTGTTTTTTAATCTGCTGTTTTAGTTTTAATTTTGAATATAGCCGCTAACTAGATCTGCATAGCATTCCTTTGGTTAGTGGCCCTGTTTTCATCTTTCCCTAAAGGTATATTCTCTTCCCCTTCAGATTCCTCCAGTGGGATCGCCAAGAAAGTAAAATTCGAGAGCAATTACTACCTGCGGAGTCCTGGTCCTCGGATTCGGCCGGGGACGCCCTGGCCCTCGGATCCAGGGTTCAGTTCAACCGATGGCTTACCTGCCCTGGTCTTTTCCCCCTCTGGAGCCTCAGACAAGGCTGCGTCGTCGTCCAGCCAGCGGGGAGAAGACGCCCGTCAGAAGCGGTGCAGCCTGAAGAGGAAGAGAGAAGGGGAACACAGCAGCGACAGCGTACAGATCCTGGAGGATCTCTACACCCCTTCGTTGTCCAAGCGCGTGGCCAGGAGCGGAACAACCACCTCTTCCACCCAGTCCATTGCGTACTCCGGTTGTACCGCAGATAGCAGCAAATCGATAAGTGATTGCGAATACCAGCTGGTGCAGAATGAAATCCTCTGCTCTGCCTCCAACAGCTACGAGGTTCTGCACTACCTTGGTTGTGGAAGTTTTGGCCAGGTGGCCAAATGCTCCAAGAAGGACACCAATGAAATGGTTGCCATCAAGATCCTGAAAAACCATCCATTCTTTGCTCGACAGGGTCAGATCGAGGTGGGAAAGTTTTGCCTGCTTTTTTGGAGCTTTTGATATGGAATCAGCTGTAGCCCCGATTCTGTTTGTTGGTATCAGATGTGCTAACTCACACTGTGGAATCTGTATACAGCCAGGGTAGCACAAAAACACTTGTGTTTGGTATCAGCACACTAGTTCTAATTTTCAAAGCATCAGTAGGAACTAGTTCAGATAACACATCGACAGCTTGAAGCTTACTATAAAAAGAAGGCTTAGCTACAATTGCATAAGCCATACCTGTTTGGATGTGTATTAAAAAAAAAAGTGCAGAAAAATTAAATCTGTCTTTCCTCATTTGCTCCTCCTCAGGTGAGCATCCTGAGACGGCTGAGCAGGGAGAACGCAGACGAGTTCAACTTCGTGCGTGCGTATGAGTGCTTCCAGCACAAGAAGCACATGTGCCTGGTGTTCGAGATGCTGGGGCAGAGCCTCTACGACTTCCTGAAGGACAGCATGTTCAGCCCGCTTCTGTTGAAGTGCGTCCGGCCCGTGCTGCAGCAGGTCGCCAAAGCGCTCATGAAGCTGAAGAGCCTGGGCCTGATCCACACCGACCTCAAGCCCGAAAACATCATGCTGGTGGACCCCGTCAGGCAGCCGTACAGGGTCAAAGTCATCGACTTCGGCTCGGCTAGCCACGTCTCCGAGGCCGTGTGCTCCAGCTACCTGCAGACCAGATACTACCGGTGAGGGACACGTGCTGAGGCGTGTTAGAAATAAGTGTGCACTTGTTGCACTCGAGTGTGCTTTAGAGTAGAGCTGCACATTTTGGCAGTTGCGATGACCCTGCTACACATTAAAATTGTGATAAGCATTACAGTTAACTGGAGCACGACTGATTCATATTTGATTTATAAGTGGTTTAATTTTAGTGATTCATGTGAGTGCTGTTATTTAGCAAAATACCTGATGAACCCTCTTCAATGTCTGAGATTAGTTAAGATGCTCCGAGTTGCAGGCTTTGGTAATATTAGTATTGGTCATGTCTGTACAAAACTGCTGTTGCATTGTAGCTATACCGTTAATTAACCGTGTTGTTTACCGAGTAACAGTGTTTAACTGCATTGATACTCTGTATTTACTTAATGGAAAACAGAACATCATTGTAGTGTCAGTGCATTTTTGCATATAGTTCCATGTTAGAATAGTGGGTGTGTAATGTAAAGTGGTGTGTAGGGGGGAAAAAAAAACCTGGACTCATCAACAAAATACTATTTAAACCTTTTACATTTTCATGAATGAATTCAGCACCGTTTGTGTTAAAGCAATTGCCGCCGAATCACCACAAACTACGGAATCAGCCGAGACTTATTTCATGATGGCGATATCTGTGTTTTTGGTCTAGGTCACCTGAGATCATCCTGGGTCTCCCTTTCTGCGAGGCCGTGGATATGTGGTCGCTGGGCTGTGTCATCGCCGAGCTGTTTCTGGGCTCCCCCCTGTATCCGGGAGCCTCTGAATATGATCAGGTAAGCACACGGGCCTTTGAGCTGTGCCTAGTCTTTTTCACGCATCTTGGGCTTGGATTCACGGCGCTCTGTAGAATTTCGCTGATTTGGGGTCGGTTCTTTCACTTTCTTTTCACACTTTTCTCACTGTGTGATGAAGACGTAAATCTTGTTTGTGAAAAGAGTGGCATAGTGTTGCTAATGGAAATGGCCGTTCTTCTAAATATGCAGTTTGTTAGGGAGTCCATAATGGCTAGCAAGGAAGAGAGTGAATGTATGGTTTGAGCTTTTAGCTACTGCTTTGGCTAGCTTATTTTTAGGAATAATATAAATAAGAGTTTCTATGGCCTGTTTTTCTTTTCTTTTTTTTTTTATACATGCATTTTGAAAATGGAAGGATGAACACAAAATAAAGTCGTAATCCTCTTGCCGTGTGGTGTCTCTGCAGATCCGTTACATCTCCCAGACGCAGGGCCTACCAGCAGAGTACCTGCTGAGCGCAGGGACCAAGAGCAACTATTATTTCCACAGGAGCCCTGACTCCAGCTGCCCCCTGTGGAGACTCAAGGTTTGCCAGTCTTTAAATGCCAAATACCATGTGTTTGTTTCATAAGGGATGTAACTTAATGATGTCATGTAACTTTATGGTGGAGCTGAATGGTTGATTTTTTTTCTTTCCTTTCTCCAGACGCCTTCAGAGCATGAGGCAGAGCATGGCATCAAGTCCAAAGAGACACGGAAGTACATTTTCACCTGTCTTGACGACATGATGCAGGTTATTTTGGCTTTTGTGCACATAACTGTACGCATTGCTTTACTGTTGTGATGTGAATTTGAAGAACGTGAGAAACAGCTTCCACGGCTCACGTTGTAGAGCAGGTTGAGCAAGGTGCTAGCTCAAAGGTCGAGCGTTCGTGCCGTTATAATGAGGAACGCACATGAATCGCTCTGGAGAACGGCATCTACGAAAGGCAGAGCAATGCATAGTAACTTGCTGCAGAACTTGCTGCGTCTTAGGTGGATCGGTGCCCTCTGCTGGTGTTTAATATGACTCACCCCTGGGTCTCTCACGCAGGTCAATGCGACCAGTCTGGAAGGCGCAGACGTCTCGGCGGAGAAGGCAGACCGGCGGGAGTTCATCGACCTGCTGAACAAGATGCTCACGCTGGACGCTGACAAACGGATCACGCCGATGAAGGCCCTGAAGCACCCGTTTGTCACCATGAGCCACCTCCTCCAGTTCCCTCAAAGTGCCCAGTGAGTTGTTCCAGGCCTTCCAATCTACATGTCACAGTTTTTAAAAAAAATTAAGGAACACCATCTTAATTTACAAATCCAAATGGTAGTACTGTAACTTGCCCCCCGCCCGTGTCTCTCTCTCTCTCGCTGCAGTGTGAAATCTTGCTTCCAGAAAATGGAGATCTGCAATCGGCAGTGCACAGGGTGTGATGGCAGCAAGAGCCTGTTTGGCAGTGGGGGTGGGGCGGGGGGCGGGGCCAGCACAGCTGCCAACCTCAATGACACCTTCAGCAGCTGGCTCGCCCAGCACAGCCAGGTGGGACAACCGGCACAGCAGGGCGGGTTCAAGAGGTCAAAAGATCGCCAAGCAGAGAGCCGGGCTAGGTACTCCCTGCTTCTTATTGCACTTTATAATGGCTGGCATTAACGCTAAAACTCCACACTAATTCAGTGCAAGGGAACCCTAGAACAGGACTCGAGACCTACTGGTCTAGTGTGTGGGTCTGCATTGTGGGTACAACTGTTGTAACAAGTGCTGGATGGCTCTGTGCCATCACACTTTGGTGATAGGTTGTGTGTGTTCACTCGAGTGTGCAGTGTGTGTTGAGAGTGTTGACGTGCTCCTCTGACCCTGTGCCAGACCTGTGTCCTCCCCCGCGCATGGCATGGGCGACGCATTGGAGCCCATTATCATCTCTGACACGCCCAGCCCAGCTATGAGCGTCATCATCATCTCCAGCGACTCGGAGGACGAAGATGACACCAAAGTCCAGCCCACCAGGTGCCCTCGCCTCGTCTTTTTAAAGCCATTATGAAATCCTTCCTAACACTTTCCTTGCTGTCACTCATCTTGTTGTTTAACCCTTCCTTCCCTTCCTTGGCCCCAACTCCCAGCTGCGGCGGGCGAACGTCATGAGCTGGGTGACGGCGCAGCACTCCGACATGTCCACATACATCCCGCTCAGCCCCAAGCGTCTGTCCAAGTTCGTGTAGAGCGCCACCAACCTGCCCAAGTGTTTTTTTGTTTTTGTTTTTTTTTACTTTGAATAAAAAACTTTGAATTGAAGTCGCTGACTGTGCCATGCCTTTCTGTGGGAGGCCCCATTTTTAACATTTTTTTTAACAATACCCATATTTTTATACATTTATATTTTGATGTTGATGGTTTTGGTTCTGTGTGAAGTTAAAATATTTTTTTATGCTGCACTTGGCCTCAATTAATGTATTTTAAACATATTGGATGTGAGTCCTTGACCAGCATGTCAATAAAGCTTCATCTAGTTGCTCTTGTCACAATGTGTTCAGTTCTTCTTAAAAGGGTAACATCGCAATTCTAAATTGTATTACAGTAAAGCAAAACATTAAAGATTATTTGGTTGTACTATTCTATTGATCCTATAGTCAGTGGCTATCAATAAGAAATGATCAAGCACAGTTTTATTGGGTGTGTGTCTGGAAAGAGAACTACAGCTCCCGGCAAGATTTTTGGTTCAAGATTAATCATCATGCAAATTATTGTGATTAACGCGTTGTCTGTTTAATGAAACTATTATACTATAAATCTAATATTTTAATAGGGCTGGCAACTTTCTAGATCCGATTACTACACGTGTGTGAAGTACAGGTGCTGTAGCTATACAAAATACAAATGTCCACAGTAGCCTAATTATAATATATGCATCCAAAATAAACACCAGAAGCCTGGACTAATGCTAATGTACATAAGTGCATTAAATCTAGGTAGAACTGTTCGATAGGTAGGATAACAAAACACTTGTCCCGCCATACAAAAGAAATGAGAGCGTGATAAGGACTCCAAGTCGCCACCAGATGGCGCCCGAAACCGCTTAAATGTATTCCAGTCGGAGATGCCTTTTACCTTAACATGCCAGGATACACACTCACTGGATGTTTAATCTTTCGAATGGGTCAGCTATATTTTTATAGTCAGGAAAGATTTTTTATTATTATTAATCAGTTAAGTAATTCAAGCTGTTGCATTTTGCTGAGTTGAGGGAATATTGCATAACCCTGTACTAGCCAAATAATTAGATTTGATGTGCTATTTTGTGGATTAATACCATACCTGGCATGGTTTTAATGGCACATGGTCAATACTTGCTGTCAAAATACAGAGGTTCATAAGGACCTCCTTCCTTCATAAGGAGACTCCTGTTTTTGAAACTGTTTCACGCTAACACCACTGTTTCTGCATACTAGCTCTTACTGCTTTTTTGCAACATGTTTATTCTTCGCCGTTAGCGATAGTTTTATCTGTGAGAAGTGTAGATGAATTGCTGTTCTGTGACGTGGGAGACAAGGCAGGATGCAAAGACGAGCCGTGGTTCACATGAGACAGATGTTTATTAACACACAAAACAAAATGAAACCAAACACGAAGAACATTAAGCACTAACATCGGAGGCTCGTTGCTTTCAGAGTCCTCTGACCCGGTCTATAAACCACAGGAAGGATCCTCATGGCGGGCCTCCTCCACCTCCACTGATGGATCCTCAGAGCGGTCGGATTCGGTGTCCGACCTGAGGCCGACGTCAACATACTCCTCACTCCTGCTGTAATCCTCATAGTCCTCCTGGTAGTCCGTGGGGGGATAGTAGGACCCTGCAGAGTCAGACCCTGGATATTGGTAGTCGTAATCGTACGGGTCCCGGTAATCCAGTGAAGGTAGGCAGGACTCTGCAGCATCTGATCCTGGACCACCACCAGGGCCCCCCCAAAATCCTCCAGAGATACTCTCCCCCGATGTGATGACAGGGAGTGTTCCCACAAGCATGGAGGATTCTCCTGCATGGGTTGGGTAGAAGCAGCTACACTGCTTCTTCCCCTTTTTCTTCTTTCCCTTGGCTCGAGGCAACCTTCAACGGTCGGTGTTCCTGTGACGTGAAGCCGGATGCAAAGATGAGCTGCGGTTCAGATGCCACAGACGTTTATTATCATACAGAACAAGACAAAACCAAACACGAAGAACATTAAGCATTAACACTACTTAGAACATAACAGGCAGTCTTAAAACACAGCAAAGCAGCATACATGGGGTCAAACACTGACAAGCAACAACAAAACAAGGGTTTAAATATGTGTGCTCACAATTAAAAGAACTATAGACAGATGCTGGTTCACTCCTAACATCTGCAAATTAAAATACAAGTTGGTTATTTCTCAAAAAGGACTGAAGCTCTTCCTCTGTCAGTGAAGCACCCTGGTAGTGTTCTCATATGTGGCGATGGAAGTGACGTCCATGTAAATAGGTGTTTAATCCCTGCCATGTGCTACTTGGAAAAGAAATTAATCTTTTAGTATGAACAATGTTGGGGATAAAGAATGGGGACTTGTACATCTCCAATAGCGATTAGAAGACAATAGCTGACACTAGGACACCTCATCTAAATATGTTGACTTGACAAGTATAGTATTATTCATGTTATAAATCTATGGCATAAAAATATGGAAAAAGTGTTTTAACAAGAACGCCAGAGGGGGCATTTACTATTTTGTGGAGAATAAAAAATGGCTCATTTTAATGTGTTAAAATTTTTTTAATTCTTTTGCAGAGAGGGAAGGGTGAAAGGACTGAGAAAGAAGGTTAGCACCTGCCCACCGGTGCTGGGAGTAGGCCTCACTCACCTGTCATGCACAAGAGACCTGCAGTCCCAGGGCACAGTAAAGGCTAATTTACTCCCTACATATAAAAGCTTGTAAAACTTGTTTCTGTTAGAGTGCTCCTAGACTGAGGTACCTACATTCCCAAGTCTGAAAGGTGAGATTCTACCTGTGCACGTAGAAAATCAGGTAGGCTGTTTTTGTCCTGCTCTTTAGGATGGCTGGCTCAGTGCTTCTTGATACTTTTAAGTCACTGAATGACAACCAGCTCTGTCCTTCTCCCTCAGCTGTGTCACTGATATAGTGGCCTGTCGGAGTAGTCGGTGCTCCTTAGTCATTTAATAGTTTCTACTGCACGTGTATAAATAATGTCAGATTACTCACCATGGTCCATGCTGTCACCTAAATGAGAAACCACCGCCTGGAGTCTGTAGGTGCCAGTGGGTGCACATTCCTGCAACAAACAAATACATCTTTTTTTTCATACGATTAACTGAAAACGCATCACGGATCGAACGCCATCTCTGTATTAACAGGCCTCTTTCATTCTCTCTCATTCTGTCTCTGTGTCTCTCTCAGCCTGTATCTCTCTTCTTTTTGGTCTCTCTCTCTCCTCACCGGTAGGCTTACTTGTTGTCCTCTAGCTCCCTGTCCTTCTCCTCTCTCATTTACTACTGATGGGTTAAAAGAACTTAGTCATTATGGCAGATACTTATACACAGCCGTATTATCACTCCACTGTAAGAAAATGGCACAACTCTACCTGGCTGGGGACTGGAGTTTTCCCCCAGTTTATCATTTTGCATTTCTTGCGGTTTGTCCTGGGTTCCCGCTGCTCCACTGAGGACAAACCACAAAGCCATTCAGTCGGCATTTTGTAGCTAAATGGGAATGGGTGGACAGAGAAGTATGTGGGCACGGGTTGATGGTACGAGCTCACCTCGACTGCTGCCTGAGAGAAGCCACCCCAGGAAGGGCAGAGAGATCCAGCTCGGACGGGACGTCCATCACGTCTGAGAGCTTTTGGCCCAGCATGTCAAACCGCTTAAGGTGGAGGACGAAAATACTGTTCCAAGAGGAAAAGTGACTTAAGGACTGGAAGTGTGTGTGAGTGGAGGAGGGTGTGTGTGTTGGACTGGTTTAAAACTCATTCTTTAAGGTCATCTACGTCAGACGAGACTCACCGTGGCAGTGTGAAAAACTCCACCTCTTCAGTTGCCTCGCAGCCTGCTTCACACTCACAAAAACGCTCCAGTAGTGTTGGCTGAAAAAAGAAAGAGACCCTTTCATTGAGAGTGATAAAATCAAAATGGTAGCATGTCATAACTGTATTCTCTCCTTTACAACACAGTAATGAAGCCTTATCCAAAGAGGGTGTGTGAGGTGACCAACCTTAAAGTAAGTGTGTAGGCTGTCGGTCGTAGCAGGGCTCAGATTTACAGAGAGGTGGTTGTAGACATCCACTCTGCAGCTCTGCTTTCCACAGCTTTCACAAAATGGAGAACAGAAATGTTACAACATTTGCACAGAAATAATCTCCTGCATCCCTTATACAGTGTGTGAGTTATCACATGCTAATTTGCTCAGTTTTACAAGTAGATAACATCTTATCTAATGTGAAGCATCAGAGCAGAAAACATTTCGAATGCTCAGTCCATGTCTGTTATGTTTTCCCAAACTCACACACACTCTGAGATTTGAAAGCTATGTGATGAATACAAGCTGAACTTGTGAGCATTTTAAATGTTCATATTTAAGTTATGTATGTTATGAAACTTTCATGAACACTTTAAACAGAGATGTCCGGAGAAAGCGCCTACTCTCGGTGAGAAAATGTACTTTAAACAAACATGTTAAGACTGGTTAAGACCAGTCCATTAACACAAAGGAGATATGCAACAGTGATACCTAATTACCTGGTACATGTGAGCACAGACTTGATATGAAACTCAAAGTTTGCCACAGGGCAGATGTAAGAGAAGAAAGAGGCCCTGAGTCTCTCTCCCTCCTCTTTCAGCTGCAGTAAGCAGAGCATCAGGAACTCATGAGCATCCTGTGGAGGACAGCACAGGAGAACATCAGAGGAGGATTTGCTCCTGGACTTCAACAGCAGCACGGTGAGAAAACAAAGGTGGCCGTGTGCAGTTCCTGCAGGGTACTGCGTGAGGTTCTGATGTGTTCTGAATGGCTGAGGGGGCCATTTAGCTGGACCTGTTCATAGTCCTCTTCGAATGCAGGGCAGCGGGCTGAAACACACTCAAGCAGGGCTCCCAGGAGCTGCACCTTCTGCTTTGTGCTGCGAGTGGTGAGTTGGGCCTGCTGCAGATCTGAAAAACATCTACACACAGCAACAGGGAGACCAAGTGGTTTATATCTCTGAGCATCACAGCACCTCCTTAAGCACTCATGATTAAACAGTTCATTTAGACCCATGTGAAGCCTCTGGTTCTGAACGGGTACCTGAGCATCTGGCAACTAGAAGGATCCGTCAAGCAGGATGACTGAGCTCTGATGGGTCTCCAGAAGCAGGAGATACTCAGTAGGCACTGCAGAGTGGCGTTCATATAGCAGCTGTTCCCAATGTTGGGAAACCTAACAGGTCATCCATGTTAAAAATAGATTTAGTGCAGAAGCTCTGAAACATCCAGGCCACTACATGTCAGTATAATGGCTGTTTCATAATGTGAAGAAGAACTGCTAAATGACTTACTGTTCATTTAATTACAATATGTTTGTATTTGTATAGGAGAAAAAGACTGAGCTTCACCTGTGTAAACTGTAAAATCATCTACTCTTAATAGGCTGTGTAGTAAAACGCGGTGTGTATTCTCGTCTTTACCCGAGCTGCCGAATGTTGAGGTGTTCGACAGCGGAATGGATGGGGGTGTGGCCTTGGCCCTCACCCTGACCAATCTGACGCATCCTTTTACTCCTGAGGACGTGCAGCAGCTGTCGCAATAAATTCCGCGGCTGAACACGAGTGTCTGCCTGCATCAGAACAGCCGGAAACCTGAGAGACAGAAAAGAAGGGAGAGATGAATACAGAGTGGCCAGTTATGCACAAAATGTTCACATAACAACCCTTAGACAGATAAAGGTGTGAAGAATGAAAAATACAATGATGTTTTTTCTCGTTTTATGCCCTAAGGAAGTTACAATGGCAGTGCCATTGGGTAACCACCATGCCACACTTTTCTCTGCCACGAAGATGAATTTTGATAATGTACCCACCTCTCAATGCGCACGGAGTCCACATCTTTATCTGCAGCCTCTGTATAGAGAACAGAAACTTGGAGTAAATGTCCTTAACCAAAAACAGACTATGCATTTGAACAACATGATCAAATCTGCTGAGCTCTAACCAGGAACAATCACTGCTGTAGTCCTGAGCGACTCATATGAGGAGGAGGAGGAGGCTTGACCAGGAAGGCACGACTGGGTAGAAGAGGCATTGTGGGATATGTCCACAGGTGAAAAGGAAGAAGCAGTACTGAAGATCAGGGACCCCTCAGAGGAAGAGGGGCAAGAAGTGGAGGTGGTCACATTCGCGGCGTGACCGTCTAATGCCACGCAGGAGTCAGACACTTTGGAGGATGAGATTATGTGTCTCCACCAACTTCTATTCGTTTTCTCCTTCTTCTTTTTCTGTAGAAAAGCATTGTAGAAACGTATTGATTTGTATATGCAGTATTATCGCGACTTAGCGATATCTCGGTATTCTTACAATAATGTCATTTTGATTTAAAAAAAACAAAACAAAACTTTTTAATCATCTGCATTTGCGCTATTTTTTTTACAGGAAAATGCTAATTAGTTACGCACTGTAACGGCCCGAGTGCCGCTGGTCAAGGAACGGGACGTACAGACTCGCTCCACGGAGACGTTTATTAACGATTATTAACATACGATACAGACACCGGCACTCACGTATAACACAAACTGTGACCGTGAACACGAACATGATCAACGACTGACAATAAGGCACACACTAACAAGGGTTTAAATACATACAAACATGACAAGAGTAAACCGATGCAGGTGTGTGCTGAACAACATAGCCAAGGTTACGCACGAGACAGTCAACGAAGAACTCCCAGTGCACGCGGCGGGCCATACCACGTGACCAGTGGAAGCGTTCCGTGACATGCACAATAAATCTTAATCCTTTTCAGATTATCGTATTTAAAATCGTTCCCAAAGTGTAGGAAAAAACATACATACCTTCATACACGAGCAAACACAGCCCATCCTGTTCGAATCTGTGATCTACTCGATTAGAGAATTAAGTAAAATATCAAATATGGTTTTTACAGGTCCTTTAACTGATATTGGCGATACAGCGCACCTCATTGTTTTGTTTTAAAACGGAGTTTTGACTCTTAGATGTTCTGAATATGTATTATTTTGTCATTACTGATGCAAGTTCTCAGTTCTCATACGTTTTCACCCTCTTGAAAATAAATATTATTTACGTGTGTGTGTGTGTGTGTGTGTATGCGTTTCAAACGTTAAGATTCTTTAACTTCCGCAGTATAGTTTGGTAAATTCAGGTAGCGTAATGTTTTTCCTAAAATCCTCACTGTCTCGCCCTGTGGTAAGGAGAAATGTTCCAAATATGACAGGTTACGTTTTATCATAGATAACTGGCTACAAAGTTACATTTGCGCCCTAATTTCTCTAGACATACATCTATAAGCATTGTTACTTTAAAACGCAATTAGTCTTGCGCTCTGGCAAACGTGTGCACCTGTAAATAATTACAATTATTTTAATGTACAACTTATTTTATTGTATAACCACACTGTAAATAGAATCCATAAGAATGTATTCAAAGCCAGAGTTGTAAAGTTCAATTATTTTTACAGGTAGCGGATTACTGTGCTTCTACTATCTCTTAGCAACAAGTGATTTTTTTTCCTTCAGTATGACATGTGGGATAGTTTAGGGAACCTGATTTTTTTGTTAGATAAATATGTGTGGGTTATGACCGTTAAAAAGACCTGAACAAAAAAAATGTTTGGATTTTTATTCGCTGTCACCTTTCATCACGGGCAACATAAAAAATCACACTACTGCAATATCGCTAACATGTTACTGGCATGCAAATAAGACACCTGAGCACAGAGAGAAACCCAGTGTTATGACTACAGTTGACATTGGAACTAGCTAGATAGCTCATATTAAGACACTTCTTTGGAGAACACGTGCTAAAGTGTTTTCCCCACAATCTATATGCACAATTTATTTGCCAACTGTGACCAGAGAGAGAACATAGCTAGCTACCTTACTCACAGCCTAGGACTTGAATGGATTTTGATGAGGACTGCATATGCCTGGGATCAATTCAAACACGTCATGACGATGATATAAAACCTGATGAAACAAGCTTGACAAGCAGCAGTTCCGTTTTTCCGTGAAAGTATCAAGCACAGATGAAGACGTTTCTATGGTTATCTCGGTTTTATAAATATTAGCCTATAGAGTTGGGCTTAGTACGTGAATAAAAGATGGAATTAAACATGCATAAATTACAGTGTCCTGGAAAACCCATCGTGCTGCAAATACACAAAGCATATTCATCAAAGTGGTAACACACTTTAGAAATGCGGTGCAAATTTAGAAAACGCATACAACTTCAGGAACAAATCCTGTCACAACACAACGGAAGTGCTGTTTCCGGAGGACACGGAAAGGGGTGGACTTCTTTGAGATTAGCGTGAAGTCTATTGGAAGTAGTGACAACTGAGTAAAAAGGGTTGGTTTTTTTTTCCAGTTACCACGGTGTTATCAAGGGTAGGTATGTGATACAGAATGGAAGACCGACCTATTCATGCTCTGCATTCTTGCATATTTATTTATACATAAGGCAGCCTTAAAAACATGGGATGGAAATCCCATTTAACACAATATGCACTGTTTTACAGTCAGAGTTAAATAAGTAACATTCTCCTTTTAATATATATATTTTAAATGTTAAAATTCTTAACTATGTCAGTTAAGCTGCCAAAAATGCCCCTTTTGAAATTTGTATTTCTAATGTCACAAGAACACTTTATTTACCTATCTCTGCCTATTCAGCCTATAGAGGTTTAGCACACCCACTTAAATTGCCTTTCTCAGGCATTTCAGCTCTGAGTACCTTTTGAAAGCGTTAGGATTGCTCTGCTCCACTGCAGACTTTCTCACTTTAGCAAACAAATGTCCTCAATACATTTATCCCTCTCATTGAAATTCATATCTTTAGGTTCCACCTGTAGATATGAGTAGAAATATTGTTGAACAGTATTTAAATACATTTAATTGAAATATGACTTTAATTACATTTTGATACATTTGTAATTTATAATTTGTATTGGACTGGAAAGGAAACAAATACAATTTTTATCGCATAGCCGTTATCACATAGCCTGCAGGCCTAATGATGTAAAAATGTGCCCCCAAACATCAAATGTTCAACAGAAATAACAGGACCTGACACACTAAGGTACCGTAGACCCATTCAAATTGTGCTATTGGAATAATAAATTCCAATGCGCTCAGTCATTTTAGCTAGTGTTGATTTTGATTCTCGCCACAATTATACTAATAATCAGTGTTACAACTCAGCATGCAAAGTCACCGAACAGTCGACTGTTAATTCTATAGTAAGGAGAATGTAAAACAAACAAACAAAAAACCCACCAACAGTATTTTTTTTTCCTGTAACTGACAAAGATTGCATATGCTAAATGTATGTGTCCTAAATATATTCTAAATACATTTACATTAGTGTTTTTAATTAATTTCTCGAACATTTGTTGAAATGCATTTGTAATTTATATTCAGAGACATTCAGTGTACTTAAGTACAAGCATTAAATTAGCATCACTGTTCACCATAGCCGTTTTTCCATTTTTTGTGGCTTTTGTCCCCTGCCTCAGTTTGGCTTTAAATCATTTGTCTTGGTTCTACTTTACTTACTATGGCTGATTCAGTTCCCTCAGTAGTCAAGTAATTCTTCATTAAATCCTTTCTTCTAGTATCTGTTTAAAAAGTAACAGAAAATGTCTTATTAGCGTTGTATAGATACTTAGAACACTTCTACGTAGATCTCTCTCTCTCAGACACACACACACACACACACACAGTTCATCCAAGTGGTGGCTGTGGTCAGAACTTACCCTTAAAGAAGTCATCCTCTGAGGTCGTGTTCCTTCTCTTAACACCCTTCCGACAGCAGCAAGTGAACAATAGCACAAGCTGCATGAATATTCTGGTAGGGATCTTGTCTTTTCGTTTTTCTTTTTCCCATATTTACCAAATGTACTTTTCCTTTTGGTCCAATCTTCCTAGGATATTTTCTCTCAAATTACATGGAGGGACTGACATGTTCTAAACTGCCTGTTATACCTTTACCCAGGGATGTTCTATAGGATTAAGATCTGGGGACTGTGAAGGCCAGGGAAACATTGAAAATTTGCTGTCTTGATACTGGAACAAATCCGTGATTATACAACCCTTGCGGCAGGGTTTCTTGTCTTGTTGAAAGTGTCCTTCTGCCATAGTTTAAGCAGCTACATGAAGGGATGCACTTGGTCACAATACATAGGTAAGCCCTTCTGTTCAAACATCTACTGATTTCAGAGGACCCATGGTGTGCCTTCAGACATGTTAGTTGGAGCAACAGCATTGTATCTGGCTGCAATTTGCTTGACCGTGCACCACTTGATCATCAGAATGATTCTTGATGTCATCCTCTTCTGATCACTTTCAAAATATTGGTCCTGGCTAGTCTGTTCCATGCCTCGTTCGCAGTTGGCTTCGCTCAGACCGCTTGACTTTCCCATTCTAATGTTTACATGGTGTTTTTTGCAATTAGTCAAAACTGACCTTTCATGACCTTCATTATAAACTTTTCTAAGCAGTCATGACCTCACCCTGTCATAATATGTACTATTAGATCTTCCCTGTGTCCAAAGTGATCTCATGGCAGGAATTTTCCAGCCAACCATTTCCAAGTCAAGCCAATTCAAGCAGAAATGCCAATGAGAGCGTTTCTGATTAACTCCTGTCATTGTACTAAGTCGGTAAGAAAGGGTTAGCTACATAAAAATAAAAGTGAATGACTTAAAAGTTTGATCATTTTAACTGAATCTATATTTTATGGAATGGTGTAATTAACCTTCATTATAAACTTTCCTTAGTCGTCATGGCCTGTCCCTGCCAGAATATTTACTATCAAATCTTCCCTGTGTCCAAAGTGGTATCATGGCAGGAATTTTCCCAAGTGTTTACATTAAAGGAATCTGACTATACTGATTACTCTTCGCCAGCTAACAGCAAATAAAAGATGCTGGATTTTGGATTATGTGAGTATATAACACGTGACTGTGTTTGTGTCAGAGAAGGGAGAGGAGAGGCTTTGTCTCCAGCCTCCCGCTGCTTGCCGCTGTTCAGCTTCTCACTCCTGAGATCCTTCTCGCTCTCCTTCTCCCCATTGCGTCCCACTCCGCCAATGCTGCTGCAACTTCAACCGCTGACAAAGTGCACCAGCTCAAAGCGTGGTCTAGAGCCAAATTTCAACACGGGCATCTTCCTCATTGGCTCATCTCCTCAGAGGGGCAACACATGCACAGTTTCAGCTCCTATCGATACCCACGTAGAACCTTATAAAATCAAACTGACAATGACAAGGAAACCATATTTTCAACACCTCCAGCACAAGTAGTAGTTTTTAGCAATGCACTACTTTTAGTGGTTGTTGAGCATCTGGAAAGAATGCAAGTCACCAGGGTAACATCATCAAGAAGCCCTTTTAGACTTACTTCCATCAGATGAATTCGGCCTCTTTTTTGCTTCAGTATTTGGGACTAATTCGTAGGAGGGCATTTTGCCAACATGAATCCCCTCTGCCATGTCATGCACTCTCTGCATCAGTTGTGGGCCATACCTGCTAGACCAAACATTTACATTCTGAATACTTTGGCTGAAGTTGTTAAAATGTTAGTATAAAAATCAACACTTTTAGCTGTATCTTAATTTCAGGCTGATTTAACAAGTAGATAAGCTAACGTAGTGAGCGGTTGTCTTGGCTTGTCCTAATGGCAGTCAGGGGCCAAAACACTTACTGTAACACTTTATACTTATAACGCACTTTCCTTAACTATTACAGATGCCGTTTAACAATGAGTTCTATTTTTAAAATCTGGAAACAGCAACTCAGCACAGAAGGCGTTAGACCCTACCTGCATGCTAAGAACACATGGTTCACTCAGACCATCGATAGAGACAACAGCTGATCTAAGTCTCTTGCTTCGTAATTTTCAACATGCTTGTTTATGAATAACTTTCGAGCTAACCACTGCTTATCGCTTTCAAAGTTTTGTCAGAATTTATTGATATGAAAGACTCTTGTCATGCTGATAATTGTCTGCTAGGACCAACTGACAATGTTATTGCCCCGACATACGCCCGGTGAGAAAAGCATTGTGGGAATTTCAAATATGGCCTTTGCAATGCTCGGTTTGCCTGCTAGTGCCTGATCTTCGTGCAGGGAACCTCCAGCTTTGGTCACTTTCTATGCAGAATTCGACACGCTTCAAGATTGGTCTAATGGGCCAGTCATTGCTCATCCTCCGCCGCACATGTTCAGTCGACAGAGGGTGGGTTTTCGTCCTGCTCTGTCTCTGTCCCATTGTCAAATGCGCTAACATTTGCTGAAATTGAATCTTTTTAATTCTATGGCAGGGGTAACTGCCTGCTACGAGCTGCCATAGCTGCAGGTGTTTGGTGACTAGACCAGTCAGCATGCAGGAGTCTGCCTATGTTCAGTTAGAACAGGCATCAGTAAGACAAGACTCGCTGTACTCACTCATTATCTTAATACTGTTCATTAAATTAAGTCAGCGGTTTATATTGAGTTTAGGTCATTTGGTACGACGACTCTACAGTCTTGAATTGATTTCTGCAGTGTAATATGGATATGAATGTTAAAATGTTCTATTACAGAACACGACACCTGTTGCGTTTTATATTGGTAAATCTCTGATATGACCGCTGTAACAAAGTTGCGGTTATAAGTACGTGAAACATTTTGATCGGCTGAAATGTAGATGTATGTACATGCAATATATTTGTGATTATGTAAATCAAACAGCTATTCTTATTCTTATGGCTAGCTAAATAGATTGCAATTTCGTCGTCTTCAAGGCATGGCATGGTGTTTATTCATTCTTTGGCATACAAAATGACGCCTTTTCACGTTGTGGAACTACAAATATGGCGGCCTTTTTTCTTTAACGTTTTAATGACGTAAAAACAGAGTCTCACCGTAAAGTCGGGCAGGAGCATCTGGACTCATTTATTTCTTCGTATCTTCCCCCATCTAGCGGTCAATAACGGGTAGTCTTGAATTGATTTCTATCGCGTAATACTTTGGATATAAATGTTTAAATTTCCTGTTGCAGAACAGACAAAGTATAGTCAACCAGTTCTAACCTTTTGATAAAAACTTGAACTTCAAAGTAGGTGAATCTATTTCCTTAAACCAATCAGATCACAGTTCATTTACATCACATCAATGCTTTGAGTGCTTTAGATATGAGAACATCACAGTGATCTTTCTGCTCACACATCAGTCAGTCTATAATTCTGTATTATGTGTTTCTATAGCTTCCAACTTTCATGAGTTCCTTGAATCTGTGGAGAAAAGTGCAGACCAATGTAGTTTCCTATTTGTGAACATTTATACATTTATTGTAATTTATCATTTAAATTTTTTATTACTTTTAATTTATAGACATAAGGACACAGAAAACAGTTCATATACTGAATGAATTGTTACAAGGTAATATTTTCTAAACTGTGTTTATCATATGTTTTTTATTTCTAAACGTTAATGCAGTGTGTTAATCTGTCACACCGAGGCAGAAGGGGTGAATCTGATATAGCCCTCTTCCATTGTCAACTATTCAGAGTCCTCCAGTGGAGCTCATACAACTAAAGAAACACATACAGAGGTCACTGGAGGTTCTAAGTTACATCTAAAGTGGTCTAGTTGTGACGTTGCAAGGATAAGCAGGATGCGGGGACGAGGCACGATGAAACACACTTTTATTTTTGCAAACATGCAAAACATACAACAAAGCTCAAACACTATGCACATCTCAAACACCAACACACGTACTATGACACACGAGACATATATACACCCAAGCCGATTACACATAACAGAACAGGCGAACGACACGAGAGGGTGTGGCAACACAGACGAACACATACACACCAATATGTTTGAGGAGGGGGCGGGGCCACAACATGACACTAAGCCTGTACACACTGTTCCAACACCACCCTGTAGGGCACCATCTCCATGGAAGTATATTTTTAAAAGCATGTTTGATAACCATATTTATACTGGAACGATTTAATCAAATGTATTGTGTTTTTTGTTCTTCTCTAAGACCTTTCGGACGCCGATATTCAGATTTGAGTCTGAGCAAGTTGCGAAAGCCACTGTGAGGGTTTCTGGGTGCTCTGGAGGAACACCCCGAAGTTGTACACCTGCACCAAACCTGAGACCCCTCTGCCCCTGACACAATTGCCCAGGAATGCGGGCATGTACCTAGACTATGAGGCTGGGCAGCTGTCTTTCTATTACATACTAACATATCTACATATTTATCGGAAACCTCTGGGAGAAGAAGCTGTATCCCCTCTTTGCACTGCTGGACAGACACACTTATGACACTGTACTCATCAAAAGCAGCACCAGAGATGCACTGAGTCATATCCCACTACAAACCTCTCAGGCCAGCTTGTTTGCACATTTTGTCATAAAACTTAAGATGTCAGTTGTTGCTGTTATATATAAAATTACCAAATTAAAAAATAAATAAATCAAAAAGTACTTGTGGCTAGACGAACACAGTCAATCACATAAACAAGATATAATGTCAGTAATGTTTGCGGCAGGTTTTTCAAATGTGCCCAGACTCATATTAAAAAATTTCCATGTTTCGACAGTTTGAAGGTGGCCATGAAACTAACAGTCTGGTGGAAATTCCACAAGATATCAAACTCCACACTCACACAAACTAGTCATTCTCCCATTTGGAACAATCCAGACTTTACCATGAACAAAAATATTAAACTTTACATCTTGGATAGAAAAGGGCATTACACACCTTAAACATATTTATCATAAGACTTCTTTCATGTCACGCCCACAACTAGCCCCAAAATACGGAATAGAAAGCACCCAGTTCCTACAATACCATCAGCTAAAATCACCTATGTGTTCAAAAATCAATTCCGATACCTACATCCATATCAGAATTTCTAAACAAACATTCTTAATACAAAAAACCTATTATCTAAGATATACAAAATAATAGTGAAATCAAATCTCACAGTTACCCTCCCATCGAGACAATGGGAAGAAGATTTATTACCAGCCCCCGACGCTGCAGTTTGGATTAAAATGTGTAATAATAATTACCACGTGACAGCAACACTAACCTACAATGCATTCAGTACAAAATAACACAGAGTACATTATACTACACATTGGATGTTTAAAATTGGTTTCACAAGCTCAGCAATCTGTACATACTTTACTCAAAACACAGCTGACGATTACATTCACGCACAATGGCAGAGCACACCAATCAAGCAATTTTGGCAAGTCGTCATCACCAACATATACCATGCTTTAAATAACCATATCCATCCAACACCATCTTTATGTCTCCTAGGAGACATATCATCAACCAATATGACAGGATACTATGTATAACATTATTATATTCATATAATAAAAATATTATTGCAAAAAAACAGCAAACAAAAAAAAACATACTCATGAACTGGAAAACAAAAAATAATGTTAGTGTCACCCAATAGAAAAATCTATTGATAGACTATATATCTATAGAATAATTCTCAGAATTAATCAATAACAGAACCAATAATCTAGACTGGACACCTTTGATAAAATCCATACAGAGCGAATCAATAAACGATAAATATCACACTCTAATCCAACATACATGTACTCGCACATAACCACATATATATATATATATATATATATATATATATATATATATATATATATATATATATATATATATACATACACACATACATACATACACACACGCACACACACACACATCATTCCTGTAATGGTGCAGATGGTGAATGCTTAAAAATATTCTATATACATTTTGCGTTTGTCTGTTCATCTGTCTGTCTTATTTTTAATAATAAAGCTCTAAAGGTCCTCTGATGGGGGGTAATACATTTATATATTTATTTCTCCAGATTTCTATCTCTGAGAGAAATAAAAAAGTCCTTTTACAAATTGCACCTCGTTGTGGACCTCGGCTAGGTTTACATTCCAAGTGATTATTTTAGAAATCAAGGGGAGGAGCTGCAGGAGTTGGAAGAATTAATTAGGAAAAAAGAAGTTATCAGAGCAATAGAGGAATTAAACATACGCAAGACTCCAGGAGCCGATGGTTTACCTGCTAAATTTCATAAGGTGTGCGTTAGTGAAATTGCTGATCTTCTAGCTGATGTTTTTAATGAAGCATTAGATGGGGGGCAATTGCATGATTCATTTTATCATAGTGTGATATCATTAATATATAAAAAAGGAGATCCTTGTAAGTTGGATAATTGGAGACAGGTTAACCCTATTGAACTTGGAGTACAAAATTTGTGCAAAAATAATTGTTAATAGGATGTCAGAAATATTGAATGCTATCATAGAGTTGGAACAGATATGTGCGATAAGAGGAAGATACATGTGGGATAGTTTAAGAGTAATAAGGAGTTTGGTTACTGAAGGGTCTGAGAGGGATTTTAATATAATAGTAAAGGATCAGAAAAAGGCCTTAGATTATATTTCTAGAGACTACTTATGGTGTACATTGGAACAGTATGGTTTTCCAGAGAGGTTTGTAAATATTATTAAATTATTGTATAGTAAATCAAAAGTACAAATTAATGTTAATGGTGTGTTAACTGAAGATTTTGAA
This sequence comes from Electrophorus electricus, assembly GCF_041902795.1. Lineage (NCBI taxonomy): Eukaryota > Metazoa > Chordata > Actinopteri > Gymnotiformes > Gymnotidae > Electrophorus > Electrophorus electricus. The sequence continues at coordinate 14,764,114 of NC_137505.1, read as the reverse complement.
ATACATAGAGGAGTTAAACAAGGATGCCCATTGAGTGCTGCATTATATGTCATCGCTATTAGCCCACTATTATATAAAATTAAAAATGATCAGCAATTACAAGGTGTTCAAATGTTAGTTATGGAAAGATGGAAAATATCTGCGTACGCAGATGATGTGACGCCTTATGTCAAGAATCAAAATGAGTTTCATATAGTTAAGAGGCACTTTGAAATGTATGAAGTTGTGGCTGGAGCCACAGGTTTGATGGTAGTAAATGGTAGATGTAGCGGGAGAAGAAGGAGTGTGAAATTAAACTAGAATTGGGAAAATGGAGGGTGTCAAACTATAAGACTAGAATACAGGAGGTTAAGACCTTTGTTTTGTCGAAATTGTTGTTTTTGGCTACGGTTTTCCCTCCGGATGAGAAATGTATTAAAAGGTTGAATAAAATGTGTGTTTGTTTTATTTGGGGAAATAACAGAGAAGTGACAAAACGGGAAATTATGTACAAGTCGAAAGATAAAGGCGGATTAGGGGGAGTTGAGTTAGCTCAGAAATTAGAAAATGCCTTTTGCAAAAATGTAACGAAAGCTATATTTTGGAAAGCAATTTGGGTAGGAGATGTAAATCAGTGGAAAGAAAAGAGGCAAGTCAAGGAAACATGCTCCTTATTTTAAATTACTATATGGAGATTTTTTGTTTAAATATAGGCAGCTTAATATTGATTGGAATAAGTCCCAAAATAAAATGATAGATAAAACAATACAAGACTGTGATTTTGGGGGAATGTCAATTATAAGGGTCTGACAGTGACAGAATATGAAACCTGTGTTAAAAATGTGCAGTCTAAAAGTATCTCGGAAAATGTTCGAGATACTGCATGGCTTATATCTGTTGGAAGACTGCCTGTACGATGTATTGTGAAATGGAGTTGTTTTGTTACAACAAAGGAATGTCCGATGTATAATTGCATAGCCGATGAAACGATAGAACATTTATTACTGCAGTGCACAAGGACTATTGAAATTTGGAAGAAAATTAAACGTATTGGGATTAAATGGGATCGTAACAGGAAAAGTATTAGGTATGGAGTGTTTAATGAGCATTTGACTGAGAATGTGAAGGACCTTTGTTGGATGATTGTTTGTGTGACAAATTCGAAGATTTGGAAAACACGATGTAAGATGATTATTGAGCAATGTATAATACCTGCAGAAATAGTTTTTAAACAGATTGTGTGTGAGTTAAAAAGGTTGAAGACGTTTGATATGAGAGGAAAAATTCCCTGGACTCTTTTGGACATATAAATGGATGATGTATACCTAATTTACAGATGTAAATTGTGTTGTTAATTATTAATGTATAGAGTGAAGGTAGTCTGTTCCCTCTGGTAGATATTGTTTGTGAGGTTTTTGTGATGGAGTGTTTGTATTGAATTGAATTGAATTTTCTTAATAAAGTCAATTTAAAAATGGAGAAAGGCGGTCCTAGAAACATTATTTATTTACGTGAGTTTCGAACAAGAGACTGGGATCCATAACTCCAAGATCTTTAACTGTTAGAGAAGATGTGATTGGGAGACCATTGAGGTTCATTGAGTAATTAGAGAGTGGAGACCTAGCTGACTCTGGGCTTAATAGAAACACCTCTGAATGTCTCTGAATGTTAGAAATTAATTAAAAATACTAATGTCAATGTATTTATAACGCATGCATTTAGGACGTAATTTTTTCAATCACAACAAAATATGTTGTTGTATTTTTTGCATTATGCTTACTAAAGAATTAACAGTCAACTGTTCAGTGACTTTGCATGTAGAGTTGTAACACTGCTTATTACTAGAACTGTGGCTAGAATCAAAATCAACGCTAGTGTCGTTCCTAAATCCCCAATCAGCTAGTCGTAAAGTTAACATTCAAATAGAAAATAAAGATACAGACTTCAGAATTAGTTAAAGAGAATAGCTGAGAGAATAGAATAAATTATCCGTTACTACCCCTGTCTTTTATCATCCCTCCATCCCTCCATCTTCCTCTATTATTTGCTTTTCTATTTTGTTCTGGTATCTCCTTATCTCTTTTAAAAAAAAACATTGGCCAAAAGACTAACTAAAACACTGACATACTTAAGACCTTTAATATTTTTTTAAAATGTAACATTAAAAGGAGAATGTTACTTATTTCACCCTGACTGTCCACTTATATATCTGTTTTGAGTATGATTTTCCTTGTTCAAGTGAAAACAGTAACAAATGTAGCATGTCACAAATATATACATAAATATGTATGAAAAATGAAAGACATCAACATGAAACACTGGAGCTGATTTCAGTTAAGCACCTAGTTATGGAAACTATAAAGACTAACATTGTCATAAAAATGTTGTGAAAGTTAATGCTTAGAAGATTACAAGTGGCTAAGACATACCTTGTTATAGGCTGTGCTTACTGATGTACACCAGGTGGACATAGTGTCAAAGCAGAGGGTCTGATGGAGCAAGTGGAACATCAACATTTAAAACAAAAATGAACTGCTTGTATTTAGTGAACTAAATAAAGCATAAGCGTCCTATGCATGGCATACAGATCCATATAAGCTTTGATAAAATCCATCCTCATGTAAAAGATGTATTGTGCCAATCATAGTAAGTGAAAACTATGACATAAAAACCTTTGCTTATCTAATATAAGCAGGCAATTATCTTTTAATTTGACCTACCCCAGTAAATCACGGTACCTAACTTGATGAATAACAGGAATAATCACAAACTTCTAATGAAGTAAAGTAATATATAATTACAATTATAAAGGACTAATTTGGTTCGTCTCGCCCAAAGCCATTAGAATGTTCTTTATATAACAGGTGAAAACGACCTACACCAATGTGATATACAAACCAATCCTGCTTTTATTACACAGAAGAGCTGAGCAATTATAGGGAGGCACCCTAAAAAGTTGAGGGTGGAATTACCTGTCAATAAACAAAGTACAGAATAGATAAGCAAAACTATTCTGTTGCATCATCTTTGAAATGACTCTGCAAGGAAAATGTTGATATGAATAAATGCTTGTATTCCTTTCTGATACAAGTCAAAAAATATCTTTAAAGTGGGTCAAACATGAGAACTATGTGCATTCCTTCACAAACATATACAAATCAATGAAAAAATCTCCCCTAATATGTTTATATACACAAGTGTCTGTGGGAGCCCCAAAGCTATATTATGCATTCAAATAACAAAATATATATCACAGTCCCTACAAAAAATGAAAGTAAAAAAGCAAACAAACAACAAAAAGGGGAAAATCATAAATGAAAATATCCCAAAAATAATTTACTAATGTCATGTTTGTAAGCAGCCCTGCTTTCCTGCTTCCTAAAATGGTGACATATTTTAGGTACTCAGGCCACTGGAAACAAAAATATACACAGTAGTTCTTCCACACATTTAGAGGAACCTGATTTTTTTGTTAGATAAATATGTGTCGGTTATGACCGTTAAAAAGACCTGAACAAAAAAAATGTTTGGATATTTATTCGCTGTCACCTTTCATCACGGGCAACATATAAATTCACACTACTGCAATATCGCTAACATGTTACTGGCATGCGAATAAGACACCTGAGCACAGAGAGAAACCCAGTGTTATGACTACAGTTGACATTGGAACTAGCTAGATAGCTCATATTAAGACACTTCTTTGGAGAACACGTGCTAAAGTGTTTTCCCCACAATCTATATGCATAATTTATTTGCCAACTGTGACCAGAGAGAGAACATAGCTAGCTACCTTACTCACAGCCTAGGACTTTAATGGATTTTGATGAGGACTGCATATGCCTGGGATCAATTCAAGCACGTCATGACGATGATATAAAACCTGATGAAACAAGCTTGACAAGCAGCAGTTCCGTTTTTCCGTGAAAGTATCAAGCACAGATGAAGACGTTTCTATGGTTATCTCGGTTTTATAAATATTAGCCTATAGAGTTGGGCTTAGTACATGAATAAAAGATGGAATTAAACATGCATAAATTACGGTGTCCTGGAAAACCCATCGTGCTGCAAATACACAAAGCATATTCATCAAAGTGGTAACACACTTTAGAAATGCGGTGCAAATTTAGAAAACGCATACAACTTCAGGAACAAATCCTGTCACAACACAACGGAAGTGCTGTTTCCGGAGGACACGGAAAGGGGTGGACTTCTATGAGATTAGCGTGAAGTCTATTGGAAGTAGTGACAACTGAGTAAAAAGGGTTGGTTTTTTTTCCAGTTACCACGGTGTTATCACGGGTAGGTATGTGATACAGAATGGAAGACCGACCTATTCATGCTCTGCATTCTTGCATATTTATTTATACATAAGGCAGCCTTAAAAACATGGGATGGAAATCCCATTTAACACAATATGCACTGTTTTACAGTCAGAGTGAAATAAGTAACATTCTCCTTTTAATATATATATTTTAAATGTTAAAATTCTTAACTATGTCAGTTAAGATGCCAAAAATGCCCCTTTTGAAATTTGTATTTCTAATGTCACAAGAACACTTTATTTACCTATCTCTGCCTATTCAGCCTATAGAGGTTTAGCACACTCACTTAAATTGCCTTTCTCAGGCATTTCAGCTCTGAGTACCTTTTGAATGAAGCACAATACAGGGCAGCCAATCATAAAGGAGCTCATTTATCTTACATCCGTCTTAAAGGTGCAGTAGCAACAGGTGCCTGTTGAATTCCAAGCGATATATATATACAGAGGTTGGAAATTGGTTCTGTAAAAAAAAAAAAAATGACAGGCTGAAAACGAGTCGTTTCCGCTCTGTGAATTGGGAGAAAGGGACAGTGTGTGGAAGCCCAACCGCAGTCATATAGGTTTGCTTCTAACAGTACCATTACCATCACCCACTCTGGTGCACTAGTTTGAGTGTATTAGAACTAGTAGCAATGCTGAAGCATTACATGTATCTATAACAAATATTCTGACCATGATGAAGTGATAGATTTGTTAAGGCAAACTGTGTATGCAATACATGTTGCTTAGGTCACTTGCTCTAATTGTACACAACTCTAAAGCTACACAACTGTACATTAGTTAAAGTCTACACAGTGTCAGTCATGTGAAGTACAACTGAAAGTTCCCCTGTTCTATTCTTCCAACAATCAAGTTCTGCGTAAGTGGGGGCAAAATAATATGAGCTTCACATCAAAGAACATTTTAAACAAATGGACTGTATGTACATCTTTTTTCTAATGTTACAATTGGAGTCTAAAGTTATATCTCTTATCAGTGGAGGATGCACTTGCTCAAACCTTTTCTTTAGATTCCTTTTGTACACACTACAGACTGTGACCTCGAGATGCTTGAATGAATGTTGAACATTCACACTTGTGTATGAGTGCTGACTGTTAGCTAATGCATCATGATGAGCCTATCCTTTTTGAGTTATTTACTGAGATCATTCTCATAGCAAGTTCATTACACCTTGTGTACTCGATGTAGTGCGGTGAGCAGTTTCAATCTTAGTTACAATCTTAGTTATCAAAGACTCACTCCACCGACCAAAGCCTCTTCTCTTAGACAACATGACAAAACCATAGCAGCTTGAGAGCAAAAATCGAGCCTCGTAAGAGGTGTTATGTTCCATAGGCAGATTGACATCTTAATGCGATACACATGAACTCAATTTTCTTTGCATACATGTACATTGCACTTGTAATGTTTCTGATATTGCTTCTCTCCTGAATAGCTCAGTCAGTACAGCATCAGACTTTTAATCTGTGGTCCCTGTTCAAGTGAAAATATTGTCCTTTGCCACTAAAGTGCGCTTGAGAAGTTTCTTGAAATACCTCTAGATCAACCTAAGTCAAGGGACAGGACCCTGTTGCCTTGAGCCTTGCCGATTAAACTGACATTTCACATCCGTTTCCCCCAGCTGTGATGCTGTGCATTGGCTGTCATCCCAGGTTAGGCTAGCTAGTTCTGCTGGCAAGCTTGAAATATCAAAATCCTTCCTACTTTAAAAAAAAATCATCACTTCTGAGCCTATCCTTTTTGAGTTAATTACTGAGGTCATTCTCACAGCAAGTTCATTAGACCTTGTTCACTCATTGTAGTTCGGTGAGCAATTTCTATATTGGATGAGAGAAGGAGCAGACTTGTTCAAGTCACAAAATCCATTTACACTTAAACAACAGGAGCTTGTCAGTGGAGGGTGTACTTGCTCACACCTTTCTTTTCGATTCCTGTTGCATAAGGGAATAAGTGACAAGGGAAGTCATTTTGGAACAAACCTGTGAGGCAACTGTCTTTGAGGCAAAGTGTCTGTATCCAGGGAAGAACATGTGCATGTTCAAGTGCTTGCCCTGTACTTCATTCTCTGAAGTTTACTGAGAAAGACCTGACAGCAGTTGAACACCATTGGTTGTTGTCTGCTACCTTGTCTCTGTCTCTCTCTGTGTTCGCATGATAGGCACCACTGCATGCCATGCACCAGGCCTCCTTTCTTGTGAGGCTGTCCCTCATGACATCTATGGAGTGCATAATTGAAGACTAAGTAAAAGGATTCCCTTAAGATCTGAATACCTTTGGTTGTTGTCGTACATCGTCTCTGGCTCTCTCTGTGTTAAATGCAGACTGCTCAGGTCATGGTGTTGACAGCTTCTAGTATTTTCACTAGATCCAAAGCAGTGTCAAACCTGTTTTTACATTTAAATGTTTTCACTTGGTTTTACATTTTAATGTTAACAAAATAAGAAACAATACACATTATAAATGTTAGATAGCTACATATTTGTACTTCTTGTACAAACTAAGAAAATAATAGAACACTAATTTACTTATGTGACATATTGACACCTGAGCAAGACATGAGTGAGGGATAAAAAGGCAGGATATTAGTCACACAAAGCACTGCCAAAAAGTTTTAAAAACAGATGTGTGGAAGCTCATGAAGACAGGCTCAGCTTTAGTCCACAGTATGCTAAATGGGAAACACTGGAGGATGGTACATGAGGGGTTTAAATAGGGAGAGAGTTAATTAGAAGCAGGTGATCGTGATGGTTGATAAGTGTGTGATTGTGAACCGAGCAGTGGTCGTCGTGGGTGATTTGTGCGGATATGTGTGTACGTGTCTGTGTCTGCGTTCCTGGTTCGGTGCGGACCAGAACCTGACAACTTGTTTCCACTTGATATCAGAATTAGTTGAAGAGAATTTCTGGTCCCGTCCTTTATTGCAACTTAAATATAAACATGCTTTTGAGGGACCCTCCGGAGAATGTCGGAGGGGTACACAAGAGTTTAATTCTTATAAACTTTTTCAAGGGCAATTATGTAAACAACCCTCCTTTTTTTCCATATTGTTCTTTGAAGTTTCCACCATTATGCTCAAATTACAAATGAAATTATAAAAGCTAGTCACCTATGAACCTGCGGGCTTATATAGAAGGGAAAATAAACTATGGACTATTTGTGCTCTGCATTCTTGCATATTTATTTATGCTAGGCTGTACATAACGCAGCCTTAAAAACATGGGATAAAAATCCCCATGTAACACAATTCAGGTTCTGTCTAAATACATGGCTAGCTAGCTAGTTATTTTACAATCCCATTTAGCCCATATATCGTCGTGAATGTCCTGAATAAAACGCGCTGTACCTAATCCCCATAAATGACATATCTCTCAGTGAATAAAAACTCGTATGCTTCAACAGTATACAATGGGAGAAATGGCGATCACCTTTAAAAGGATTTCTTACTGTAGGCCTATTATAAACAACATGGAGGAAATTAAAATAAAAATACTTGAGTCAGACCGTGGGCACAGGCTGCTAATAAATCAGGTAAATGAAACTGGATGGACGGCTTAATTTTGTAACAACACAACATTTATGGTGACAAGGATGTTTCACACATACACTCTTAAGTGATGCTGACCTCAATATCCATATTTCACATTGTTACTGTAACACTATAGATGAACCTAAACCTCGCATTCTCGTCACGTTGATAAGCTTTTTGAAAGTTCCACTCTGCACGTCTCTGAAAGGCAGGTGAGTTAATCTTCTGGAAACATAAAAGCATGATCTTAAATCTTTCACTTTGTTCTTATATGCGAGTTGTCAATAAGTCAAAATTCTTGTTAAAACTCTGGAACTCTGTTGCAGCTCAGTCTCTCTGTTTTGCATTGCCAGATCAATGGACAGGAGTATGTCCAGCTTTGACACACGTGCCCTGCGCTGACCAGTACCGCCAGCAACCACAACACATGTGGAGACGAAATGCTCTTTAACTACTTGTCCTTCCTCCACGTATATACACTGAAAACTCCAGTTCAGAGTGGTTAATGGCACTTACGCCAGCGCACTGTACCGGTTTGTTCACCTGTAGTCAGAGATGCACGGACCCGTTGGTGCGTATGCGTAACTCGGAGCAGGTGCTGCTCTACAAGGTTATGCTGCTGCTTATTGTCACTCTCTCACGACCACAAGCCCTCATCTACTTTAACAAGGCTAAGTCACTGATAATGTAATAACAAACATGTTTGACAAAATACTAGGTCATGGTTTGCAGTCTGAAGTACTTCTGACCTGCTGAGAGTTAGCCTGATTTGATTTAGCTTGTTCTTAACCTTTGTTTAGTATGTTACGTAAAAGCTCACTCATTAGGTTTTTTTTTTAATAGGCTGTAGTAATTTCAGGAGCTCAGGCAGGGGCATACTTATATTTATGAGTGGCTATGCAACACCCACTGAAATAAAAGCTGAGGATGTCATTGCAGAGGTAGGAGGAGCCAGAGCAGAATATTACAGAATATTACATTGCTTGAATAGTGGCTCTGTCTGCCCTGGGGGTATTATTGAAACCCAAAGGCTGAAAGGATGGGGAGAGAGAGAGAGAGAGAGAGAGAGAGAGAGAGAGAGAGAGAGAGAGAGAGAGAGAGAGAGAGAGAGAGAGAGAGAGAGAGAGAGAGCATGTGTGAACATATTCTTGTCACGGTACGGCCCCTCCCCCCAAACGTCTCCCCGTGTGCGTTTGCTTGTGTGTGTGTGTGTGTGTGTTCATCCGTGTGGCCACGCTCCCTTGTGTTTCACGCCTGCCCTTCGTTATGTTGTTATTGTTTGCGTATATAAGTTCTTTGTGTAAACGTTAACGTTGTCAGTGTTTGATCCCACGATAGCCTTATTGCTACGTTGTCTTCCATGTCTCTAAATAAACATCGTTGTATGCATCATGGCTCCTCTTTTGTATCCTGCCAATCCTCCCTGCGTTACAATTATGATAAAATTTGATAAAATACAAGATCATAGTTTGCAGTCTGAAGTACTTTTGACCTGCTGAGAGTTAGCCTGATTTGATTTAGCCTGTTCCTAACCTTTGTTTAGTATGTTGCGTAAAAGCTCATGGAAATATTTCAGATGTAACATACATGTAACTGACCTAGTAGAGCAAAATTACAGAATTTTAAGGAGGAAGTGACGTTCTTGGGGCATATCATTAAGGGAAATACACACAAGCTGTCTCAAAACCGACCACAAGCCATAATTTCGCTACCTAAACCATAGTGGCATACTCCCATCTTACTCTTTTAGTCCCACACGCAGTACACCGAATACTGCAGGACCAAAGAGTGTCACACTTCTCAGCCCAGTGGTAGCTGAGATACCACACCACCCTCTTAGATATGCCTAATATAACTGTCAAAAGGTGTATAACACTGAACCCAGCTACACTCCTTCCTACGGAGGAGGATGGAGATCCACAAGACTGCACAGCAATCTTAGCTGAAGTATATATACCGCGGGTTGATCTCTTTGAAGAAGCCATAAGTAACCCAGACCTATGCCTCTATGTGGATGGGTCAGCAAGCAGGGACGACACAGGGGTCAATTGGGAAGCATACGCGGTAGTAACAGATCATGAAATACTTAAAACAGAAGTATTACCATCCTCCTATTCAGCGCAGGCTGCTGAACTAATAGCACTGACGGAAGCATGCAAACTAGCTGCAGACAAAACTGTTAATGATTTTGGAGCCATATGGAAACATAGGCAATTCCTGACAAGCTCGGGTAAATATATTAGACATCGCCATCTTGCTAGAAGCCATTTTGCTGCCAAAGACAATTGCAGTTGTTAAGTGTGCAGCTCACAAGACTACAGAAGACCAAATCAGCAAGGGGAATAATTTTGCAGATAGAGTAGCAAAGGCAGCTGCAACTAAAACCGCTGTGCAAGCAATACAGGAAACTGCTGCTACCCCGCAGGCCACATTACGGGAGATTCAGTCAGGGGCTACCGCCACCGAGCGCACCAGGTGGAGATAACTAGACTGCACAGTGTACAATGGTGCTTGGACACACACACCTACGGGCAAACCTTGCCTACCCAAATCATACGTGCAGGGCCTAATCAGAATTGCTCATGGGCGTAGCCATGTGAGCAAAGGGGGAATCGTGGACAGCATATTAAAGTACTGGTTGAGTTGGAACTGTGTTGAGTAGGGTGTTAAAGGCAAGGCCTACCCTTTCGACACTCGGAACCGTCAAGAAACCCATAAGATGGGTGTGTTGGTGCTTGTGATACTTGGGGTCTGGCATAGTGTCCACTTGAGTACATCCGAACGTATAACCTGGGATACCTCCTCCTCCGCTTATTGGACCAGGTTAAACAACGGCTATTTTAGCACCTCTAACAAGGAACAAATCCCATGGTATCAAGCCTTCAATAAGCCAGTGCAGCAGACAATTACAGGTCACCTAAGAGAAAACACCACAAAGCAGAGTCAAATCATTAGGGTTCCGTCTGGTTCTTATGATTATTCTGCAAACAGAAAATATGTATGGGACATCAGAACTGATAGTGAAGTTAAACAGTCAATCTTACTATTGCCAGTGCGCCCGGGGATGGAAATGCCATTCAGGTAAAGTTACGAGGAAACTGGAACAATCCCAATGGTAGCTATCTGTGCTGTATAGAAAGGGTGGGGGCTGACATTTGTGTGCCACTGACACATGTAGCACTGCCACATAGAGAAAATCAGACACAGCTAACACAGTCAGAACATAGACTGCATATTAACATGGATGAAGAATCCCACCACTTATCAGAAGACTTGTTGCCATTTCAGGGTCCCAACGCCACTGAGGCAGAACGATTAGCAGCTAAATGCCAGCAAAATACAGCGTGTATGTCAGTCATTGTGCATGCCCAACATATCGAGCAAGAGTGCCTGGTGTGCCAGCATACCAGTGTTCCATGGACTGTAATCCCTCTGAAAAACGCAGACGTAGGAGAAGTGAATATGACAATCTCTATGTGCCAGGTTATTAACCAGACCTCAAACTGTCCCAGTCCCACTAACCCCGCACCACCGAAAATGATGCTGCATGTGGCAGCTAGTAAGGGTGAGATATTTGTATAGCAGATGAAGCAGCAGGTGCCGGAAGGCTGGTCCAGATGCGTCGACTATGTGCAGGTGCACAGCAACGGCACTTGCAGTGACTCCAATAGCAGTTCCCTCTGGAATTGTTCCATGACAACCCTGCAGGGATATTGGAATGTAATGTGGGTCTGTGGTTCGGTGGCCTATGGTGAATTGCCACAGAACCGGATTGGTTGTTGTTATCCAGCTGTAGTGCGCCCAAGGACACAGGTGTATACACTTCCCCATGCCAAGCAGCACAGGGTGAGGAGAGACATAACCAGCACAGACTATTGTGGTAGAATTCTGAGGGACCCATGGACCACTCCGGGTGAAACCATTGGTTGGTCCCTTTTCCTGGGCGGTGGCACAGTAGCAGCCCTGCAAAAGATCAATGGCTTAGCTTATCAGTTACTGCAAGTAGTTAATGACACCTTAGCAGCAATAGGTGCCTTAAAGATAGAACAACAAGTGATAAGGGCAGCAGTGCTTCAACATAGATTGGTATTAGATCTCCTAACCATGAAGGAAGGAGGAGTGTGCAAAATGATTAACACTTCCTGCTGTTTTTACATTCCAGATCTCAGCGCTAATATTGCTGATTATATGAATCATGTGTTATCTGCCTTCACTCCGCAGCCTACAGTTCCAGGTGGATTCTGGGACTGGCTGACGGCCTGGTTGGGCAGTTGGGCAGTGAACCTAGCAGCTGTAGCGTTGCCCATTCTGCTACCCATTCTTCTTCTTCTTCTGTGTTTACCTCCTTTTTTGTCATTGCGTGTCAGACGTCTTTCTAGTGTGTTCACCATGCCAGCGCTCAGCAGTCATGCCAATGACCAACCCCAGCTCTGTGAAGACATTCCGCTCCCCAAGATGGGCGGTGCCGGTGATCCACATGAAGACATCGTAGTGCTATTTGCTGAATAAATGTGTGATAATGTGTGATATAGAATAAAAGGGGGAAATGTTGTGGAAATTTACTTTGCTTCATTTTGTGGAAATTTACTTTGCTTTATTTTACTTTGCTTTATGTTTCTATAGTCACAGCATAACAGTCTGCAGATAAGCGTGTGAGTCAGGGACTCCAGCTGCTCACATACCGTTCTAACCATAGAGATAGAAGAAGCCTTCAGCGCTCAGGCTAACCAAAACATGAATTAGCAGATACTCTGTAGGAGTCGTTTTTCTTTTTTTCTCTTTCTTCTGTTCTGTGTATAAGGGGAGGGGGACCGTACTGCGGGTCAGTCCTCTTACTCTGTTATACAGGGGACAGAACTCAATAAACTTTTACTCTTTACTACTCAATGCATAAAGCTGTCTGTGTTTGATGTGCTCTCATTTTCCCACCACATCCATTTAGCAGTACTTCTGAATAACCGAAATGGCTTAAAACAGCTGAGGGGATGTTTGAAACTGAGTGATAAGATGTTCAGCAATTTATATATGATAATACAAGGCAGTAAATTAAATTTGGCTGAACTGGACAATAGTACCTGGCATGAAAAGTATGTCGTAGAAAGAGTAACAAAAAACTCAACCTCTCACCTCGCGCTCTGAGATGTCTTCGTCACTGTCTGTAGTGTCCTCTAGGATACTTCTGCCCTCACTAAAGTGTGTCAACCTGACCGGGTCAAACATCTCTTGAACATAATAACTACACAATGGAAAATCAGCTTCAAGTGCTGCATTGAGCAAGAGTGCACTGTAAATGGCCAGATATAAATGGCAATGTCAGTAGTAAATTTATATATGCAGTCATGGAACAGGACCTAGCTGTAGAGCACAGCTTTAAGGTGCATATTATGATGTGCTCTTACCAATCATCCTCCTGGCTGTGTCTTGCTCTTTTGGCCAAATGTTTCTCTTCCAAAGCAGACAGACCAGACTCGCTGCATATTACTCTGTGCACTATAAATAAACCACATGTATAATGCCTTGTAAACAATGGAAGAAGGGAAATTTGAACTGTGACTACTCTGTTAAAGGGGCGGATAAGGCACCCCACCCAAACCCCCGAAAGCTGTTCTGTTATCCCTAATTGCTATGCAATAGTCCTGTGATTAACTCAAAGGCTGGAGAAGTTTCACCTTTCTCTATTTGAATCCTGAAGGCTGTTCGGTTCCGTCGCCCACAATCCATCCTGTGTAATTAAACATTCACATCATAACTCGACACCGTGTAATAGGGCAAACTCACTCGGATCGGGGAAAGGATCACAGACTACCTGTACTGCTGCTGCAACTCTGCGGCCATTCCAACAACATCCACATACATTCCAGCAACATCCTATTATAGGACACAGTGTATCTGGCTTAAGTACACCCATTTAATAGCATGTTGGACCTTCTTTGGCCTCCAGAACTGCAGCAATTCTTTCTGGCATAGTTTCCACTATATGCTGAAAATACTCTGCAGGAATCTTGGTCCAATCTTCATAGGATATTTTCTCTCAAATTACATAGAGGGACTGACATGTTCTAAACTGCCTGTTATACCTTTACCCAGGGATGTTCTATAGGATTAAGATCTGGGGACTGTGAAGGCCAGGAAAACATTGAAAATTTGCTGTCTTGATACTGGAACAAATCCGTGATTATACAACCCTTGCGGCAGGGTTTCTTGTCTTGTTGAAAGTGTCCTTCTGCCATAGTTTAAGCAGCTGCATGAAGGGATGCACTCGGTCGCAATACATAGGTAAGCCCTTCTGTTCAAACATCTACTGATTTCAGAGGACCCATGGTGTGCCAAGAAAACATTCCTCACACCTTTATGCCACCTCTACCAGCTTGAACTGTTGACACCTGACAGGAAGGACTCTTTAATTCATGCTGCTTATGCCAAATTCTTACCCTCCCATCATCATAGTGCAACAGAATTTTGGATACATCTGACAAGATGATGTTCCACTGTTTAGTTTTCTGCTCTTCTGCCCACTGGAGTCTTGCCGTTCTGTTTGCCTCAGACAGCAATGACACTCGAACAGATCATCTGAACAGGTCATCCAAATGTGCTAAGGTGATGACCTGTGCATTCAGACATGTTAGTTGGAGCAACAGCATTGTATCTGGCTGCAATTTGCTTGACTGTGCACCACTTGATCATCAGAATTATTCTTGATGTCATCCTCCTTTGATCCCTTTCAAAATATTGGTCCTGGTTAGTCTGGTCCATGCCTCGTTCGCAGTTCGCTTCGCTCAGACCACTTGACTTTCCCATTCTAATGTTTACATGGCGTTTTTTGCAATTAGTCAAAACTGACCTTTCATGACCTTCATTATAAACTTTTCTAAGCAGTCATGACCTCACCCTGTCATAATATTTACTATCATATCTTCCCTGTGTCCAAAGTGATCTCATGGCAGGAATTTTCTAGCCAACCATTTCTAAGTCAAGCCAATTCAAGCAGAAATGCCACTGAGAGTGTTTCTGATGAACTCCTGTCATTGTACTAATTCGGTAAGAAAGGGTTAACTACATAAAAATAAAAGTGAATGACTTAAAAGTTTGATCATTTTAACTGAATCTATATTTTATGGAATGGTGTAATTAACCTTCATTATAAACTTTCCTTAGTCGTCATGGCCTGTCCCTGCCAGAATATTTACTATCAGATTTTCCCTGTGTCCAAAGTGATATCATGGCAGGAATTTTCCCAAGTGTTTACATTAAAGGAATCTGACTATACTGATTACTCTTTGCCAGCTAACAGCAAATAAAAGATGCTGGATTTTGGATTATGTGAGTATATAACACGTGACTGTGTTTGTGTCAGAGAAGGGAGAGGAGAGGCTTTGTCTCCAGCCTCCCGCTGCTTGCCGCTGTTCAGCTTCTCACTCCTGAGATCCTTCTAGTTCTCCTTCTCCCCATTGCGTCCCACTCCGCCAATGCTGCTGCAACTTCAACCGCTGACAAAGTGCACCAGCTCAAAGCGTGGTCTAGAGCCAAATTTCAACACGGGCATCTTCCTCATTGGCTCATCTCCTCAGAGGGGCAACACATGCACAGTTTCAGCTCCTATCGATGCCCACATAGAACCTTATAAAATCAAACTGACAATGACAAGGAAACCATATTTTCAACACCTCCAGCACAAGTAGTAGTTTTTAGCAATGCACTACTTTTAGTGGTTGTTGAGCATCTGGAAAGAATGCAAGTCACCAGGGTAACATCATCAAGAAGCCCTTTTAGACTTACTTCCATCAGATGAATTCGGCCTCTTTTTTGCTTCAGTATTTGGGACTAATTCGTAGGAGGGCATTTTGCCAACATGAATCCCCTCTGCCATGTCATGCACTCTCTGCATCAGTTGTGGGCCATACCTGCTAGACCAAACATTTACATTCTGAATACTTTGGCTCAAGTTGTTAAAATCTTAGTATAAAAATCAACACTTTTATCTGTATCTTAATTTCAGGCTGATTTAACAAGTAGATAAGCTAACGTAGTGAGCGGTTGTCTTGGCTTGTCCTAATGGCAGTCAGGGGCCAAAACACTTACTGTAACACTTTATACTTATAACACACTTTCCTTAACTATTACAGATGCCGTTTAACAATGTTCTATTTTTAAAATATGGAAACAGCAACTCAGCACATAAGGCGTTAGACCATACCTGCATGCTAAGAACACATGGTTCACTCAGACCATCGATAGAGACAACAGCTGATCTAAGTCTCTTGCTTCGTAATTTTCAACGTGCTTGTTTATGAATAACTTTCGAGCTAACCACTGCTTATCACTTTCAAAGTGTTGTCAGAATTTATTGATATGAAAGGCTCTCGTCATGCTGATAATTGTCTGGTAGGACCAACTGACAACGTTATTGCCCCGACATACGCCCGGTGAGAAAAGCATTGTGGGAATTTCAAATATGGCCTGTGCAATGCTCGGTTTGCCTGCTAGTGCCTGATCTTCGAGCAGGGAACCTCCAGCTTTGGTCACGTTCTGCCCAGAAATCTATCCGCTTCAAGATTGGTCTAATGGGCCAGTCATTGCTCATCCTCCGCCGCTCTTGTTCAGTCGGCAGAGGGTGGATTTTCGTCCTGCTCTGTCTCTGTCCCATTGTCAAATGCGCTAACATTTGCTGAACTTGAATCTTTTTAATTCTATGGCAGGGGTAACATTCCAGAACTGTTGTCAGTGTAGATCATTTGAATAAATGACTGTTCTGTTTGCCTGCTACGAGCTGCCATAGCTGCAGGTGTTTGGTGACTAGACCAGTCAGCATGCAGGAGTCTGCCTATGTTCAGTTAGAACAGGCATCAGTAAGACAAGACTCGCTGTACTCACTCATTATCTTAATACTGTTCATTAAATTAAGTCAGCGGTTTATATTGAGTTTACGTCATTTGGTACGACGACTCTACAGTCTTGAATTGATTTATGCAGTGTAATATGGATATAAATGTTAAAATGTTCTATTACAGAACACGACACCTGTTGCGTTTTATATTGGTAAATATCTGATATGACCGCTGTAACATAAAGTTGCGGTTATAAGTACGTGAAACATTTTGATCGACTGAAATGTAGATGTATGTACATGCAATATATTTGTGATTATGTAAATCAAACAGCTATTCTTATTCTTATGGCTAGCTAAATTGATTGCAATTTCGTCGTCTTCAAGGCATGGCATGGTGTTTATTCATTCTTTGGCATACAAAATGACACCTTTTCACGTTTTGGAACTACAAATATGGCGGCCTTTTTTCTTTAGCGTTTTAATGACGTAAAAGCAGAGTCTCACCGTAAAGTCGGGCAGGAGGATCTGGACTCATTTATTTCTTCGTATCTTCCGCCATCTAGCGGTCAATAACGGGTAGTCTTGAACTGATTTCTATCGCGTAATACTTCGGATATAAATGTTTAAATTTCCTGTTGCAGAACAGACAAAGTATAGTCAACCAGTTCTAACCTTTTGATAAAAACTTGAACTTCAAAGTAGGTGAATCTATTTACTTAAACCAATCAGATCACAGTTCATTTACATAACATCAATGCTTTGAGTGCTTTAGATATGAGAACATCACAGTGATCTTTCTGCTCACACATCAGTCAGTCTATAATTCTGTATTATGTGTTTCTATAGCTTCCAACTTTCATGAGTTCCTTGAATCTGTGGAGAAAAGTGCAGACCAATGTAGTTTCTTATTTGTGAACATTTATACATTTATTGTAATTTATTTATCATTTAAATGTTTTAATTCTTTTAATTTATAGACATAAGGATACAGAAAACAGTTCATATATGTATAGTACATCAATCAATGTATAACACTTTTAGTACTTAGTATATGAATCAATGTATAATATTTGGACTGCTTTAACACCAGTACAAAAGTTTAATATAATAAAGAAATAATGCACTGTGATTACGTGTGGCGGCACGAGTGCCGTAGGGCGAGGGGCAGGACGCACAGACTCCACTGACTGGGACGAACATTTATTAACATAAATGACAGCGGCACTCATGTATTAGAAACAATAAACATGGACCTGAAACAAATGAAGTTAAACAAACATAATACACAAGAATACATCTAACATAAACACGTTACATTCAGACATTACACCGACAATGACCAACACCCTGTACACTTTAACACGGGTTTATATACATTGAGACGAACAAGGTGCAGGTGTGGTTGCAAACACAGCCCTCCCACTGAACGTGGCAGGCCAAACCACATGACTCGGGGGAGGCTAACATTCCATGACATTATGCTTCATCTTGTAAAAGCTTTACATGACTGACAATTTCAGCTTTTTCAGAGGACCTATTTAATTCTTTCTTACATTGTACTTCTTTCCATTCCTAGTCTAATCTTGAAATAAATTTAATTTTAATGGAAGTCTTCATAATGTGTGTTTCAGGTTATGCAAATACTTTGGGAGTTGTTTAAATCAGTCAATCTACTGAATTCCCCACCAACAACAGTATGAATAATTAATTGTCATTTACATTTATAACTTTTAACATACTAGTAGCATGTGAGTTTCATGAATTTGTACTTCATTAACTATTTGTATCACATTATTTACATTACTGTTGTAATAGTAATAGTAAAAATTCAATGGTAATAGGGCACATTGATTTGACACAGTTCAATGGCATTAAACTGCTATTAAATGAGTTCCAGTGAAGTAACTTGCTACTTGAGTATTCTTGTAACAGATACTTTCTTACTTTTACTTAAGTAATAATTTAAATGACTACTTTTACTTCTACTTCAGTAGTTATTATTTTAAAGTAACAGTAATTTTACTTGATGACAGTTTTGCCTACTCTACCGACCTCTCTCTGTATTACAGTTAATGTCTTGATCTTTATCAAAAACCCATGTAGTGCCTGCATGGAGGGACTTCGTGTTGTATTGGAAAACTGTAATAAATGTCTATATAACTGTACCCATCTTTCAGCTACGTACTCAGCTGCCACTAAAAATAGGGATTTCACATATTTTTTAAACTTTTGACTTATTTTCCCAATGACCAAAATGTCAGCGCAACCCTGTAGTAACATCACAATGTCTATGACGTCACAATGGCTATGACATCACTACATCTATTTTAAAGGTGAGCGCAAGCATCTATATGTTATTTCACTTGACACACTTCAGCAGTTCAAAGGTTGGGAGACAATAGGGTGAATTAAACCTAACCATAGGTGGTGGATTACTACTGAATTTTACAGAACAAGGTACAGTGGAATCTTTAGTCTCTTAGGGATCATTTTGATGCATTTCAAACAGAGAAGGTCTGTCAGAAAAACAGCTGTAACATCCAAAACATACTTCATCAAGCATTAAAAAGTGGCATGGTGTTCTTGTCATATAGATTTTAGGGAATCTGTCATTAAACTGCTCAAAAGTATTTTAGTGATGTCATAATATTACTATTACAGGAGAGCTGCAAATATTCTAAATTGGAACTGCACAGCCTAATATCCAAATAAGTCTGTACTGAATCTCTGTGACCAAAAGGAAACGACCCTTACAGTGGCACCAGCAATGCAGACGGTATTCAGACAGGGAATCGATTTAGCGAGGAATATTTGCTCATCAACTTTTGGGATAATGGCAAAAAGGGTAGGTTGGGCAAATGTTTTAAAAAGAGAATACTTGTTTAATACTACCTTACAACCAAGTTTTATCTAACTTTGTACTGAGAATTTTTGCTTCTTAACCCCCAGGCCCTCTATAACCCTCTATTGGAGGATGATGAAGTAACATCTGATGATGCCTTTTGTATGGACCCATTGTGTCCGGTAAGATAAGGCTGTATTTTCAGACATTGAGTACTGTTAATAGAATAAAGTCTATGGGATGGATCTTTTCACATCCAGAATGAAATGTTACCACTCCAAAATCTATTTTTCTCTGTGTTTTGTCTGAAGGATTTTAAGGGGGCATTTTGGGGTCAAGTTGTGGTAAGTAGCACTACCTTTTCACAGATGTTTCAATAGGCTAAAGCTTTTACCCATAAAGCATGTTTTCAAGCACTGTCATGTGTCTTCTGAGTCAAACATGATCTTTTGTAAACAAATTAACTTGGTTAATGATAAATAATAAATAAATGATTGACATTCCTCATGATAAGAGGCTCATTCCACAGAAGTAGTTCTAAGTGTGACAGAGTAATGTCCTGACACACAAAACCACTGCAGTGGAATCAGACCTCTTTTTAGAGGTTTTTCTTATACATCTAGACCTAGACCTTTATACTCCACCTGGGTCTTATAGGAGGACAATGTGGAGACCCCCTTTGGCACTGTATGCTGCACCATGGCAGGTATCCCCAGGGATAACCGACCGGTCATCCTCACCTACCATGACATCGGAATGAACCGTAAGACTCTGATACTGTTGCTTGTGGCACGTAGCTGATTGCTCTAAAGTCTAAAACTTAGCATAAGCGTCATTTATTGTGTTGTAATGACCCTGGAATGCATGTCTGCAGACAAAACTTGCTTCGACGTTCTTTTCTATGATGAGGACATGCAGGAAATCATGCGACACTTTGCCGTGTGTCAGGTCAACGCTCCTGGGCAACATGAGGGTGCCAGCACCTTCCCTGCAGGGTGAGCGTGAGTGCACCATATGCCACAATGTTCTTTCAGGGGCTGAAAGACATTCCAAGGTTAAATCTAATCTAAAATGTGACCTTCAGCTACCCCATACAATTTTTTCCAGAATGTATATTTATCAGAACCTACTCCATAGCCCTCCGTCTGCCCTCAGACCACTCCTTCCTGGCAGTCAGACAGGACGACTCTATGCCATGGTGTTGGTGCCCACCTAAACTAACATCTGGAGGCCCTGACTGTCAGCATGTCTAGCTGGCACCGGCTTGTCATGCACCAGGGTTTCTTTCATGAACTTTTTTCTTAGCGTTCATATGCTACATTGATGGCTGTGGCTCCAAGTACATCATAGCTAGGTTTAGCAGGTTCAAATCCTGAAGAATCAGTGGCGTCCCTTAGAATTATAACTCACTCAGGGCAATTTTTTCCTGTAGAGTCACATATCCCTCAATGGACAAGCTCTCCGAGACCCTCCCAATTGTGCTCAAGCATTTTAAGTGAGTGAACCAGATTAGCCATTTACTCTGAGATTAAACTGTCAATCCTTGTTCTAATCTGAAACCTTGCGCTTTAATGGTTTAAAGTTATGTACATTTTTTTCTCTCCACAGAATTAAGAGTGTTATTGGAATGGGTGTTGGAGCAGGAGCAAACATCCTCACACGGTTCGCTGTGAGTTGTAGCACTGTCTTTCTTCCCAATAGATTTTAACACAATGATCAAACAAGGATTACTCCTTGGTGAAATTCTTGCTTTGTAACAAAGTGTTGATACTTGCAGCATAATCCTAATCATTACACTGTCAAGCTAGCTAGACATCAACTCTCCAGAATACTGACACTTCACTATTGTTCCTCTGCTTGCACATGTAAAGAAACCTTTTTCTAAGTGCAATGTAAAGTGCAAGAATGCCAAATATGGAGACTCTTAATTGCTCATTTAACTACAACAGTTTGACATATAGTAAGTAATTTTGCCCTGAAGGTTTATCTCCCTTTGACTGCTCATGCATAAATGTCTTGCAGTTGAAGTACCCAGACTTGGTTGAGGGCCTTGTCCTGATGAACATTAATGCTCAGGCAGAGGGCTGGGCAGACCGGGCAGCATCCAAGGTATCACAGTCTAATGCAATAGTAATTATCATTCTGTTAACACCCTGCTTAAACATCACGATCCCTGTATCTCTACAATTATGTCGTTTAGCTGGTCCCACCTAGCGTCCATGTCTATGGTTTCCCTGTCTCATGTCTTTTGTTTTGCTTTACTTCCTTGTTGTGGTTCCGTTGCTTAGTTTCATTTTCTTTGCTCCTTATTATTTGCACCTGTCTTGTTTAACTCTTATTACTTCATGTATTTAAACCGTCTTGTTCCCTGTGTCTTGGCTGTTCACTGAATCCATATAACTTTCAATGTGATAACAAATAGTTCTCAGCATATTACTCTTAGTTTTCTGCAGTTTCCAGTTAACCTTTCATGCCAATCATATGGTGACAATCGACCCTATATTTTTATTCTTTTGGGATCCTTAGAAAAGTGTCAAGCCTCTTTTAATAAAGTAATGTATTTGATCAAAGCTTATGTGTACTCCAGCCACTAAAGATCAACCCACACTTTCCACAGATTTCCAGCTGGGCCCTTGGTCCCCCCAGTGTTGTCATCTCCCACCTGTTCGGTCAGGTACGAAATAACGCCTAAAATGAAATGTATATTGTATGTATTATTGAGCAGTACTTGTCAACCCAGTCCTTGTGATACATCTGACATCCCACATTTTCCCTCTATCCCAGCTCCTGACAACATCATCCTAGCTCCTAAACCAAGCCATTAGGAAAATGAACACCTGGTACAGGTGTACTGGGCTGGGTTAGAATAAACATGTGGGCCATTTCATGTGTACTGTGGACTGGGTCACTAAACACTGAACTAGAATATTTAAAAGTTAAATGCCTTATTACTAAAGATGAGTGTTCCAAATGAGCTGTCCTGAATTTAGACTGTGTCCTTTTCGTAACTAAAGAACCAGATGCCTACATTATTGTCCATCAAAAGGTCAACAATGTTGTTTTTTTTTTACATATTCTTTTTATTATACATTTCTGTCTCGAGTGCCTGTGCAGACTGTGCATATAGAGGAAGAGACATTTAATTTCATATTCACATCAAGTTTTGATGTTTTGTGACTGATTGCGTCTTGGACTGACTCCTTTATGGCACCGTGGCAGGAGAAGATTAAGAAGAAGGCAGAATTTGTAAAGACCTTCCATCACAACATCAGCAAAAGGATTAACCAGACCAACCTTCTGCATTTTATGAAGTCCTACAACAGGTATGACTGACATCTGCATTCTATGGAATCTTCTGAGCTCTCTGCTTCTAGGCTTGTTTGTCATATGAACAGCTCCCAGTCTTATTAGATCTGATCAATTTTCAGCCGAAGTAAACTGAACATTAAGAGAACTTCTCTGGGTAGAAAGACTCTAAAGTAAGTGAGAAACTGTTTCTCTTTTATCCTTATTCCATGTTATTTTTTGATGTAAAATGCCCCTGTGCCACCACATGCCTGAAAGGTTTTGTTGCTGTAGGTGTCACACTCTTCTGGTGGTAGGAGATGACTCTCCTGTGGTGGATGCTGTGGTATGTACAGCTTGTTTTACATGCAGAAGTTTAAAAACAACATTCAAAATCCAACCCAGCATTCAAATCAAACTTCTATATGTACCTGGGAGCCTGCGTGCAAATGTTTGTGTTTTCTGTCGTAGGTTGACTGCAATTCCAAAATGAATCCCTCAAAGACAACCCTCCTCAAAGTTAGTGACCTTCAAACCTCAGCAAAGCAATACTTAAAATGTTATGTTTTGCTTTTTTTATTTGACTCTCATTATAAATGCAGAAGTCATTATATGTCACTGGGGGCTTATAAATCATGAACGTTGTGATGAACTTGTGGTGAATAACATTGTCCTTCATGTTGTCCTTCATGAAGATGGCTGACTGTGGAGGTCTACCACAGCTTGATCAGGTCTGTCGTTACCCATTAAAATAATGCTCTTGCATTCAAACTGAGTGATGCACTGTGTAATCTATTGTGTCCTGTTCTTACCTTATAGCCTGGCAAGCTGGCAGAAGCCTTGAAATACTTCATTCAAGGACTGGGCTACAGTAAGTAAATACTGTAAACACACTGTCAAAAGGTTGAAATTAAAAATCGTTCAGCCTCTGCGCAATGTAAAACCCATAAATCCAGTTTAGAAAAGTTCATTACTGCCTGTTGTAGACCTTCAGGCTTTCACAACTATCTTTAAGTTATGCATGCTTTCTAAATGGTGCAGTTAAGTAGGGACCTTGAGCTATGTTACTTCACCTTGTCCTTCTGCTTATCTGCCTCTGACAGTGTCTTCTGCAGGCATGACACACCTGTCTCATTGGCACCCCACCTTCTCCACCAGAATGGCATTCTTCCACCCCTGGGCCATCACTTCCATGGAGAGCACCTCCAAGCAACGCTGAAGATGAGGCTCTCCTACCCGCTGCTCCATCCCAGTGTTGTCATGCTTAGTTCGGCTCCATTTCAAATAAAAAATACTCTAAATTGAGGGACCATTGATGTGTTGGTGTTAGTGTTTGTGTGTCATTGTCCCAGTGGACTAATTTAGACTTGCACAAAAGGAAAAAAAAAAAACCTAAATGATAAAAAGCTGTTTAAAATGTTTATACTTATCAGGCTCAGTGTTGTACCTTTATTTAGTAGCCATAAAAAAGTTGATGTATAGTACATCAATCAATGTATAACACTTTTAGTACTTAGTATATGAATCAATGTATAATATTTGGACTGTTTTAACACCAGTACAAAAGTTTAATATAATAAAGAAATAATGCACTGTGATTACGTGTGGCGGCCCGAGTGCCGTAGGGCGAGGGGCAGGACGCACAGACTCCACCGACTGGGACGAACATTTATTAACATAAATGACAGCGGCACTCACGTATTAGAAACAATAAACATGGACCTGAAACAAATGAAGTTAAACAAACATATAACACAAGAATACATCTAACATAAACACGTTACATTCAGACATTACACCGACAATGACCAACACCCTGTACACTTTAACACGGGTTTATATACATTGAGACGAACAAGGTGCAGGTGTGGTTGCAAACACAGCCCTCCCACTGAACGTGGCAGGCCAAACCACATGACTCGGGGGAGGCTAACATTCCATGACATTATGCTTCATCTTGTAAAAGCTTTACATGACTGACAATTTCAGCTTTTTCAGAGGACCTATTTAATTCTTTCTTACATTGTACTTCTTTCCATTCCTAGTCTAATCTTGAAATAAATTTACTTTTAATGGAAGTCTTCATAATGTGTGTTTCAGGTTATGCAAATACTTTGGGAGTAGTTTAAATCAGTCAATCTACTGAATTCCCCACCAACAACAGTATGAATAATTAATTGTCATTTACATTTATAACTTTTAACATACTAGCAGCATGAGTTTCATGAATTTGTACTTCATTAACTTTTTGTATCACATTATTTACATTACTGTTGTAATAGTAAAAATTCAATGGTAATAGGGCACATTGATTTGACACAGTTCAATGGCATTAAACTGCTATTAAATGAGTTCCAGTGAAGTAACTTGCTACTTGAGTATTCTTGTAACAGATACTTTCTTACTTTTACTTAAGTAATAATTTAAATGACTACTTTTACTTCTACTTCAGTAGTTATTATTTTAAAGTAACAGTAATTTTACTTGATGACAGTTTTGCCTACTCTACCGACCTCTCTCTGTATTACAGTTAATGTCTTGATCTTTATCAAAAACCCATGTAGTGCCTGCATGGAGGGACTTCGTGTTGTATTGGAAAACTGTAATAAATGTCTATATAACTGTACCCATCTTTCAGCTACGTACTCAGCTGCCACTAAAAATAGGGATTTCACATATTTTTTAAACTTTTGACTTATTTTCCCAATGACCAAAATGTCAGCGCAACCCTGTAGTAACATCACAATGTCTATGACGTCACAATGGCTATGACATCACTACATCTATTTTAAAGGTGAGCGCAAGCATCTATATGTTATTTCACTTGACACACTTCAGCAGTTCAAAGGTTGGGAGACAATAGGGTGAATTAAACCTAACCATAGGTGGTGGATTACTACTGAATTTTACAGAACAAGGTACAGTGGAATCTTTAGTCTCTTAGGGATCATTTTGATGCATTTCAAACAGAGAAGGTCTGTCAGAAAAACAGCTGTAACATCCAAAACATACTTCATCAAGCATTAAAAAGTGGCATGGTGTTCTTGTCATATAGATTTTAGGGAATCTGTCATTAAACTGCTCAAAAGTATTTTAGTGATGTCATAATATTACTATTACAGGAGAGCTGCAAATATTCTAAATTGGAACTGCACAGCCTAATATCCAAATAAGTCTGTACTGAATCTCTGTGACCAAAAGGAAACGACCCTTACAGTGGCACCAGCAATGCAGACGGTATTCAGACAGGGAATCGATTTAGCGAGGAATATTTGCTCATCAACTTTTGGGATAATGGCAAAAAGGGTAGGTTGGGCAAATGTTTTAAAAAGAGAATACTTGTTTAATACTACCTTACAACCAAGTTTTATCTAACTTTGTACTGAGAATTTTTGCTTCTTAACCCCCAGGCCCTCTATAACCCTCTATTGGAGGATGATGAAGTAACATCTGATGATGCCTTTTGTATGGACCCATTGTGTCCGGTAAGATAAGGCTGTATTTTCAGACATTGAGTACTGTTAATAGAATAAAGTCTATGGGATGGATCTTTTCACATCCAGAATGAAATGTTACCACTCCAAAATCTATTTTTCTCTGTGTTTTGTCTGAAGGATTTTAAGGGGGCATTTTGGGGTCAAGTTGTGGTAAGTAGCACTACCTTTTCACAGATGTTTCAATAGGCTAAAGCTTTTACCCATAAAGCATGTTTTCAAGCACTGTCATGTGTCTTCTGAGTCAAACATGATCTTTTGTAAACAAATTAACTTGGTTAATGATAAATAATAAATAAATGATTGACATTCCTCATGATAAGAGGCTCATTCCACAGAAGTAGTTCTAAGTGTGACAGAGTAATGTCCTGACACACAAAACCACTGCAGTGGAATCAGACCTCTTTTTAGAGGTTTTTCTTATACATCTAGACCTAGACCTTTATACTCCACCTGGGTCTTATAGGAGGACAATGTGGAGACCCCCTTTGGCACTGTATGCTGCACCATGGCAGGTATCCCCAGGGATAACCGACCGGTCATCCTCACCTACCATGACATCGGAATGAACCGTAAGACTCTGATACTGTTGCTTGTGGCACGTAGCTGATTGCTCTAAAGTCTAAAACTTAGCATAAGCGTCATTTATTGTGTTGTAATGACCCTGGAATGCATGTCTGCAGACAAAACTTGCTTCGACGTTCTTTTCTATGATGAGGACATGCAGGAAATCATGCGACACTTTGCCGTGTGTCAGGTCAACGCTCCTGGGCAACATGAGGGTGCCAGCACCTTCCCTGCAGGGTGAGCGTGAGTGCACCATATGCCACAATGTTCTTTCAGGGGCTGAAAGACATTCCAAGGTTAAATCTAATCTAAAATGTGACCTTCAGCTACCCCATACAATTTTTTCCAGAATGTATATTTATCAGAACCTACTCCATAGCCCTCCGTCTGCCCTCAGACCACTCCTTCCTGGCAGTCAGACAGGACGACTCTATGCCATGGTGTTGGTGCCCACCTAAACTAACATCTGGAGGCCCTGACTGTCAGCATGTCTAGCTGGCACCGGCTTGTCATGCACCAGGGTTTCTTTCATGAACTTTTTTCTTAGCGTTCATATGCTACATTGATGGCTGTGGCTCCAAGTACATCATAGCTAGGTTTAGCAGGTTCAAATCCTGAAGAATCAGTGGCGTCCCTTAGAATTATAACTCACTCAGGGCAATTTTTTCCTGTAGAGTCACATATCCCTCAATGGACAAGCTCTCCGAGACCCTCCCAATTGTGCTCAAGCATTTTAAGTGAGTGAACCAGATTAGCCATTTACTCTGAGATTAAACTGTCAATCCTTGTTCTAATCTGAAACCTTGCGCTTTAATGGTTTAAAGTTATGTACATTTTTTTCTCTCCACAGAATTAAGAGTGTTATTGGAATGGGTGTTGGAGCAGGAGCAAACATCCTCACACGGTTCGCTGTGAGTTGTAGCACTGTCTTTCTTCCCAATAGATTTTAACACAATGATCAAACAAGGATTACTCCTTGGTGAAATTCTTGCTTTGTAACAAAGTGTTGATACTTGCAGCATAATCCTAATCATTACACTGTCAAGCTAGCTAGACATCAACTCTCCAGAATACTGACACTTCACTATTGTTCCTCTGCTTGCACATGTAAACAAACCTTTTTCTAAGTGCAATGTAAAGTGCAAGAATGCCAAATATGGAGACTCTTAATTGCTCATTTAACTACAACAGTTTGACATATAGTAAGTAATTTTGCCCTGAAGGTTTATCTCCCTTTGACTGCTCATGCATAAATGTCTTGCAGTTGAAGTACCCAGACTTGGTTGAGGGCCTTGTCCTGATGAACATTAATGCTCAGGCAGAGGGCTGGGCAGACCGGGCAGCATCCAAGGTATCACAGTCTAATGCAATAGTAATTATCATTCTGTTAACACCCTGCTTAAACATCACGATCCCTGTATCTCTACAATTATGTCGTTTAGCTGGTCCCACCTAGCGTCCATGTCTATGGTTTCCCTGTCTCATGTCTTTTGTTTTGCTTTACTTCCTTGTTGTGGTTCCGTTGCTTAGTTTCATTTTCTTTGCTCCTTATTATTTGCACCTGTCTTGTTTAACTCTTATTACTTCATGTATTTAAACCGTCTTGTTCCCTGTGTCTTGGCTGTTCACTGAATCCATATAACTTTCAATGTGATAACAAATAGTTCTCAGCATATTACTCTTAGTTTTCTGCAGTTTCCAGTTAACCTTTCATGCCAATCATATGGTGACAATCGACCCTATATTTTTATTCTTTTGGGATCCTTAGAAAAGTGTCAAGCCTCTTTTAATAAAGTAATGTATTTGATCAAAGCTTATGTGTACTCCAGCCACTAAAGATCAACCCACACTTTCCACAGATTTCCAGCTGGGCCCTTGGTCCCCCCAGTGTTGTCATCTCCCACCTGTTCGGTCAGGTACGAAATAACGCCTAAAATGAAATGTATATTGTATGTATTATTGAGCAGTACTTGTCAACCCAGTCCTTGTGATACATCTGACATCCCACATTTTCCCTCTATCCCAGCTCCTGACAACATCATCCTAGCTCCTAAACCAAGCCATTAGGAAAATGAACACCTGGTACAGGTGTACTGGGCTGGGTTAGAATAAACATGTGGGCCATTTCATGTGTACTGTGGACTGGGTCACTAAACACTGAACTAGAATATTTAAAAGTTAAATGCCTTATTACTAAAGATGAGTGTTCCAAATGAGCTGTCCTGAATTTAGACTGTGTCCTTTTCGTAACTAAAGAACCAGATGCCTACATTATTGTCCATCAAAAGGTCAACAATGTTGTTTTTTTTTTACATATTCTTTTTATTATACATTTCTGTCTCGAGTGCCTGTGCAGACTGTGCATATAGAGGAAGAGACATTTAATTTCATATTCACATCAAGTTTTGATGTTTTGTGACTGATTGCGTCTTGGACTGACTCCTTTATGGCACCGTGGCAGGAGGAGATTAAGAAGAAGGCAGAATTTGTAAAGACCTTCCATCACAACATCAGCAAAAGGATTAACCAGACCAACCTTCTGCATTTTATGAAGTCCTACAACAGGTATGACTGACATCTGCATTCTATGGAATCTTCTGAGCTCTCTGCTTCTAGACTTGTTTGTCATATGAAAAGCTCCCAGTCTTATTAGATCTGATCAATTTTCAGCCGAAGTAAACTGAACATTAAGAGAACTTCTCTGGGTAGAAAGACTCTAAAGTAAGTGAGAAACTGTTTCTCTTTTATCCTTATTCCATGTTATTTTTTGATGTAAAATGCCCCTGTGCCACCACATGCCTGAAAGGTTTTGTTGCTGTAGGTGTCACACTCTTCTGGTGGTAGGAGATGACTCTCCTGTGGTGGATGCTGTGGTATGTACAGCTTGTTTTACATGCAGAAGTTTAAAAACAACATTCAAAATCCAACCCAGCATTCAAATCAAACTTCTATATGTACCTGGGAGCCTGCGTGCAAATGTTTGTGTTTTCCGTCGTAGGTTGACTGCAATTCCAAAATGAATCCCTCAAAGACAACCCTCCTCAAAGTTAGTGACCTTCAAACCTCAGCAAAGCGATACTTAAAATGTTATGTTTTGCTTTTTTTATTTGACTCTCATTATAAATGCAGAAGTCATTATATGTCACTGGGGGCTTATAAATCTAGAACTTTGTGATGAACTTGTGGTGAATAACATTGTCCTTCATGTTGTCCCTCATGAAGATGGCTGACTGTGGAGGTCTACCACAGCTTGATCAGGTCTGTCGTTACCCATTAAAATAATGCTCTTGCATTCAAACTGAGTGATGCACTGTGTAATCTATTGTGTCCTGTTCTTACCTTATAGCCTGGCAAGCTGGCAGAAGCCTTGAAATACTTCATTCAAGGACTGGGCTACAGTAAGTAAATACTTTAAACACACTGTCAAAAGGTCGAAATTAAAAATCGTTCAGCCTCTGCGCAATGTAAAACCCATAAATCCAGTTTAGAAAAGTTCATTACTGCCTGTTGTAGACCTTCAGGCTTTCACAACTATCTTTAAGTTATGCATGCTTTCTAAATGGTGCAGTTAAGTAGGGACCTTGGGCTATGTTACTTCACCTTGTCCTTCTGCTTATCTGCCTCTGACAGTGTCTTCTGCAGGCATGACACACCTGTCTCATTGGCACCCCACCTTCTCCACCAGAATGGCATTCTTCCACCCCTGGGCCATCACTTCCATGGAGAGCACTTCCAAGCAACGCTGAAGATGAGGCTCTCCTACCCGTTGCTCCATCCCAGTGTTGTCATGCTCAGTTCGTCTCCATTTCAAATAAAAAATACTCTAAATTGAGGGACCATTGATGTGTTGGTGTTAGTGTTTGTGTGTCATTGTCCCAGTGGACTAATTTAGACTTGCACAAAAGGAAAAAAAAAAAACCTAAATGATAAAAAGCTGTTTAAAATGTTTATACTTATCAGGCTCAGTGTTGTACCTTTATTTAGTAGCCATAAAAAAGTTGATGTATAGTACATCAATCAATGTATAACACTTTTAGTACTTAGTATATGAATCAATGTATAATATTTGGACTGCTTTAACACCAGTACAAAAGTTTAATATAATAAAGAAATAATGCACTGTGATTACGTGTGGCGGCCCGAGTGCCATAGGGCGAGGGGCAGGACGCACAGACTCCACCGACTGGGACGAACATTTATTAACATAAATGACAGCGGCACTCACGTATTAGAAACAATAAACATGGACCTGAAACAAATGAAGTTAAACAAACATATAACACAAGAATACATCTAACATAAACACGTTACATTCAGACATTACACCGACAATGACCAACACCCTGTACACTTTAACACGGGTTTATATACATTGAGACGAACAAGGTGCAGGTGTGGTTGCAAACACAGCCCTCCCACTGAACGTGGCAGGCCAAACCACATGACTCGGGGGAGGCTAACATTCCATGACATTATGCTTCATCTTGTAAAAGCTTTACATGACTGACAATTTCAGCTTTTTCAGAGGACCTATTTGATTTTTTCTTACATTGTACTTCTTTCCGTTCCTAGTCTAATCTTGAAATAAATTTAATTTTAATGGAAGTCTTCATAATGTGTGTTTCAGGTTATGCAAATACTTTGGGAGTTGTTTAAATCAGTCAATCTACTGAATTCCCCACCAACAACAGTATGAATAATTAATTGTCATTTACATTTATAACTTTTAACATACTAGCAGCATGTGAGTTTCATGAATTTGTACTTCATTAACTATTTGTATCACATTATTTACATTACTGTTGTAATAGTAATAGTAAAAATTCAATGGTAATAGGGCACATTGATTTGACACAGTTCAATGGTATTAAGTACCCAATGCTCTGCTTTGAAGAAGAAGAAGTACAACATTGAATTATTTTACTGCACTTGTACTGCATATTTTCAATGTATTTACATCATTTTAGAGAATGCCATATTAAGGAATAAATAAATAAATAAAGTTTATTTACCTGCTATTGTTCTTACGTCCACTGAAGTCCAAAATAATCTTTAAGGCTCTAGGTTACTTAATAGCAAATACATTTCTGTGGTATTCTGATTTATTTTCTACTTGAAAGACAGGGAATATTCTGATGTCTTTATTAGTAACTTTAATGCACCTAATGCACCCTTTTGGGGCACCCTAAAACTCTGACTAGTATTACGTGAGTAATCGCTCTAGAGCAGGGAATTGAAGATAACAGGATAATTGAGGAAAAAAGGGGAAATTTTGTTTTTTTTTCTAAAATGAATGATGTAGCCAGCGATATGAAGCCCACCCAGCCTGTTTCACTATTTGGTATCTATAGGCCACCACGGCCCTACTCAGAATTTATTAAGGAATTTTCAGATTTCCTTTCTAATCTAGTCACTTTTGTAGAAAGAGCCATTATTTTTTGTGATTTCAATATTCACCTTGATAATGCCCAAGACCCTTTGAGATTGGCCTTTAGCTGTATATCAGAATCAATTGGTTTCATCCAATGTATAAGAGAACCCACACACTCTGATGGACATGCGCTTGACTTACTATTGACATACGGTGGACACGGAGAACATAGTCAGACTACCCCAGTCGGATGCCATCTCAGACCATTCCTTAATTTCATTTGAACTACATACAAGCCACAATATAATAACCTCGCCTCGCTATCATAGCAGACGCACGATCACATCAGCCACTGCATCCCCTGTAGATTCACACACTGTTCTTTATAAAGGCATCTCTCACAGTTTAGTTACATGTAACATTTTAGCTTTTAAGCATGTAGCCACCTTTCCATATCCTTTTCTAACCTTTAAAGGGAGATGTTTCTAGCATCACCTTTGACCACATTTCCATACTTTCAAATGCAATAAATTCTTTACAAGAGGTGGTCCCTGTTATTACTGAGGTAATAACATGCGTGTTTACAGGGAAAAGAGGCCTAACAGTGCATTGGACAGATTAATAACATAAAACATAAGGGAGTTTAGAGATTCTGTGTCCTTTCAGAATGACTTGCATACAGGGCTTCAGGCTTCAGTAAAGGATCCTGCGTAGGCTTTTGGTGGACCTCAGGGTAAGATATATGAACTCTCCACCAGGCTCAGGACCATATAGAAAAACAATCTTCTTTAGGACAAGGCTAATACAAATCTTCTCTTGGAATGTAGTGGTAATGGCTTCCAACTGGTGTGGGTATTGAATAGCAGTTTGCATATATTGACTACTGTGTGGTTCAGATGTAATGGTGGTGAATGCAAACACTAATATGTAAAGGAAGGTGGGGTGAATACATAACCACTTCTGAAAAGTGTATAAAAATATGGGTTCTCTGTTTGACAGTTAGACCTTCACGAAGGGTGCCTCAATAATGCTTGTTAAGGTTAACCGGCAATAAAGGATGGGACCAGCTATTCTCTTTAACTAATTCTGAAGGCTGACTCTTCATGTTATGTTTGAATGTTTAACTTTAAAACTAACTGACTGGGTATTTAGGAACGACATTACTTTCCAAACTTCATTACTACTTTTCATCCCTTCTCATACCTTTCGGTTTCTACCCTTTATCATCTTTGTTAGCTGCACAGCAGGGGCAGGATATTGGTGGAATCCTGCAAGGCATTCCAGCACTCTCTTACAAAACTATTAAAACTGTTTTTTGCCATATCCATATAAGATATCTCAAATGTGTATAGAATGTAGGTAAGCAATTCTGCTTCCTCCATGGTGCAAATTTGGTATAGATTGAATAACCCTATTTATAATCTTCAGTAGCATATAAGAAATCCAGATCCTCAAATAGCCACATTAGAAATTGTAATTTGGTACAATTTTAAATGCTTGTCTATCACAGGGTAGACTTAGATTGAGACACCATGTTTGACAATTGTATTCGAAACCACCATACCTAGTAAAATTTACTGGGCTCAACCAACCCTTGTAATTGCACATCTTCCTACATCTCACAAGGGACAACTTTCTGGAGGGACATTACTTCACATAATGTCATTCCTTTAATCTAGCATCTTAAACACTGATGATGGGTTTACTCCAGCTACACAAGCTAATGCTAACACTTGCTAATGTCCTCTTTTCTCAGGCCTGGTGTACTTCCTCCTTTCTAACAAAAGGCCGTTTAATCCTGTCAATGATTTGTGATACCCAGTTTGTTTTCTTTGTATCATCATTTTAAAATCAAGTGAAAATCTAAGACTTACAATAGTACACTTACATTGCTTTAGGTAGTTTGGTTAATCAGCCTTGGTTACTACCAAAGAGCTGCACATATGTAATCATGATGTCAGGACATCTCAAGGATTACACTATGAACCGGATGGACAAGTTGACTTGTGGAATTGATCACCTGCAAGTGGATATTACAGTAAACCTGGACTGCATGGATAACCGTTTGTGCTCTTCAGGACTATGACATCAGCCCCAGCCTGAAGACCAAGGGGGGAAATTTAGGTACCATGCCAATCCAGCAGATAGCAGCACCATCATCACCGCATTGAGCAAACTTGCATCAAATGGAAGAAAGAGGGTGTGCCTAAAAGCAGGTGGAATTCAGGTGTCTTAAATACCCTGATCAACAGACCTTTACTCTCTGCCTGGTTTTTCCTCCATCAAGGTTAGACCTAAAAGAGGGGCTTTGTCATCTCTCTCTCAGATACTTTCTTCACTCAGCACCATGTGGACAGTTAACAGCAAACAGCTGAGAATCATATTTCTCCATTTAATTGATCCAAGAGATGGTGGAATCTAGACTAACGTCTTGTTACCACCCCGTCTAGGCTATGGCACCGTACCAAGGAAAAAGAATGATAAACGGCTAAAGGAATGGAACATGCAACTGTTAAAGAGTAACAGAAAGAAACATAAGCACAAATGGTAGACTCTTTTTAGTGTATTGTTGTATAATACAGAAGTTACAAATAAACACACTGGTGCAATTTCTTCTGAAGTGACCCAGGCCAAAACAATAAATAAGACACACACCAGCGAAAGAAAATTGAGGTCCAAGCAGGGAAAAGAAGGTCATACACACAAATGATACAATTACAAACAAGCCAAAACCGACTGCTGAACTAGCTGCCACTGCCGCCACCCCCGCTGCCGCCAACTGCCTCACTGCCTCCAACAGCCCCACTGCCTCCCTCCTCTTCTGCCTTCGGGAGGGGCCTTTATATAGGAGTGGCCAGGAGTGGCCAGCAGGCAGGTAGACCTGGGGAGGAACAGAGCAGAGTCAAGTTCAGAAAAGGTGAGGAAACCTGGCACCGGATCTGGATTCTGAGATACACCTAGAGAAAGGAAACACATACACACACGCTTACAGACAGAAATCTGATCAACATTACCACAGCAACAGGTTCACCAAATTTCTTCAAGCAAGCTTGCAAATGCGGTCAGTTCCCTCCTGTTAAACTGCGGATGGAACTCATATTCCCAGCATACCTTGACGACGTCACATTTTATCAACAAGAAACCAGGGGTGGAAATTCCCTCCTAATTGTAGACAAACTGAGTGAGGATGACCAACTGAGATAATCACCAAAAATCATCAACATGTGAGACTTTTACATCTGGGCATAGTTTATAGTCGGGCATATCTGGGCAAAAGTATATAGGTTACATTTAGCTGATGCTTTTATCCAAAGCAACTGAGTACAACTTGAGCAATTGAGGGCCTTGCTCCGATGCCCAACAGTGGACCTTGATCCAACAACCTTCTGATTATAACTCAAGTAACTCAAGTAACAGCTGCCACTGCTTGAATTAAACAGTAAAGTTTAATCAAGATCCTAGTACTTTCTTGAAAGTATTTGGGCTTGGTGTACATACCATTTTGTTTGGATAATCTTAAGTAATATTTGTACAGACTGGAAGTTCTTTTTCCTCTTTGCATACAATCTCTCTATGTCTTGCTTTTTACTAGCAAACATAGGTATCATCATGTCACTTCAATAGGCACAGACACATTGACCTTATTGTTCAGTTAGTAAACCTGCCATTACCCTTTGTTCTAACATCACGTGAGAACAAGCCAGCTGAGCTCATTAACATACAGTCACATTGCTGTTTAAATTCTGCACCATTTTATTGCTGGCACAATAGCATGTCCGCCTCCTTCTCGCTCTCGCGAGCGTGTACCGACCTGCATGAAAGCATTCGCTCTCCTCTCCTTTTACACACTCACACACATAAACACATGCTCGCTATATTTTAGCTTGTTTTTCTGTAAATATCCAGATTGTTTATGCTATTGTTTGTGATTTAGAGTAGTTGCATTAATAAATTTATCATTTATTCTCACCAAGTTGTCTGTCTTGATATCATTCAGATTGTGCTTGTTGCCAATATCCTCAAACAAATGACTGTAATTTAAATCTTTCAGGGATCAAATCATTAATGTTACTTTCTTTGTTAAAAATGAAAGATTGTGATTTCAATATTTGAGATGATTTAATGGGACTGATTAGTGTGTCAAACCACTACAGTGGGCCTGTCCCTCTTGCTGGGTGCCCAGCGACAGCATGACTTTAAACTTAGCAAACAGGAACTGTTTGGATTGCTTCAACCACAGTGGCAACAAGACTAAAGAGATGTGAGGAGGCTTCTCAAATAAGCTTCTCACTTTATTCAACATGAATTGGCATTTCATTTTCGTTTTCATCATTTGATGTAAGTTATTTTCTATGCAATACTACAATATATACATTGTTAGTTTATTTTTTATTTTTTTTCATATGTAGCATTTTTTAATTCCTTAGCAGAAACAAGAATTCTTGTGTTCCAGTAACAGTGGTGCTGGGTTGTATATGCAGGAACTGAGAAATGGAATTGGTCACAGAGGCAGTTAACTCTTCAGAGTGGAGCATCTGTCAACATCTGAAATATAAACAACATAAGAAATACTGGTGCTGTGAGCGTGTAACAGCATTCAATTACTGCACGATTATGGCATATGCCAACAATACAAACAAGAAAGTGACAGTAACTGATAACCCAGCTCAGACTCTCTTTACTGTCACTGTGAGGGATCTACAGGAGAGAAACACTGGAGCATATTGGTGTGCAGTGGAGATTTCAGGAATATTTCAACCAGATGTCAAAACACAGCTATATATCACTGTGAAATCAGGTATTACAAATTCTTTATGAATATTGAATATTCAGTTTAGTGACATTTTTCATATTGCATATATTTCATCCATACATATTCATACAAAAGTGCCTTTCTTTGTTTCCAGCTCCTGCTGTGTCTGTGACCAAGAGCAGAGTGAGTGGAGAGGAGGGGAGCAGCGTCAGTGTCCAGTGTCTCTACAGCGCTGCATATAAGAAAGAGGCGAAGAAGTGGTGCAGATCTATAGACTGGACCTGCTACACAGTGGGGAGGACCAACACATCCCAGAATTCAGCAGTGCAGATCAGTGATGATGGGAAAGGCACCTTCACGGTGTTGATGACTGGACTGAAGAAGACTGATGCTGGCTGGTACTGGTGCTCCACTGGAGGTCTAGAAGTTCCTGTTCACTTTGACGTCACTGATGCACTTGCAGGTATATTGTTTTGTAGCTAATCAATTAAATGGTGTAAAAATTATTAATGTTGTTTAACCTTTAAAAGATGACAACAGTGATTAAAGAAAGAAAAAAAACTATGCATAGGGTGCCTTATTAGATTTGGTTATGTCACGTTGCAGCCCCGCCCCTCCTCAAACGTCTTGGTGTGTACGTGTGTGTGTTCGTCCATGTCGCCGCGCCCTTTCGTGTCGTCCACCTGTTCTGTATTATGTGTAATCCTCGTGTGTGTGTATATATGTCTCTTGTGTTGTAGTACGTGTTGTTGGTGTTTGAACGGTGTTTAGTGAGGTGTGCGGTGTTAGATGTGTCGTCTGTGTTAAATAAAAATGTGTGTTTGAACGTGCCCCTACTCCACATACTGTTAGCCTCGAATCATCACAGAAACACCAACCAAAGAAGGATGCCTGGGAAGGGCAAGAAGAAGGGGAAGAAGGGGAAAAGACGCACTTCCCCAAATAGTGCCTGCAATCCCTCCGTGCTCTTGGGTACCCTCCTGACTCCTGCTGCAGAAGAGCGTGGTCTGGGGGCAGAGGTGGAGGAGTCACACCGGATTACGTCTGACCATAATGACTGGTATAACTATTTCCAGTCCTCGGAGTCGGACACCGCGGACTTTTCCTGTACCAGGGTGAGGCCATCACTCATCCTGTCTTCGCTCCATGGGATCACAACAGAGCAGGGACCTGCTGGGTACTACGGAGACCTACCTATTTATGAGGACAGGTACTTGGAGGTGGAATCCGCAGAGTCCTACATGGACCTTACAGAGGGATATGCGGAGTATGGCGAGCGAGGGGAGTGCCGTAACGTCACCCTAGAGTCAGACTTGGGGTCGGATCATGAGGAGGACCCGTCGATGGAGGTGGAGGAGGTACCTCAGGGGAATCTAGGCGCTCTGGAGTCAGCAAGCAGCCCTGGGTGACTGGTGGAGAGATGGCATCATCAACAGAGGAGGACATTCCTCCCCCTAGGGCGAGGACCTATGCCTAAGTCTCGGGGAGGTAAAAAGGCAGCGGCACCGAGGTCTGCTCTGCCGGGGTCTGGCAGGGTCACCAGGGTCTGCTCCAACACCTGATGGTGAATGACATCTCAAAACTATTCTTGAACGTACTTTTTCAGATTTGAATTCCTTACTGAGAAGTTTGAAAGAACTTAGGAGTCGTTGTTGAGTTACGAAAAAATGTGTCTGGAGTGTGAATGGCCATCATAACTTGTGTTTTTCATCGGAGCCTTGCTCACTAAAGCTGTTATTTTAACTAAGCCTACTCGCTGGTTGAGTTAGCTAGACAGGCAAGCTTGTTAAGGTTTAATTCCCGAAGTTTGGGCCCTGCTGTCGGCTTGTATGTCGACACGTAGCCCCCAGGAGAGAGAGTTTCGCCTGGTTTGGGCTCCTACGCGACAGCAAGGATTGTATTTTTCACTGGAAAACTTAAATCAGATTGTGAGCTAAGAAAAGGGGGAGAGAGACAAGTACTCATGCATGTGAGCACACAGCTTGACAACATGGAAAAAAGACACCCAACATGCAGCAGGAGTGGCTAAAGCCATACAGAAAACAACGCATCTGGTAATGGGACATCCAATCACGGTACTAACCACACACAGTGTAATAGCATACGTGAACTCACAAGCCTTCACCTTGACAGCACTAAGGCAACAGAGGATCAGCAAAATTTTGGAAGCACCACACATCATGTACACACATGAAGGAATCAACATGGCAGACATGATGGGAGGAGGAGAGCCTCATCAGTGCGAACAGGAAGTCAAAAAGCAGGAGAAGGTGAGACCAGACCTAGAAGGAGAACCAATTCCAGGAGCAGGGAACATGTTCACTGATGGGTGTGGATTTAGAGGACCAGATGGGGATATAAAAGCAGGGTATGCAGTGGTGGCAGAAACACAGGGAGAAGTAGATGAATTTTGGACGGTGAAAGCAGAAAGGCTGAAAGGTTAGCAATCAGCACAGCGAGCTGAGGTAATGGCAGTAGTGGAGGCCTTGAAGTTAGCAAAGGGCAAGGAAGTGAATATTTATACTGACTCTGCTTACACGGTAGGGGCAGCACATGTGGAGCTAAGACAATGGATGAGAGCAGGGTTTAGGACAGCGGGAAACAAACCAATTAAACATGAGGCAGAAATGAGGGAGCTGGCAAAGGCCTTGCAGGGACCAGAAAGAGTAGCTATCATAGAGTGCAGGGGACATGTAGAGTATGTCAACAGTACAATCCCAAACCTACAATTAAGGTGGCACCCGGTAAGTATCCGTTGTCATTAACACCAGGGGAAGAGATAGTAATTGACTACACAGACATGGTGGACTCAGCACAGGGATACACGTACGAATTGATGTGCGTAGACAACTACACAGGGTGGCCGGAAGCGTGGCCAACAAAACGGGAAGACAGTGCTTCAGTGGTAAAGTTCCTGGTGAACCAGTACATTCCTCACCATGGGTTTCAGAGAAAGGTGAGATCAGATAATGGCACTCATTTTACAGCGCGCAATTTGCAGGAGTTAGAGAAAATGCTGGGTCTGAAACATTCATTTGGGGCAGTGTATCATCCTCAGTCTCAAGGTAAGGTGGAAAGGATGAATCTAAATGCGAAAAACAAAGTGGCCAAAATCTGTGCACAGACAAAATTAAATTGGGTTGATGCCTTACCTTTGGCATTAATGCAAATTAGATGTTCAGTAAATGCAACAACTGGTTTTACCCCTTTTGAATTGCAGACAGGTTGAGGATTTCCAGGACCCCAGGGACCCTTAACAATAAATGAGAAAAGAAAAACATCTCACACACACATCATACTTTAATGAATTGCAAAGTATCGTTTCAGCTTTCTCCACGCAGGAGGGGGACCGGACGGGGAGCAGACAAACCCAGACGATACCCGTTACGGACTGGGGGCTGCTGAGAGTCATCAAGAGAAAATGGAGTGAGCCGAGGTGGACAGGTCCATTCCAGGTGACAGAAAGAACCAGCCACGCCGTACGCCTGAAGGGTAAAGGGGAAACGTGGTTTCATCTGAGCCAGTGCGCCGCCGCAGAGTCACCGCAGAGGAGTCTGCAAGAGACAGCGAGGGACCTTGCTGAAACATCACCTAACTCACCTGACCCGGAAGGGGCAGAATAATCCCCGGGAGCAAAAGGGTCAAGGTAGTCCACCCTTAGACCCCGAAGTAAGAAGAACAGAACACCAGTGATGACTTCTGGACAATTGTCTTGTTTGATTATTTGTTGGTGTATTGTGTTGTGTGTTTCCATTTACAGTTTGGTCACGCTTGGGTTAAATAATAGCATGGCAGTAGGAAAGGATTAAAACATTAACAACAAGACGGTGAAGAAGAATGGGGGTAGAGATTGGTGGATGTGTAGCATGTGCAGCCGCAAGAACCACCCCGGCACCCCTATTCCCACAAAAAGACCCCAAGGGTTATGCGTGCATGATTGGCCTGACTAAGGAAAGAAACCCTAAGAATTGTGACACTTTGAGCGTTATTTTCCCCCCCATCAGTAACAGAACCAGGACAGGACTATTTTCACCCGAAAAGGGGGAGGGGAACTACACGTGCTTCGTTAGAAGTTCAAGCACACCTCAAGTACGCTTGGGGCACATCCCGGCGGAATGGTGTAACCGCACGGTCACTGGGAACGAGTCTGTGGGTTCATGGGCACGAGCAGGATTGTATGATTATTGTGGAAGGATGACTTAGGTTGTTAACATGCCAGAGAATTCGGAGGCGACATGCGCCATGGTCAGGTTAGCAGCTCCTTTATTACTGATAGGCAAAAAACTACACAGGGACCCGGTAACTGATGCAGCAAGACAGTAGCGAGAGGCATACCATTTTGATTTAACAAGGAATACCCCCACATACATAGATGCAATAGGAATACCTCGCGGAGTTCCGGACAGATATAAGTTAGCAGACCAGATAGCAGGGGGATTTGAGAATATTCCGATACTTTCTGCATTATTCCCCATTACTCCAAATAAAAATGTGGATCGGATTAACTATGTACATTATAATGTCCTCAGGCTAGCCAACCTGACTAGGGATGCAGTGGAAGGACTTAGAGATCAGCTGGGACCAACCTCACTGATGGCGGTGCAAAATCGTATGGCATTAGACATGTTGTTGGCGGAAAAGGGGGGTGTCTGCGCTATGCTTGAGGATGTGTGTTGTACATTCATTGCTAATAATACCGCTCCGGATGGGTCGGTTAGTAGAGCATTGGATGGTTTGAAGACCCTATCAGAGGAAATGCATGATAATTCAGGCATAAACAACCAGTTGGAATCCTGAATGGTGAGCCGGGTCGGTCAGTGGAAAGACTTAATTGTGTCATTGATGGTTTCATTAGCCACATTCACGGGAATTGCTGTGACATGCGGGTGCTGCTGTATTCCATGTATTAGGGCGTTAATGGTTAGACTAATTTCAGCTATGATAGAAAGGAAAGATGTGCATGAGGGTACCACGATGATGCCACTGATACAGGGGGAAAGGGACGTAGAGACAGGAGATGCCAGAATAAAGGAGTGTGATTGGTGATCTCTTTGTAGAGATCAAAAGGGGGAATTGTGGAGTTTCAGAAATGAAATGAATGCTAAGCTTACACTAGTAGAGAATAATGTGCAGAATGGAATAGGACTAATGCTTGAATAAATAAAATAATTACTGTATGTCCAGACATAACAGGAAATGCCCTAGACGTGCATATGTGTGATTATGCAAGAAGACATGTGTACGAGACGGTCAAACAGAGGTGACGGCTGAGATGGAAAAACACAAAAGCAGAAGTGGCACAAGGCGAGAGAAATATAAGTCTGTCTGTTGCAAAGTTATGCTTTAGATCTCACTCGCACTGTGTTGTGAAGTGACATCTCAAGAGCTCTGCATTAATAAAAGGCCACAGGGTAACACACTGTTTCCTGTCTCTTCTTTCCTGCATCAACGGACATGACACTAACTAATGATATAACAGAATCTGGCCCTTAGCTATTTTATTAGCTTTTTATCAGGGCACGCTTAGTAAAATGTCACATCTCTACATCAACTTTTTAAAAAAATTAACAGGCAATCAAATTATTTTGGCTATACTAAAACCTGTCCTGGAGCAATGCCTAGCTAGCTGGATAGCTAACACTAACATGCAAGACTGGGTTTGTTTTGCAGAAGTAGCAGATGCTAAATAGCTGCCTTGTAAAAGAGGTTTGCATTGGGGACTGTTTGTATTTGATGCATGCACTTTAGGTATTATTGCATAACGCTATTTGTGATGTATTTTTGTTTTTCAATCAGTCACATTCCAAGCCAAACTTCTCTTAGGTATCTTGTATCAGTGGAGAACTACTTTTGAAGGCATTGTTACTAGCTAACTGTTAGCTAGCAAGGTAACAAGGTAACTCTTTTTAAACAACAAAAAGAAAAAACACTTTACTGTGATTAACAACTATGAATTTACTAAGTTGTGATTGTTTCATAGAAGGTCTGATTAGCTAGCCTAGCTAAAGCTATGTTTGATACGTTTTGATATGTCTAACGACACTAGCATTTTTGGACAAGAGTAGCTTTATAGTTGCTTAGCTAATGTCACATAATTAAAAGTAGAATCAGAGGGAAATGTTGAATATTGTGTCATTGCACCAGCCATGAGGCATTAAAGTGTCTGGACAAGAACATAGCTAGCTAGCTAACTGGCTTAGATCACTACTGCAGCTCTCACACCTCGGTTTATTACATCATAATAGGTAATGTGGAATTTTTAAGGACCATTGTTGCGTCTGATAACCCGTTCAGAAAAGGTGTTCTTCAGCTGAATGAACAGATACTGAAACGAACACTAAAGAG
The DNA here is from genome assembly GCF_041902795.1 of Electrophorus electricus. Lineage (NCBI taxonomy): Eukaryota > Metazoa > Chordata > Actinopteri > Gymnotiformes > Gymnotidae > Electrophorus > Electrophorus electricus. The sequence continues at coordinate 14,720,801 of NC_137505.1, read as the reverse complement.
ATCATCCAACATTCAAGATATTTCAGTAGACACACTAGTGGAAGAGCTGCTGAGGTTCCTGAGCCATGAATGTCTGGCCTCCAGCATCTACTCTGGACAGGTATGTCACCGCCTTGCACCAGGACGCAGAGATCCATGAGCATGACTGAGATGTAATTATAACTATATACACCTCATTAGTCTGATGCTAATGAGCACACATGCACACCTGCCGTCCAGTTCTTTAACATCCATATCCGTCACCTTGATTTATCTTAGTAAGTTGCTGCTGAAGCTCTGTCTCTCTTTCTCTCTTTCCCCATGCCTCCTTCCCTTCCTGTAGGAGTGTGGATACACCACTGGCGTTGTTGCCTGATGCACCTCCTTTGGAAGAGGACACGGTCCACTGTCAGAACTGGCAGGAGACAGTGGAGCCGCACACACTCGCCTCTCTCGGCTCCCGGGAGATCGAACGGCAGGCTGTCATATATGGTAAAACAGCAAATGTGGTGCACAGCAACTGACTATAAAACACAACTCCCAGTACACAGTTAACATGTAAAATGAAAACAATTATTTACTGATCTAACTTAAACTAAATAGCTACTAAATCTTTTGAACATACAGTATTCTATTTATTATGCACATATGATAATTCTATCCTGACTCATGAAAATGTGGAATTCTGAATTGTGTAACGTTTGTAAGAAATTGTAGTGACTTTGCTATATCCTCTTCCTCAGAGCTGTTCACAACGGAAGCATCTCACTTGCGGACTCTCAGGGTTCTCGATCAGGTGTTCTTCCAGAAGATGAGGAACCTTTTGACCGTCGAAGAACTTTCCTGTATCTTCCCCAACCTGCCCCAGGTCTACAGTCTTCATGGTCAGTCTCTCTGTGTGCGAGCGTGTGTGTGTGCGTGTAAATCTGCTCCATTTGTCTTAGTGTGTTTTCAAACCTAAATTTCTGAAGCCTACTTGGTGTCTAAATCATAATCAAGATTAAAGAAGTGTAAAACCCACCCAAACTGAGAATTTAATGACAGAACAATATCAGCTATCGGCACCATGCCATTACTGTGAGCAGGTATGGACTGGAGGCTGTACATGTTGTTTCTGCGGTGGCCTTCATGACACAAGTAGAGTTCTGTTGCCCACTGACACAACTTTCTAACAAACCACATATACACTGGCTCGCTTAAACAGATTCTGTTTTGTGGTGTTGCATTTGTGTTTCAGCGAATCTGTGTGAGTCCATGAAGAGGCTGAGGGACTCTTCTATAGTTCAAGGCATCGGAGACATCATGGTGTCTAGAGTGAGAGCTGGCTAGTGTTACTCCCTTTCTAGTTCACATCATCTTTTGGTGCTGTCTAAAATGAAGGGGTTGTTCTGTGTAGTGTGGGATATACTTGTTGCTTTACTTGATATGTCAGTAGCTCATGTGTTTGTGTGTGTGCGTGATAGTTTGAAGACGCTGCAGGAGAGGAGTTCCAGGAGCAGGTGTCTCACCTGTGCAGTCAGCAGAGTCAGGCACTGGAGCTCATTAAAAATAAATGCAAAGACCCGCGTTTCGCGCACCTTATACAGGTAACACTTTTTAGAGGTATAAAGCCTTTGGACAAACCTACAAACACTAGAGCTTCTGCCATATTTGTTAGTGGGCTGGGTTGTGAATTGGTTGACCCATACTTTGAATTGGAGACTATCCAGTCTTTTATATTTGACTTTTATTGCAGCACATAACTTCTAGTGATGCTGTTTTAGGTATAAATTGGTGTTGCAGTCAACAGAATCCACATTTGGACTTAGATGTCCTTGGCTCATTCGTGTGTGTGTGTGTGTGTGTTAGGAATGTGAAGCCAGCCCTCACTGCCGCCGACTACAATTAAAGGACCTTCTAGTGTCTGAGATGCAGAGACTCACCAAATACCCCTTGCTGCTGGATAACATCATCAGACACACAGAAGGCATGTATAGAAACACTCACACACAATGTATTGAACCATGAAAACACTTCAGTATACACACACATACCAGTTTACCAAGGAGGCAAGCACACACACCCTTTCTCCTGGATTAACACTAGTATGTGCCCCCACAACAGCTGGTTCTCCAGACCTGCAGACATTGGTGAGGGCACAGGCGTGCTGCCGTGGGATACTACGAGCTGTCAATGAGGTCGTCAGGGAGACGGAGCACCGGCGACTGCTCAGCCGTTATCAGCGCAGGCTAGACTTGTCCCCTCTGGAGAGGCAGGCCAGTCCTGTCGCTGCTCAGTTCAAGGTACGGCCTTACTATGTATCCACCATCTGCCTTCCAAACAGCTTCTCTGGTCTTGGAGCACCTGATCCAGAGTATGAATTATTAACTATATTCTTTTTCTATGTAGAATCTGGACCTGACCACTAAGAAAATGATCCACGAAGGACCGTTGACTTGGAAAGTTAGTAAAGATAAAGCTATAGGTAAGAGATCATCACAGCTGAACAAATCACATTTTTGTTTTTCCTCTTGCAAATGATTACTTGACAGGTCCATTCTCACTCTGTGTGTGTGTGTGTGTGTGTGTGTGTGTGTGTTTCAGACATTCATGCTCTGCTTCTCTCAGACCTGTTGGTGCTACTCCAAAGGGGTTCAGGTGACCGTTTGATCTTGCGATGTCCTGCGCGCTCACTGGGTGGGGTTTGGGGTAGGAACACGGACCTCAAAACCCCCTTTTGCCCCGTTGTTCGCTTGGATTCATCTCTTGTCAGATCTGTGGCTACAGGTATATTTGTAGTTATTCTTACAGCTGTGAATAGCCAGAATAGATGAATGGGTCTGGAATAACTATGTCTTTATTTTATTTTTAAAAAATTAAGAAGCCAGTTACAAATTGCATTTGGGTTAGTTTGAATACATTGTTTGACAGCCTGCTTTTCTCTATCAGATAACAAGGCCTTGTATGTGATCAGTACATCAGAGAGACAGATATACGAGCTGGTGGCTGGGACTTCCTCTGAGAAAAACACGTGAGTTTGTTTTTTTGTCTCTCTCTGACCCACCATCTTCTCATCAAGGTCAACCAGTCAGCACTGCTGTGTCTGTTTTGTGATAACATTTATGGTGTCAGGCCATTTATGTTCAGATGATTTTAACAACATTGTGCTGTTGTAGAAATTGGGACCTGGTGGCTTTAGCGATGTTTCCACAGATGGAAGAACCTGTTAGAAAAGACCATCTCCTCGGCCTCTGGAGGCATTGAAGCCACCGAGCAAGGATCAACAGCTCCGTAAGTACTCAGGATTTTGAAAGTTTTCTAATGCTGCTGTAATGCTGTTAAGAGAAGGCAGAATTTCAAAGATGCACTTACAATGATTGGACTCCTGACATCTCCTCTAGGTCTGCGGTTCTACGGTTGCATGGTAATCATGTCGGTCGTCTAGGTAAGCCCATGTTTGTTTTTGTTTGTATACAATGTCATAGGATTTGCTCTCTTTGTACTTATGGCTGATGCCTTTGGTCCCTAGATGGCTCCCTAACAGAAGAGTCTGGTTCTATAGAGAGAGATTCACAGAGTGATGATGAAAATGTTCTCACACCTACTATCCCAACTGACCAATCAGAAGCCTACATGCATACTGGTGGGCAGGGTTATGTGGGAGGACAAGCTAAAGTGGCTGATGCTGCTTTTCAAGATGGTAAGAATTTGTTACACTCCGTTACACAGTCATTGTTGCACTATGATAGTTAAACAGTATATTTCTGGTGGTGGTGGTGTTTTTATAAATAGAATTTTAGCAGGCTCAGATATTTACCAACTTTTTTGCACCCTTTGTGTTCTGCCAGTCAGGACACTAAGACTGTTGATCCTTGGATCCTTGGATCCTTTAGAGGCTGCCAGTCAGAAGCAGAAAGTGACATCATTGTCCTCACAGCAAGAAGGGCAGGAGATGCCTTGCCAGTCACCAAAAGGCCGTTCACACCTGGAGATGCTGAGGCATGAAACGAGGCCCTGCCAATCACGAGCAAGCATACGGCAGCGCATGATAAAAAATGTGGATGGAATCTTTCAAAGAATGGAGGGACTGATGAAAAACCTGCATCAGCTTAGGGTAAAGTGGATATATTACTCACTCTCTCTCAAACACACACACACACACACACACACACACACACACACTATCATTGCAGCTAGCTAGCACTTTCATGTTATGTTTTAAAAGAATGGCTTTGTGCACTTGTGAGATCCTGGTTAACTCCTTGTTTTCATTTTCATAGGAGATTGAAGCAGACCAGTGTAGACTGCTCACAATGGTGAGAAAAAAGTCACCTGTCAGTCAGTTCAGATGACACCATCCATGGGTCTTCCTCCATTATCAGGGCACCATCTATTTATCTTGGGTCGAGCGATGGTAAGTGTGTCAAAGAAGCAATTTATAAATACTGGGGCTAAACCTGTTTAATGCTGTAGCACAATTCTTTTTGATTGTACCAAACAAAAAGAACTAATCTGGAATCACTGGGATAATTTGGGGTTGAGTTTAAATGGAGCACACAGTTGAATATTAAAACATCACCGCAGATCTTGGGTCTTGCTATTGCCAGACTGAAAACTGGCCTTCAAACCTGTAGCAATTCCTAATTTCAACTTTAAGAATTTTATGTATGTATTTGAATAATGTTTAGTATTGATTTTGGAGTTGATGTAATTATGTTGCTTATGGTGTACTACCCCTGCAGACTGTGACAATTGTATGGTCATCTTTCCAACCTGTTTAGGTAACGAAGAAGGGCCAACAGAACCAGCTCAGCCCGAGATCCATTCTACAGGATTCTGATTTATTACACGAGACATTGTAAAGAGTTTTACTTACACATTTGAAACATGAACACACACAATAAGGGTGTGGCATTCCTGCCATTTCATACATCCGGTGTAGCTCTTTACTAGAATCCCAGCATGCCTTTCTCCTGGGAGAAACCTGCAAATATTGTATTGTCTGCAACTGAGAAGAAAGAGACAGGACAGACGAACCTTCAGCACATGCACCGAGTTGGAATAAAAAGCATTCAAATGAAAGTCCAGATATGTGAGGTGTTTTTTTTTATCAGGTAAAGCTAAAGTTGGAACAAGGGAACTGAGGTGACAGTTTAAAAAAAAAATTAGTCAGTGAAGATGAAGAAATGGAACTAAAATGAGACTGAAAATGTATGGCTGAGGAAATGAATCTGCCCACTAAAGGGACCCCCCCCCCAAGCACTTTGCCCAATACATGTATGTTAATACTCACTCACGCCATCAGTGACAAACTGGCAATCCAACAGGTGCCATTTTGCTCGAGAACCCATAATGTGCCCATGTCAACTTGAGGCAAGATGGTGGTCTTCATCTCTCTTCGCCTTATGGAATGTGTGGATGGGTGACTTAAACAAATTCAGGTTCTTTTGCACTGGGACCCCTGCAAGGCACATGGGCTCCAAGAGGGTATTTTGCATTAATATCATCATATGTCTATGTTGTATCCTTTATTTTATAAATTAACACTATGCGAGAGCAAAGAATAAAGAGTGTGGAAGGAGTTTATTTTATTTCTTTAAGCGTTCTACAGAATAGAAAATAAAGGTTTGGCCTCTCTTTACGCACAATGGATAAGGCAGGGCTTACTGGGATTGCCATTGTGTTGTGGCAAGATATCATCTTCACTGCTCATTACTGTATACTTATTTGTGCAGCCCTGTTCTGGACTGACTCCTGTCAACATTGCAGGGGACAAAAAGGAACATATTTGTTGTCTGATATCATGTCATTACCGATGAAGAGGCACATTCTGTGTAGTGTAAATTCTGTGAAGCTCGTCCCTCACCTCTTGAAATGGCTCAGTGATGCCAGGGTTGGTTTTTACACATATGAAAGGATTTATACTTTGATCTGTTAAGATGTTGGTAGAAGTGGCTCCTTTACACTGACTCCAGTTTGGCCTTTGTTGTATAATGGCTAATGTTATGGTTCAAAAAAGAATGAAATAGTCTAAGATCAGTGTTAAGGACTAAGGATTATGGTACTAATGTTTTAATTTAGGATTAGTTAAGAAATCAGTATTTGGTGGAATATCTCAGATTTTGATTGCAGCTTGTTCATGCATCTTGAGGTGTTCTCCACCAGTCTTTCACACTGCTTGTTAAATAAGCTTTGATTACCTAATCAGAATCTCATTAAATACAAAGAGCTGTACATGTGGTGGAATTCAACAGACTGTGGAATTGAAATCATTGCCAAACGCAGAGATACTAATTTGGACTGATCTCTTAATTTTCTTCGAGAGTTATGTTTTTATATATGAGTTTTTATTTTAAACTTTATCATAAAATGTATGGGGTTATGGTCCCATTCTATTCTGTTCAAATGTAGGCCTACTGTTTTTACAATTCCTGTAAGAAGCGTGTGTGTGTGTGTGTGTGTGTGTGTGTGTGTGTGTGTGTGTGTGTGTGTGTGTGTGTGTGTGTGTGTGTGTGAGAGAATCCAAGAGCCCCTATTTGAGATTGATGAGTGGCATGTGTTGGGAGTCTGCCCTCGACAAATAGTATCCTTGACTGTATTATCAGTTTTGTAAACAATCCCTGACAAGTGGGTGAGTGAGAAGTGCATGCACATAGACACAGCAGAAAGAGGAGGTCTGTGTTTTTGGCTTCCTAATCAAGTTTGCGTTCCCGTCATATACAGCCAATCATAGAGAAGGGGACAGACATTTAGAAATAGAAAGTGAGGAAAGTTGTGGTTCTTCATTAAAGGAATTGGATTAAGAGTCACTATTCTTAAGAATGTGTTTAGTACCTACTCAGGCACACACAACAGCTTCTTCAATGACAGTTGCTGCTGTTATTTTAGAGCTGACCACACACACAAAGACCCAGGTAAACATACAAACAGCTCACTGACATATTTTTGCTCTCCCCAGAAATAGGGTTGTGTGGTTAAAGGTCATGTAACCATAGAAACGTAGCCCCCACACTGTTCACTGCTCCTGTACCCCCTTATTCATTCCCTTGGTAAGAGCCAAGCTTGGTAACCCTGGAGATGATGGGAGATGGCTGGGGAATGCGTGTGTGTGTGTGTGTGTGTGTGTGTGTGTGTGTGTGTGTGTGTGTGTGTGTGTGTGTGTGTGTGTGTGTGTGTGTGTGTGTGTGTGTGATGAGACCTTGTGGTGAGTGTGAGAATTGTGAAAGCACTGATTCACAAAGTTGTTGAATGATGGGCCTGTTTTTGTAAATTGCTTCCTTAGGGTGAAACACATTTAATACCTTGAAGGTGAAGTAGTGTGTAATGCTATTTTCTGGTTTGTTCATTATTCTTGCACAGTTCAATTAATAGATGAAGACTACAACCTTTGTTTGAATTTTCAGTGTGTATTCAAGATGTTCATTTTCAAAATGTGACTTAATTTTATACTATCACTGTTCCGGGACATTAATGGATTAATTGAAATATATAAAAAGAGATCTTTATAGATCTCTACATATTATGGTGTTGCTCTGATTTTATATGCACTTGTTCATTCTGAATGAGAACAGATTGTAATGAAATTGTGGGCACTTGTAGCTCACCTTTAAGAGCAGATAGAGCTTTGTGCTGACACCACCAGTCTTTGGTTTGATTAACAGGGAGCGTGTTCACTCTGAGATGTGTTGCTCTGGATTATGGTATTTGCTTTAAAGGTATACTTATTTCTCTTCCTCCCTCAGGTTAGTCCTCCTCCTCTTCAGCCTTCAAAATAGATTCTCTCAGGAGTAAGGTTGAACTGCTGCAGCTGCCGCTGGCGCTATCCTCTAAATCTATCTCAGAGCGCAAAACTCAACTGCGCAGAGCAACAGAACGTTCCAGGGGCGGAGCTGAGGTCCACAAACCCCAGGCACTGGCCCCAGACATGGACAACGAGTCACAGTACTCAGGCTACTCCTACAAGTCCTCCCATTCCCGTAGCTCTCGCAAGCACAGGTGCGTATGCCATTTCCCGACATTCTTCCCTTTTGCCTAAATGTGGGCGGGCATTGATGTTTTGTCTAGAACATACAAATGTGAATGTACACTACTGCAAACACTGAGGGTACCACCGTATCGTTATTTAACGATTATCCATTTTATGTTGCTTTATGTACCAACTTGGAGTATACTGTGTATATAAATGTTTATATACATCTGTGTGCGCGTGCGTGTGTGGTGGTGTTTCAGGGATCGGAGAGACAGGCACCGCTCTAAGAGCAGGGACAGCAGAGGGGACAAATCGGTCACTATCCAGGCTCCTGGAGAGGCCCTGCTGGACACAGAGTCCACACGTGGAGATGATCGAGTCCGTGTTTTCACTTCATACCTCGTCCAGCCTGGAAAACCATTCCACTATAGCTTCAGACCATAAAAAGTCTATAGTGCTTCAAAATATGAATGATTGACTTTTTTTTTTTTTTTTTTTTTTACTGAAATGTTGGACTGAGCATCTCATGTCTCCTCATGCAGTGTCAGAAATTTTGCTCTAAAATCTCGCAGTACACATATACGCAACACGCGTATAAAAACAACCAATAGGAAACAGCCTGCCATAGCTCACATGCCAACTACAAATAACAGCGGTATAGCGAAATGAGCATGAAGTATGTGGGACACAAAAATATTTTGTGCAGTTGTGGCAGCAGATAGAATGCCTTTTTGATTTCACATTTGTTGTGACAAAAGCACAATATCTTAATGATCTAGCATGATAGTTTCCAGAAAATCTGTAGTCCAATATTGAGAACAACTATCGATGGAGCACTGTGCCATGGAGTTTGGTCAAGGTTTCAGATGCATCGTCTTGTACAGTTTGAAATGCAAAACAATGTTTAAGACTGCTGGAATTGCACAGTGCAAAGGCAGGTTGGGGTGAGTACCAATGTTAGCTGGCATGCTTTTGTTGTAGACTTGATGGCCAATTCATTGTCTTTTTTCCAAGTCAAGCTTCCACACATTCACGCTTGACACTGTAACCTCATCAGCATGGTATGTTACTCTACAAGTCAAGTTTTCAGAACCAGGTGAATGACATCTCAAAACTATTCTTGAACGTCCTTTTTCAGATTTGAATTCCTTACTGAGAAGTTTGAAAGAACTTAGGAGTCATTGTTGAGTTACGAAAAAATGTGTCTGGAGTGTGAATGGCCATCATAACTTGCGTTATTCATCGGAGCCTTGCTCACTAAAGCTGTTATTTTAACTAAGCCTACTCGCTAATTGAGTTACCTAGAGAGGCAAGCTTGTTAAGGTTTAATTCCCGAAGTTTGGGCCCTGCTGTCAGCTTGTATGTCAACACGTAGCCCCCAGGAGAGAGAGTTTCGCCTGGTTTGGGTTCCTACGTGACAGCAAGGATTGTATTTTGCACTCGAAAACTGGAATCAGATTGTGAGCTAAGAAAGGGGGAGAGAGACAAGTATTCATGCATGTGAGCACACAGCTAGACAACATGGAAAAAAGACACCCAACATGCAGCAGGAGTGGCTAAAGCCATACAGAAAACAAGAGTACATGAGAAAGTGTTTTTCATGAATATAGTGGAGTGTTCTGATAACAATTTGGTTTGTTTATTTCATAGAGCTTCAAATATTGCATTGATGGAACCATATAGACATTTAGGAGGAATTTGCCATACTTGCCATACGTCCTTCGCCATATGCATTCTTGCATTTTTCTCTTTGCTGTTTTCTGTTATAGTCATAAATTCTACATATATTTATTGAGAAAATCCTTTAAAGAGGCGCATGTCCATCATCACGTTTTATTTGTTTGGCTTTTTTTTTTTGGTTTTACTATTGGAAACAAAATTACTTTTTTTGCATTTGATGTTGATATCATTATGGCAGGCTTTAGTGCAGGTACTGGTGTCTATATTAGATGATTAAATACACAGCACCAGCAGTTCTGAATCTTTGTGTTAAATAATCTATGCTGATTGTCACGATCAGTCCCTTCCATGTTCCGTGTTTTCCATGTCTTGTGTTTTGTTCCGTTCCACGGTTTCATTTTGTCCTCACACTGATTGCGTACACCTGTCCCTCGTTTCTAGTTCATGTATTTAAACCCTGCTGTGTGCCTTGGTCGTGGCTGCCTGTACACGGGCATCTCGTCGTTCCCGGAAGAAGCAGGCTCACGTTTATTTTGATAACGACGAGATCCCAGGTAAGCGTCTACCCGTCTTGACCAACGCTGCAGGGGGGAGCGGCCTGCAGCGCAAGACGTGAAACCACGGAAAGAGGGAGTCCAGGAGGGTGGCCAATCTTGACATTATTACACTCAGGAATTAAAAAAAATATATTGTAGCATCCCATGAAATGTGATCTTTCACACATAATGAGAGAGGTTGGCAAAGAACTAAAACTCAATTAAATATATCAACTTCCCCTTAAGCCTCTCATATACTCCACATTTAGGAGCAAGCCTACTCCTACACAATAAGCAGTGCGGTATATGAAAAGAGTAGGCGTATCAAATAAACAGAGCAACATGGTTAAGGTCCAGCCAGATATGTAAATGTTTGCCAGAACATCCAGTGTGTGTCTGCCGTTCGGTCAAAACTGGATCAGTCCAGAGGCCGCCCCGTCAGATCTCTTTTGAACAAAACAGTGGTCGAAATGCTGTTGAGAACAGTTTTACAGTTACAACAACAGAAAAAAGACTCAAATATATGCTGGATGGTTTATTCATTAAGGGAGAAAGCTGTCTCTCTTGTGGAGGATTTGCCACAGAGACCTGGGCATGTGGTATGGTCTCTGCACGGTGCCGTCATTACGCTCCAGACCCTCCACTAGAGGAGACAGAAACATCACAGTGGAAATAAAAACAATATAGTCCTGATGATTGGCATATGTGTAGTAGCTTGAGAGTGAAATGTGTGTGTGAGTGTGTGTGAAGGATTACTCCATATATCCCTTTATGTGCTCGACTGTTTCATTAACGGAAGCGAATCCAGGGAGAGAGAAGTCTGGAGGAACGTCCTGCCAGTCAAAGCTAGGCAGACATCTCCCTAGTTCTGGGTGGAGGGAGAGACAGAAAATAATATGACTAACAATTAAACCTGCTGACTTATCACTGCAGGTATAAGTACTTTCCTGGTGGTTTGGTTATGTTTTGGTACATAGCATAGTCAAACTGTTACAAAACAGAATGGACAAATTAACAGGTAGTTGTGTAATCCTGCTGTCTTTACCTGGTTTACTTGGCGTGTAGAAATATGGACAAAGCTCTTGATTGAGGATGTCTTGGACACTCTGTAGTGGAAATGCATGTGAAAATCTCATTAACATGCAGAATGCTATGTATGCACAAATGCTATGTATGCGTGAGTGGCTAAGCCAATGCATGAATTACATGTACAAAGAGTTGCATATTGCAAAGACTTTTGATACGACAAATTCTGTTCTGTCAAGAGTGAGGTGAGGGTTTATTTCTCAGAGATGAAGCTGGTTACATTGCTTATTTGCAGTGTGAGGTTTTACCAATGTGGTTTGGGCGAGGTCAAGTCTAGGGTCACAATACTGCTGCTGAAAGAAGTCTTTAGGCAGGGCATTTGGGGCATACGCCTCTGGGGGCAACTTCCAGAACTCTGAAGGGCATTTTTTAACACAGACCTGCAAACCAACGCACAAACACACAGAGTGAAGGAGATCTTATTTGAGTAGCTAAACACAGTGTTGCTTTTTATATTTCTATCTACACTATTTACACATTGTTCATTGCATGATAGAGCAAAAGGCTCCCAAACCAAGCAGCAAAAGGAGACCCAAGCCCCCAGACTTACAAACTGGCATTCACATACTACATGCTAAACTGTTTTGTAATAAATGAGTCTCATGTGCATATTTCTAAAAGGCTACTGACATACGTGTTTGGTTTCTGTACAATGTCAACAGGACATTTGTGTGGAAATCTCACTTGAGTGGTTGGACACTGGAGACCCTCTAGAATGGCGTCCATTTCTGTCGTTGCTCTGGCACACTTCAGAAGGTCAAAGTAGAGGACGTTTGGTTTGTCACTGAAACACGAGAGGATGCAGGAAACAAATGCAGCTTGACACATGAATATTAGCCAATTAAATAAACAATTTTTATTCAATTTTTTGAGTATGTGTATCAGGATTCAGTGCTGGAGAGTCACACCACTACCCAGCTAAGTGTTCTTTCTTCGAGGGTGAATTGGACTGGGGTAACCAATAAACTCTGCAGTGTTGTGACACTCCTAGACCTGAGTTTGGACCCCTTGGTTTAGAGACAATCATTAAACACAAGTGATTTGATTGGTTCCACTTGTTGCTGTGCAGTGCCAATCATGAAAATCTTAAAGCTAAAGTCTAACCCATCTTGTCTTGTTGATGTTTCATGTTTCCACATGATTTGCACCTGCACAGCTCCATTGTAACCCTAGTCCGACTCACTAAAGTCCATTCGAAAGAATACTGACGGTGTTCCTTACATACTGGGTGTGCTGTTTTGGTATTCCTGTGAAGATATAAATACTTATCCAGTATGTGAGGGACTTACACATTGACTCCAGCTCCACAAAACATCCCAGTGGAGTTCTGGGGCAACACGACATGACGAGAGTCTCCAAGCAGCCACGCTGTGTTAGAACCTCCGTTAGAAGGATATCTCACAAGCCATACATGGGTAAAAGACCTTCCGCTTGAGCCCACAATAATAATGATTTTTTTTCCCCCATGAAAGTGTAGTTGGAAATGTTTCTTACCCAGGGAGCGAATAAGAATATAGGTGACAATGGCAGCCACAAAAATAATACAGCAGATAATGTCTGCACATCTCCTGAACAAAAACAAGAAATATTATTACACATTGCATGATTTAAATTATGTATTAAAGTTATTTAGCTAAGTGAAATAACTTTATAGTCTTAGTCTAGATCTATGGCCTTAGTATAGTTCTTGTATAGCGTTAATAACAGACATTCTGTGATCCATGATGTGTAGAGCTTTAAATGGTTTTTTAAAGTCAGCTGATGTGGAGGAGTAAATCGGAGAAGCACTGAGAGATTGCCGGACTCGCCTCTTGTTAACTGGTCGCCTGAAAATGGGCTCATACGGAGGAGGTTCCCCTGAGAAGATAGAATTGAAGAATATATATATTCTATAAATTCTAAGTATATACCATTACATTAGAATGAATTTAAACCTTTGAAAAACATATATTCAGTCACGCGTGTCTGAACCTTTGACCGGTACGCTATATTTTGTCTAACACATTTTATATACAGTTGTCATGGAACGCTCCCCTTCACACTAGCCATGTGGTACGGCCCGCCGCGTGCAGTGGGAGTTCATAGTCTTGTTTGTAACCACGCCTGTGTAATTAACGCGCAACTGCACATGGTTTAGTCTTGTAACGTCTGTGTGTTTAAACCGCTGTGGGAGTGTGCATCTTAGTCGGTCAATGCCCATGTTCGTGTTCACATAGTTCGTTATCTGTATTCGTGTTTTATGTTCACTGTTTATGTTGCATATGAGCGCCGGTGTCTTTATCGTGTGTTAATACACGTCTGTCCGTCCTGCTCCTTGTCCAGCGACACTAGGGCCGTTACAACACTTTTCTTTTTTTTTTATGACACCTTCTGCACACATACGCTTTCGATCTGATACACAGTTACAGATCGTACACTATATAAATGTTTTTAATATAAGGTAGACCTACCAAGTACGTAAGAACATTTATTATTTTAACATGAAATGTACAAGCTAGTTTTGTACATTTTTTTTCTTTTTTAACCATTGTATTTGACGTATGGGTTCTCATAAAATCTTTGGCATATGGCTATATCTGGAAAAAACAACAACAACAAAACTCACCGCAATAATCTGGCATGCTGACTACAGTACACTCCCTTGCACTTTCGATAAGCGCCATCACACAGAGTCCGCAATGTGTAATGTTTCAGTAAAAAATAATCTTGCATTCGATAATCTATTCTTATGACGCATCATTCCAGGTTATTGACACATTGTGACGTTGGAAGTCACAGCACGTTCTGGTTCTTAGCTCATCAACAAAGGCAGCTTGGTCACGAGCACCTGCTTTCCATGCTTTGGGATGCTCGCGCTCAATTTTCCATGTCCTGTATCGAATATTTAGGCCTATACGATTAAACTGTCCGTGGTTACTGTGCTTTTAACGTACAAAAAAAGCTACACAAATAATAAAATAATCTTTACATAATAATGTAACCTTAGGCTTATCGCCAAGATGTAACCTGTGAGGCTAAGTGACAACGTCTCCCGTCCCCTACCTAAACTACGTCTACACTGACTATGAGAATAGTAGTATAGTATAGTAGTTCAAGAGTATAGTAGTGATATGTGATAACAATTTGATTTGTTTATTTTAAAGACTTTCTAAAGTTGCATGTATATAACCAAACAGGCAATTTACATGAGTTTGCCATCCCAATACTTTAAATTTTTACAGTAAATATATTCAACATTATATTATGGGTACAAGGAAAAGTGATATGTAGTGAACCAAATAGATATTTAACAGGCTTTTGCCATCCTTTTACTCCAAATTCCTACAGTAAAAATGACTGAAAGTCATTCATGAGTACAAGAGAAACTGTATTTCAAGAATTTAATGAAGTGATTTGATAACAATTTGATTTGTGCATTTCACTCAGCTTCATGTAGTGATATATAGTGAACTGAATAGACATTTCACAGGATATTGCCATCCTATTACTCTAAATTCCTACTGTAAAAATGACTGAAAGTCATACCACAGGTACATAAGATAGTGTATATCAAGAATTTAGTGGAGTGATCTGATAACAATTTGATTTGATTTATTTATAGAGCTTCAATTATTACATATATGGAACTGAATAGACATTCGACAGAATTTTGCTACTCCATTATTCCAAATTCCTGCAGTAAAAATGACTGAAAGTCATATCATGGGTACAGGAGGAAGTTTATTTCAAGTACGTAGTGGAGTGATTTTATAACAATTTGAATTGTGTATTTTATAGATCTTCGAGTAGTGATATATGTTGAACTGAACAGATGTTTAAGAGGATTTTGCCATCCTATTACTCAAGCTTCCTACAGTAAAACACTTGAAAGTCATACCATGGGTACATGAGAAAGTGGATTTCATGAATATTGTGGAGGGATCTGATAACAATTTGACTAGTTTGTTTTCTAGAGTTTCAAAAACTGATTATATAGTGGAACGAATACATGTTTATGAGGATTTTGCCATCCTTTTACTCCAAATTAAAGTAAAAACATTGGAACGTAATAGTATGGATACACAAGAAAGTGTATTTCAAGAATATATTGGAAGGATTTGATAACAATATGAATTGTGTATTTTATAGTGCTTCAACTATTGCATATATGGAACAGAATAGGCATGAACAGGATTTTGCCATCCTATTATTCCAAATTCCTACAGTAAAAGTGAGTTATACCATGAGTACATGAGAAAGTGTTTTTCATGAATATAGTGGAGTGTTCTGATAACAATTTGGTTTGTTTATTTCATAGAGCTTCAAATATTGCATTGATGGAACCATATAGACATTTAGGAGGAATTTGCCATACTTGCCATACGTCCTTCGCCATATGCATTCTTGCATTTTTCTCTTTGCTGTTTTCTGTTATAGTCATAAATTCTACATATATTTATTGAGAAAATCCTTTAAAGAGGCGCATGTCCATCATCACGTTTTATTTGTTTGGCTTTTTTTTTTTGGTTTTACTATTGGAAACAAAATTACTTTTTTTGCATTTGATGTTGATATCATTATGGCAGGCTTTAGTGGAGGTACTGGTGTCTATATTAGATGATTAAATACACAGCACCAGCAGTTCTGAATCTTTGTGTTAAATAATCTATGCTGATTGTCACGATCAGTCCCTTCCATGTTCCGTGTTTTCCATGTCTTGTGTTTTGTTCCGTTCCACGGTTTCATTTTGTCCTCACACTGATTGCGTACACCTGTCCCTCGTTTCTAGTTCATGTATTTAAACCCTGCTGTGTGCCTTGGTCGTGGCTGCCTGTACACGGGCATCTCGTCGTTCCCGGAAGAAGCAGGCTCACGTTTATTTTGATAACGACGAGATCCCAGGTAAGCGTCTACCCGTCTTGACCAACGCTGCAGGGGGGAGCGGCCTGCAGCGCAAGACGTGAAACCACGGAAAGAGGGAGTCCAGGAGGGTGGCCAATCTTGACATTATTACACTCAGGAATTAAAAAAAATATATTGTAGCATCCCATGAAATGTGATCTTTCACACATAATGAGAGAGGTTGGCAAAGAACTAAAACTCAATTAAATATATCAACTTCCCCTTAAGCCTCTCATATACTCCACATTTAGGAGCAAGCCTACTCCTACACAATAAGCAGTGCGGTATATGAAAAGAGTAGGCGTATCAAATAAACAGAGCAACATGGTTAAGGTCCAGCCAGATATGTAAATGTTTGCCAGAACATCCAGTGTGTGTCTGCCGTTCGGTCAAAACTGGATCAGTCCAGAGGCCGCCCCGTCAGATCTCTTTTGAACAAAACAGTGGTCGAAATGCTGTTGAGAACAGTTTTACAGTTACAACAACAGAAAAAAGACTCAAATATATGCTGGATGGTTTATTCATTAAGGGAGAAAGCTGTCTCTCTTGTGGAGGATTTGCCACAGAGACCTGGGCATGTGGTATGGTCTCTGCACGGTGCCGTCATTACGCTCCAGACCCTCCACTAGAGGAGACAGAAACATCACAGTGGAAATAAAAACAATATAGTCCTGATGATTGGCATATGTGTAGTAGCTTGAGAGTGAAATGTGTGTGTGAGTGTGTGTGAAGGATTACTCCATATATCCCTTTATGTGCTCGACTGTTTCATTAACGGAAGCGAATCCAGGGAGAGAGAAGTCTGGAGGAACGTCCTGCCAGTCAAAGCTAGGCAGACATCTCCCTAGTTCTGGGTGGAGGGAGAGACAGAAAATAATATGACTAACAATTAAACCTGCTGACTTATCACTGCAGGTATAAGTACTTTCCTGGTGGTTTGGTTATGTTTTGGTACATAGCATAGTCAAACTGTTACAAAACAGAATGGACAAATTAACAGGTAGTTGTGTAATCCTGCTGTCTTTACCTGGTTTACTTGGCGTGTAGAAATATGGACAAAGCTCTTGATTGAGGATGTCTTGGACACTCTGTAGTGGAAATGCATGTGAAAATCTCATTAACATGCAGAATGCTATGTATGCACAAATGCTATGTATGCGTGAGTGGCTAAGCCAATGCATGAATTACATGTACAAAGAGTTGCATATTGCAAAGACTTTTGATACGACAAATTCTGTTCTGTCAAGAGTGAGGTGAGGGTTTATTTCTCAGAGATGAAGCTGGTTACATTGCTTATTTGCAGTGTGAGGTTTTACCAATGTGGTTTGGGCGAGGTCAAGTCTAGGGTCACAATACTGCTGCTGAAAGAAGTCTTTAGGCAGGGCATTTGGGGCATACGCCTCTGGGGGCAACTTCCAGAACTCTGAAGGGCATTTTTTAACACAGACCTGCAAACCAACGCACAAACACACAGAGTGAAGGAGATCTTATTTGAGTAGCTAAACACAGTGTTGCTTTTTATATTTCTATCTACACTATTTACACATTGTTCATTGCATGATAGAGCAAAAGGCTCCCAAACCAAGCAGCAAAAGGAGACCCAAGCCCCCAGACTTACAAACTGGCATTCACATACTACATGCTAAACTGTTTTGTAATAAATGAGTCTCATGTGCATATTTCTAAAAGGCTACTGACATACGTGTTTGGTTTCTGTACAATGTCAACAGGACATTTGTGTGGAAATCTCACTTGAGTGGTTGGACACTGGAGACCCTCTAGAATGGCGTCCATTTCTGTCGTTGCTCTGGCACACTTCAGAAGGTCAAAGTAGAGGACGTTTGGTTTGTCACTGAAACACGAGAGGATGCAGGAAACAAATGCAGCTTGACACATGAATATTAGCCAATTAAATAAACAATTTTTATTCAATTTTTTGAGTATGTGTATCAGGATTCAGTGCTGGAGAGTCACACCACTACCCAGCTAAGTGTTCTTTCTTCGAGGGTGAATTGGACTGGGGTAACCAATAAACTCTGCAGTGTTGTGACACTCCTAGACCTGAGTTTGGACCCCTTGGTTTAGAGACAATCATTAAACACAAGTGATTTGATTGGTTCCACTTGTTGCTGTGCAGTGCCAATCATGAAAATCTTAAAGCTAAAGTCTAACCCATCTTGTCTTGTTGATGTTTCATGTTTCCACATGATTTGCACCTGCACAGCTCCATTGTAACCCTAGTCCGACTCACTAAAGTCCATTCGAAAGAATACTGACGGTGTTCCTTACATACTGGGTGTGCTGTTTTGGTATTCCTGTGAAGATATAAATACTTATCCAGTATGTGAGGGACTTACACATTGACTCCAGCTCCACAAAACATCCCAGTGGAGTTCTGGGGCAACACGACATGACGAGAGTCTCCAAGCAGCCACGCTGTGTTAGAACCTCCGTTAGAAGGATATCTCACAAGCCATACATGGGTAAAAGACCTTCCGCTTGAGCCCACAATAATAATGATTTTTTTTCCCCCCATGAAAGTGTAGTTGGAAATGTTTCTTACCCAGGGAGCGAATAAGAATATAGGTGACAATGGCAGCCACAAAAATAATACAGCAGATAATGTCTGCACATCTCCTGAACAAAAACAAGAAATATTATTACACATTGCATGATTTAAATTATGTATTAAAGTTATTTAGCTAAGTGAAATAACTTTATAGTCTTAGTCTAGATCTATGGCCTTAGTATAGTTCTTGTATAGCGTTAATAACAGACATTCTGTGATCCATGATGTGTAGAGCTTTAAATGGTTTTTTAAAGTCAGCTGATGTGGAGGAGTAAATCGGAGAAGCACTGAGAGATTGCCGGACTCGCCTCTTGTTAACTGGTCGCCTGAAAATGGGCTCATACGGAGGAGGTTCCCCTGAGAAGATAGAATTGAAGAATATATATATTCTATAAATTCTAAGTATATACCATTACATTAGAATGAATTTAAACCTTTGAAAAACATATATTCAGTCACGCGTGTCTGAACCTTTGACCGGTACGCTATATTTTGTCTAACACATTTTATATACAGTTGTCATGGAACGCTCCCCTTCACACTAGCCATGTGGTACGGCCCGCCGCGTGCAGTGGGAGTTCATAGTCTTGTTTGTAACCACGCCTGTGTAATTAACGCGCAACTGCACATGGTTTAGTCTTGTAACGTCTGTGTGTTTAAACCGCTGTGGGAGTGTGCATCTTAGTCGGTCAATGCCCATGTTCGTGTTCACATAGTTCGTTATCTGTATTCGTGTTTTATGTTCACTGTTTATGTTGCATATGAGCGCCGGTGTCTTTATCGTGTGTTAATACACGTCTGTCCGTCCTGCTCCTTGTCCAGCGACACTAGGGCCGTTACAACACTTTTCTTTTTTTTTTTATGACACCTTCTGCACACATACGCTTTCGATCTGATACACAGTTACAGATCGTACACTATATAAATGTTTTTAATATAAGGTAGACCTACCAAGTACGTAAGAACATTTATTATTTTAACATGAAATGTACAAGCTAGTTTTGTACATTTTTTTTCTTTTTTAACCATTGTATTTGACGTATGGGTTCTCATAAAATCTTTGGCATATGGCTATATCTGGAAAAAACAACAACAACAAAACTCACCGCAATAATCTGGCATGCTGACTACAGTACACTCCCTTGCACTTTCGATAAGCGCCATCACACAGAGTCCGCAATGTGTAATGTTTCAGTAAAAAATAATCTTGCATTCGATAATCTATTCTTATGACGCATCATTCCAGGTTATTGACACATTGTGATGTTGGAAGTCACAGCACGTTCTCGTTCTTAGCTCATCAACAAAGGCAGCTTGGTCACGAGCACCTGCTTTCCATGCTATGGGATGCTCGCGCTTAATTTTCCATGTCCTGTATCGAATATTTAGGCCTATACGATTAAACTGTCCGTGGTTACTGTGCTTTTAACGTACAAAAAAAGCTACACAAATAATAAAATAATCTTTACATAATAATGTAACCTTAGGCTTATCGCCAAGATGTAACCTGTGAGGCTAAGTGACAACGTCTCCCGTCCCCTACCTAAACTACGTCTACACTGACTATGAGAATAGTAGTATAGTATAGTAGTTCAAGAGTATAGTAGTGATATGTGATAACAATTTGATTTGTTTATTTTAAAGACTTTCTAAAGTTGCATGTATATAACCAAACAGGCAATTTACATGAGTTTGCCATCCCAATACTTTAAATTTTTACAGTAAATATATTCAACATTATATTATGGGTACAAGGAAAAGTGATATGTAGTGAACCAAATAGATATTTAACAGGCTTTTGCCATCCTATTACTCCAAATTCCTACAGTAAAAATGACTGAAAGTCATTCATGAGTACAAGAGAAACTGTATTTCAAGAATTTAATGAAGTGATTTGATAACAATTTGATTTGTGCATTTCACTCAGCTTCATGTAGTGATATATAGTGAACTGAATAGACATTTCACAGGATATTGCCATCCTATTACTCTAAATTCCTACTGTAAAAATGACTGAAAGTCATACCACAGGTACATAAGATAGTGTATATCAAGAATTTAGTGGAGTGATCTGATAACAATTTGATTTGATTTATTTATAGAGCTTCAATTATTACATATATGGAACTGAATAGACATTCGACAGAATTTTGCTACTCCATTATTCCAAATTCCTGCAGTAAAAATGACTGAAAGTCATATCATGGGTACAGGAGGAAGTTTATTTCAAGTACGTAGTGGAGTGATTTTATAACAATTTGAATTGTGTATTTTATAGATCTTCGAGTAGTGATATATGTTGAACTGAACAGATGTTTAAGAGGATTTTGCCATCCTATTACTCAAGCTTCCTACAGTAAAACAATTGAAAGTCATACCATGGGTACATGAGAAAGTGGATTTCATGAATATTGTGGAGGGATCTGATAACAATTTGACTAGTTTGTTTTCTAGAGTTTCAAAAACTGATTATATAGTGGAACGAATACATGTTTATGAGGATTTTGCCATCCTTTTACTCCAAATTAAAGTAAAAACATTGGAACGTAATAGTATGGATACACAAGAAAGTGTATTTCAAGAATATATTGGAAGGATTTGATAACAATATGAATTGTGTATTTTATAGTGCTTCAACTATTGCATATATGGAACAGAATAGGCATGAACAGGATTTTGCCATCCTATTATTCCAAATTCCTACAGTAAAAATGAGTTATACCATGAGTACATGAGAAAGTGTTTTTCATGAATATAGTGGAGTGTTCTGATAACAATTTGGTTTGTTTATTTCATAGAGCTTCAAATATTGCATTGATGGAACCATATAGACATTTAGGAGGAATTTGCCATACTTGCCATACGTCCTTCGCCATATGCATTCTTGCATTTTTCTCTTTGCTGTTTTCTGTTATAGTCATAAATTCTACATATATTTATTGAGAAAATCCTTTAAAGAGGCGCATGTCCATCATCACGTTTTATTTGTTTGGCTTTTTTTTTGGGTTTTACTATTGGAAACAAAATTACTTTTTTTGCATTTGATGTTGATATCATTATGGCAGGCTTTAGTGGAGGTACTGGTGTCTATATTAGATGATTAAATACACAGCACCAGCAGTTCTGAATCTTTGTGTTAAATAATCTATGCTGATTGTCACGATCAGTCCCTTCCATGTTCCGTGTTTTCCATGTCTTGTGTTTTGTTCCGTTCCACGGTTTCATTTTGTCCTCACACTGATTGCGTACACCTGTCCCTCGTTTCTAGTTCATGTATTTAAACCCTGCTGTGTGCCTTGGTCGTGGCTGCCTGTACACGGGCATCTCGTCGTTCCCGGAAGAAGCAGGCTCACGTTTATTTTGATAACGACGAGATCCCAGGTAAGCGTCTACCCGTCTTGACCAACGCTGCAGGGGGGAGCGGCCTGCAGCGCAAGACGTGAAACCACGGAAAGAGGGAGTCCAGGAGGGTGGCCAATCTTGACATTATTACACTCAGGAATTAAAAAAAATATATTGTAGCATCCCATGAAATGTGATCTTTCACACATAATGAGAGAGGTTGGCAAAGAACTAAAACTCAATTAAATATATCAACTTCCCCTTAAGCCTCTCATATACTCCACATTTAGGAGCAAGCCTACTCCTACACAATAAGCAGTGCGGTATATGAAAAGAGTAGGCGTATCAAATAAACAGAGCAACATGGTTAAGGTCCAGCCAGATATGTAAATGTTTGCCAGAACATCCAGTGTGTGTCTGCCGTTCGGTCAAAACTGGATCAGTCCAGAGGCCGCCCCGTCAGATCTCTTTTGAACAAAACAGTGGTCGAAATGCTGTTGAGAACAGTTTTACAGTTACAACAACAGAAAAAAGACTCAAATATATGCTGGATGGTTTATTCATTAAGGGAGAAAGCTGTCTCTCTTGTGGAGGATTTGCCACAGAGACCTGGGCATGTGGTATGGTCTCTGCACGGTGCCGTCATTACGCTCCAGACCCTCCACTAGAGGAGACAGAAACATCACAGTGGAAATAAAAACAATATAGTCCTGATGATTGGCATATGTGTAGTAGCTTGAGAGTGAAATGTGTGTGTGAGTGTGTGTGAAGGATTACTCCATATATCCCTTTATGTGCTCGACTGTTTCATTAACGGAAGCGAATCCAGGGAGAGAGAAGTCTGGAGGAACGTCCTGCCAGTCAAAGCTAGGCAGACATCTCCCTAGTTCTGGGTGGAGGGAGAGACAGAAAATAATATGACTAACAATTAAACCTGCTGACTTATCACTGCAGGTATAAGTACTTTCCTGGTGGTTTGGTTATGTTTTGGTACATAGCATAGTCAAACTGTTACAAAACAGAATGGACAAATTAACAGGTAGTTGTGTAATCCTGCTGTCTTTACCTGGTTTACTTGGCGTGTAGAAATATGGACAAAGCTCTTGATTGAGGATGTCTTGGACACTCTGTAGTGGAAATGCATGTGAAAATCTCATTAACATGCAGAATGCTATGTATGCACAAATGCTATGTATGCGTGAGTGGCTAAGCCAATGCATGAATTACATGTACAAAGAGTTGCATATTGCAAAGACTTTTGATACGACAAATTCTGTTCTGTCAAGAGTGAGGTGAGGGTTTATTTCTCAGAGATGAAGCTGGTTACATTGCTTATTTGCAGTGTGAGGTTTTACCAATGTGGTTTGGGCGAGGTCAAGTCTAGGGTCACAATACTGCTGCTGAAAGAAGTCTTTAGGCAGGGCATTTGGGGCATACGCCTCTGGGGGCAACTTCCAGAACTCTGAAGGGCATTTTTTAACACAGACCTGCAAACCAACGCACAAACACACAGAGTGAAGGAGATCTTATTTGAGTAGCTAAACACAGTGTTGCTTTTTATATTTCTATCTACACTATTTACACATTGTTCATTGCATGATAGAGCAAAAGGCTCCCAAACCAAGCAGCAAAAGGAGACCCAAGCCCCCAGACTTACAAACTGGCATTCACATACTACATGCTAAACTGTTTTGTAATAAATGAGTCTCATGTGCATATTTCTAAAAGGCTACTGACATACGTGTTTGGTTTCTGTACAATGTCAACAGGACATTTGTGTGGAAATCTCACTTGAGTGGTTGGACACTGGAGACCCTCTAGAATGGCGTCCATTTCTGTCGTTGCTCTGGCACACTTCAGAAGGTCAAAGTAGAGGACGTTTAGTTTGTCACTGAAACACGAGAGGATGCAGGAAACAAATGCAGCTTGACACATGAATATTAGCCAATTAAATAAACAATTTTTATTCAATTTTTTGAGTATGTGTATCAGGATTCAGTGCTGGAGAGTCACACCACTACCCAGCTAAGTGTTCTTTCTTCGAGGGTGAATTGGACTGGGGTAACCAATAAACTCTGCAGTGTTGTGACACTCCTAGACCTGAGTTTGGACCCCTTGGTTTAGAGACAATCATTAAACACAAGTGAGTTGATTGGTTCCACTTGTTGCTGTGCAGTGCCAATCATGAAAATCTTAAAGCTAAAGTCTAACCCATCTTGTCTTGTTGATGTTTCATGTTTCCACATGATTTGCACCTGCACAGCTCCATTGTAACCCTAGTCCGACTCACTAAAGTCCATTCGAAAGAATACTGACGGTGTTCCTTACATACTGGGTGTGCTGTTTTGGTATTCCTGTGAAGATATAAATACTTATCCAGTATGTGAGGGACTTACACATTGACTCCAGCTCCACAAAACATCCCAGTGGAGTTCTGGGGCAACACGACATGACGAGAGTCTCCAAGCAGCCACGCTGTGTTAGAACCTCCGTTAGAAGGATATCTCACAAGCCATACATGGGTAAAAGACCTTCCGCTTGAGCCCACAATAATAATGATTTTTTTTCCCCCCATGAAAGTGTAGTTGGAAATGTTTCTTACCCAGGGAGCGAATAAGAATATAGGTGACAATGGCAGCCACAAAAATAATACAGCAGATAATGTCTGCACATCTCCTGAACAAAAACAAGAAATATTATTACACATTGCATGATTTAAATTATGTATTAAAGTTATTTAGCTAAGTGAAATAACTTTATAGTCTTAGTCTAGATCTATGGCCTTAGTATAGTTCTTGTATAGCGTTAATAACAGACATTCTGTGATCCATGATGTGTAGAGCTTTAAATGGTTTTTTAAAGTCAGCTGATGTGGAGGAGTAAATCGGAGAAGCACTGAGAGATTGCCGGACTCGCCTCTTGTTAACTGGTCGCCTGAAAATGGGCTCATACGGAGGAGGTTCCCCTGAGAAGATAGAATTGAAGAATATATATATTCTATAAATTCTAAGTATATACCATTACATTAGAATGAATTTAAACCTTTGAAAAACATATATTCAGTCACGCGTGTCTGAACCTTTGACCGGTACGCTATATTTTGTCTAACACATTTTATATACAGTTGTCATGGAACGCTCCCCTTCACACTAGCCATGTGGTACGGCCCGCCGCGTGCAGTGGGAGTTCATAGTCTTGTTTGTAACCACGCCTGTGTAATTAACGCGCAACTGCACATGGTTTAGTCTTGTAACGTCTGTGTGTTTAAACCGCTGTGGGAGTGTGCATCTTAGTCGGTCAATGCCCATGTTCGTGTTCACATAGTTCGTTATCTGTATTCGTGTTTTATGTTCACTGTTTATGTTGCATATGAGCGCCGGTGTCTTTATCGTGTGTTAATACACGTCTGTCCGTCCTGCTCCTTGTCCAGCGACACTAGGGCCGTTACAACACTTTTCTTTTTTTTTTTTTTATGACACCTTCTGCACACATACGCTTTCGATCTGATACACAGTTACAGATCGTACACTATATAAATGTTTTTAATATAAGGTAGACCTACCAAGTACGTAAGAACATTTATTATTTTAACATGAAATGTACAAGCTAGTTTTGTACATTTTTTTTCTTTTTTAACCATTGTATTTGACGTATGGGTTCTCATAAAATCTTTGGCATATGGCTATATCTGGAAAAAACAACAACAACAAAACTCACCGCAATAATCTGGCATGCTGACTACAGTACACTCCCTTGCACTTTCGATAAGCGCCATCACACAGAGTCCGCAATGTGTAATGTTTCAGTAAAAAATAATCTTGCATTCGATAATCTATTCTTATGACGCATCATTCCAGGTTATTGACACATTGTGATGTTGGAAGTCACAGCACGTTCTCGTTCTTAGCTCATCAACAAAGGCAGCTTGGTCACGAGCACCTGCTTTCCATGCTATGGGATGCTCGCGCTCAATTTTCCATGTCCTGTATCGAATATTTAGGCCTATACGATTAAACTGTCCGTGGTTACTGTGCTTTTAACGTACAAAAAAAGCTACACAAATAATAAAATAATCTTTACATAATAATGTAACCTTAGGCTTATCGCCAAGATGTAACCTGTGAGGCTAAGTGACAACGTCTCCCGTCCCCTACCTAAACTACGTCTACACTGACTATGAGAATAGTAGTATAGTATAGTAGTTCAAGAGTATAGTAGTGATATGTGATAACAATTTGATTTGTTTATTTTAAAGACTTTCTAAAGTTGCATGTATATAACCAAACAGGCAATTTACATGAGTTTGCCATCCCAATACTTTAAATTTTTACAGTAAATATATTCAACATTATATTATGGGTACAAGGAAAAGTGATATGTAGTGAACCAAATAGATATTTAACAGGCTTTTGCCATCCTTTTACTCCAAATTCCTACAGTAAAAATGACTGAAAGTCATTCATGAGTACAAGAGAAACTGTATTTCAAGAATTTAATGAAGTGATTTGATAACAATTTGATTTGTGCATTTCACTCAGCTTCATGTAGTGATATATAGTGAACTGAATAGACATTTCACAGGATATTGCCATCCTATTACTCTAAATTCCTACTGTAAAAATGACTGAAAGTCATACCACAGGTACATAAGATAGTGTATATCAAGAATTTAGTGGAGTGATCTGATAACAATTTGATTTGATTTATTTATAGAGCTTCAATTATTACATATATGGAACTGAATAGACATTCGACAGAATTTTGCTACTCCATTATTCCAAATTCCTGCAGTAAAAATGACTGAAAGTCATATCATGGGTACAGGAGGAAGTTTATTTCAAGTACGTAGTGGAGTGATTTTATAACAATTTGAATTGTGTATTTTATAGATCTTCGAGTAGTGATATATGTTGAACTGAACAGATGTTTAAGAGGATTTTGCCATCCTATTACTCAAGCTTCCTACAGTAAAACACTTGAAAGTCATACCATGGGTACATGAGAAAGTGGATTTCATGAATATTGTGGAGGGATCTGATAACAATTTGACTAGTTTGTTTTCTAGAGTTTCAAAAACTGATTATATAGTGGAACGAATACATGTTTATGAGGATTTTGCCATCCTTTTACTCCAAATTAAAGTAAAAACATTGGAACGTAATAGTATGGATACACAAGAAAGTGTATTTCAAGAATATATTGGAAGGATTTGATAACAATATGAATTGTGTATTTTATAGTGCTTCAACTATTGCATATATGGAACAGAATAGGCATGAACAGGATTTTGCCATCCTATTATTCCAAATTCCTACAGTAAAAATGAGTTATACCATGAGTACATGAGAAAGTGTTTTTCATGAATATAGTGGAGTGTTCTGATAACAATTTGGTTTGTTTATTTCATAGAACTTCAAATATTGCATTGATGGAACCATATAGACATTTAGGAGGAATTTGCCATACTTGCCATACGTCCTTCGCCATATGCATTCTTGCATTTTTCTCTTTGCTGTTTTCTGTTATAGTCATAAATTCTACATATATTTATTGAGAAAATCCTTTAAAGAGGCGCATGTCCATCATCACGTTTTATTTGTTTGGCTTTTTTTTTTTGGTTTTACTATTGGAAACAAAATTACTTTTTTTGCATTTGATGTTGATATCATTATGGCAGGCTTTAGTGGAGGTACTGGTGTCTATATTAGATGATTAAATACACAGCACCAGCAGTTCTGAATCTTTGTGTTAAATAATCTATGCTGATTGTCACGATCAGTCCCTTCCATGTTCCCTGTTTTCCATGTCTTGTGTTTTGTTCCGTTCCACGGTTTCATTTTGTCCTCACACTGATTGCGTACACCTGTCCCTCGTTTCTAGTTCATGTATTTAAACCCTGCTGTGTGCCTTGGTCGTGGCTGCCTGTACACGGGCATCTCGTCGTTCCCGGAAGAAGCAGGCTCACGTTTATTTTGATAACGACGAGATCCCAGGTAAGCGTCTACCCGTCTTGACCAACGCTTGCAGGGGGGAGCGGCCTGCAGCGCAAGACGTGAAACCACGGAAAGAGGGAGTCCAGGAGGGTGGCCAATCTTGACATTATTACACTCAGGAATTAAAAAAAAATATATTGTAGCATCCCATGAAATGTGATCTTTCACACATAATGAGAGAGGTTGGCAAAGAACTAAAACTCAATTAAATATATCAACTTCCCCTTAAGCCTCTCATATACTCCACATTTAGGAGCAAGCCTACTCCTACACAATAAGCAGTGCGGTATATGAAAAGAGTAGGCGTATCAAATAAACAGAGCAACATGGTTAAGGTCCAGCCAGATATGTAAATGTTTGCCAGAACATCCAGTGTGTGTCTGCCGTTCGGTCAAAACTGGATCAGTCCAGAGGCCGCCCCGTCAGATCTCTTTTGAACAAAACAGTGGTCGAAATGCTGTTGAGAACAGTTTTACAGTTACAACAACAGAAAAAAGACTCAAATATATGCTGGATGGTTTATTCATTAAGGGAGAAAGCTGTCTCTCTTGTGGAGGATTTGCCACAGAGACCTGGGCATGTGGTATGGTCTCTGCACGGTGCCGTCATTACGCTCCAGACCCTCCACTAGAGGAGACAGAAACATCACAGTGGAAATAAAAACAATATAGTCCTGATGATTGGCATATGTGTAGTAGCTTGAGAGTGAAATGTGTGTGTGAGTGTGTGTGAAGGATTACTCCATATATCCCTTTATGTGCTCGACTGTTTCATAAACGGAAGCGAATCCAGGGAGAGAGAAGTCTGGAGGAACGTCCTGCCAGTCAAAGCTAGGCAGACATCTCCCTAGTTCTGGGTGGAGGGAGAGACAGAAAATAATATGACTAACAATTAAACCTGCTGACTTATCACTGCAGGTATAAGTACTTTCCTGGTGGTTTGGTTATGTTTTGGTACATAGCATAGTCAAACTGTTACAAAACAGAATGGACAAATTAACAGGTAGTTGTGTAATCCTGCTGTCTTTACCTGGTTTACTTGGCGTGTAGAAATATGGACAAAGCTCTTGATTGAGGATGTCTTGGACACTCTGTAGTGGAAATGCATGTGAAAATCTCATTAACATGCAGAATGCTATGTATGCACAAATGCTATGTATGCGTGAGTGGCTAAGCCAATGCATGAATTACATGTACAAAGAGTTGCATATTGCAAAGACTTTTGATACGACAAATTCTGTTCTGTCAAGAGTGAGGTGAGGGTTTATTTCTCAGAGATGAAGCTGGTTACATTGCTTATTTGCAGTGTGAGGTTTTACCAATGTGGTTTGGGCGAGGTCAAGTCTAGGGTCACAATACTGCTGCTGAAAGAAGTCTTTAGGCAGGGCATTTGGGGCATACGCCTCTGGGGGCAACTTCCAGAACTCTGAAGGGCATTTTTTAACACAGACCTGCAAACCAACGCACAAACACACAGAGTGAAGGAGATCTTATTTGAGTAGCTAAACACAGTGTTGCTTTTTATATTTCTATCTACACTATTTACACATTGTTCATTGCATGATAGAGCAAAAGGCTCCCAAACCAAGCAGCAAAAGGAGACCCAAGCCCCCAGACTTACAAACTGGCATTCACATACTACATGCTAAACTGTTTTGTAATAAATGAGTCTCATGTGCATATTTCTAAAAGGCTACTGACATACGTGTTTGGTTTCTGTACAATGTCAACAGGACATTTGTGTGGAAATCTCACTTGAGTGGTTGGACACTGGAGACCCTCTAGAATGGCGTCCATTTCTGTCGTTGCTCTGGCACACTTCAGAAGGTCAAAGTAGAGGACGTTTGGTTTGTCACTGAAACACGAGAGGATGCAGGAAACAAATGCAGCTTGACACATGAATATTAGCCAATTAAATAAACAATTTTTATTCAATTTTTTGAGTATGTGTATCAGGATTCAGTGCTGGAGAGTCACACCACTACCCAGCTAAGTGTTCTTTCTTCGAGGGTGAATTGGACTGGGGTAACCAATAAACTCTGCAGTGTTGTGACACTCCTAGACCTGAGTTTGGACCCCTTGGTTTAGAGACAATCATTAAACACAAGTGATTTGATTGGTTCCACTTGTTGCTGTGCAGTGCCAATCATGAAAATCTTAAAGCTAAAGTCTAACCCATCTTGTCTTGTTGATGTTTCATGTTTCCACATGATTTGCACCTGCACAGCTCCATTGTAACCCTAGTCCGACTCACTAAAGTCCATTCGAAAGAATACTGACGGTGTTCCTTACATACTGGGTGTGCTGTTTTGGTATTCCTGTGAAGATATAAATACTTATCCAATATGTGAGGGACTTACACATTGACTCCAGCTCCACAAAACATCCCAGTGGAGTTCTGGGGCAACACGACATGACGAGAGTCTCCAAGCAGCCACGCTGTGTTAGAACCTCCGTTAGAAGGATATCTCACAAGCCATACATGGGTAAAAGACCTTCCGCTTGAGCCCACAATAATAATGATTTTTTTTCCCCCCATGAAAGTGTAGTTGGAAATGTTTCTTACCCAGGGAGCGAATAAGAATATAGGTGACAATGGCAGCCACAAAAATAATACAGCAGATAATGTCTGCACATCTCCTGAACAAAAACAAGAAATATTATTACACATTGCATGATTTAAATTATGTATTAAAGTTATTTAGCTAAGTGAAATAACTTTATAGTCTTAGTCTAGATCTATGGCCTTAGTATAGTTCTTGTATAGCGTTAATAACAGACATTCTGTGATCCATGATGTGTAGAGCTTTAAATGGTTTTTTAAAGTCAGCTGATGTGGAGGAATAAATCGGAGAAGCACTGAGAGATTGCCGGACTCGCCTCTTGTTAACTGGTCGCCTGAAAATGGGCTCATACGGAGGAGGTTCCCCTGAGAAGATAGAATTGAAGAATATATATATTCTATAAATTCTAAGTATATACCATTACATTAGAATGAATTTAAACCTTTGAAAAACATATATTCAGTCACGCGTGTCTGAACCTTTGACCGGTACGCTATATTTTGTCTAACACATTTTATATACAGTTGTCATGGAACGCTCCCCTTCACACTAGCCATGTGGTACGGCCCGCCGCGTGCAGTGGGAGTTCATAGTCTTGTTTGTAACCACGCCTGTGTAATTAACGCGCAACTGCACATGGTTTAGTCTTGTAACGTCTGTGTGTTTAAACCGCTGTGGGAGTGTGCATCTTAGTCGGTCAATGCCCATGTTCGTGTTCACATAGTTCGTTATCTGTATTCGTGTTTTATGTTCACTGTTTATGTTGCATATGAGCGCCGGTGTCTTTATCGTGTGTTAATACACGTCTGTCCGTCCTGCTCCTTGTCCAGCGACACTAGGGCCGTTACAACACTTTTCTTTTTTTTTTATGACACCTTCTGCACACATACGCTTTCGATCTGATACACAGTTACAGATCGTACACTATATAAATGTTTTTAATATAAGGTAGACCTACCAAGTACGTAAGAACATTTATTATTTTAACATGAAATGTACAAGCTAGTTTTGTACATTTTTTTTTCTTTTTTAACCATTGTATTTGACGTATGGGTTCTCATAAAATCTTTGGCATATGGCTATATCTAGGAAAAAACAACAACAACAAAACTCACCGCAATAATCTGGCATGCTGACTACAGTACACTCCCTTGCACTTTCGATAAGCGCCATCACACAGAGTCCGCAATGTGTAATGTTTCAGTAAAAAATAATCTTGCATTCGATAATCTATTCTTATGACGCATCATTCCAGGTTATTGACACATTGTGATGTTGGAAGTCACAGCACGTTCTCGTTCTTAGCTCATCAACAAAGGCAGCTTGGTCACGAGCACCTGCTTTCCATGCTATGGGATGCTCGCGCTCAATTTTCCATGTCCTGTATCGAATATTTAGGCCTATACGATTAAACTGTCCGTGGTTACTGTGCTTTTAACGTACAAAAAAAGCTACACAAATAATAAAATAATCTTTACATAATAATGTAACCTTAGGCTTATCGCCAAGATGTAACCTGTGAGGCTAAGTGACAACGTCTCCCGTCCCCTACCTAAACTACGTCTACACTGACTATGAGAATAGTAGTATAGTATAGTAGTTCAAGAGTATAGTAGTGATATGTGATAACAATTTGATTTGTTTATTTTAAAGACTTTCTAAAGTTGCATGTATATAACCAAACAGGCAATTTACATGAGTTTGCCATCCCAATACTTTAAATTTTTACAGTAAATATATTCAACATTATATTATGGGTACAAGGAAAAGTGATATGTAGTGAACCAAATAGATATTTAACAGGCTTTTGCCATCCTATTACTCCAAATTCCTACAGTAAAAATGACTGAAAGTCATTCATGAGTACAAGAGAAACTGTATTTCAAGAATTTAATGAAGTGATTTGATAACAATTTGATTTGTGCATTTCACTCAGCTTCATGTAGTGATATATAGTGAACTGAATAGACATTTCACAGGATATTGCCATACTATTACTCTAAATTCCTACTGTAAAAATGACTGAAAGTCATACCACAGGTACATAAGATAGTGTATATCAAGAATTTAGTGGAGTGATCTGATAACAATTTGATTTGATTTATTTATAGAGCTTCAATTATTACATATATGGAACTGAATAGACATTCGACAGAATTTTGCTACTCCATTATTCCAAATTCCTGCAGTAAAAATGACTGAAAGTCATATCATGGGTACAGGAGGAAGTTTATTTCAAGTACGTAGTGGAGTGATTTTATAACAATTTGAATTGTGTATTTTATAGATCTTCGAGTAGTGATATATGTTGAACTGAACAGATGTTTAAGAGGATTTTGCCATCCTATTACTCAAGCTTCCTACAGTAAAACACTTGAAAGTCATACCATGGGTACATGAGAAAGTGGATTTCATGAATATTGTGGAGGGATCTGATAACAATTTGACTAGTTTGTTTTCTAGAGTTTCAAAAACTGATTATATAGTGGAACGAATACATGTTTATGAGGATTTTGCCATCCTTTTACTCCAAATTAAAGTAAAAACATTGGAACGTAATAGTATGGATACACAAGAAAGTGTATTTCAAGAATATATTGGAAGGATTTGATAACAATATGAATTGTGTATTTTATAGTGCTTCAACTATTGCATATATGGAACAGAATAGGCATGAACAGGATTTTGCCATCCTATTATTCCAAATTCCTACAGTAAAAATGAGTTATACCATGAGTACATGAGAAAGTGTTTTTCATGAATATAGTGGAGTGTTCTGATAACAATTTGGTTTGTTTATTTCATAGAGCTTCAAATATTGCATTGATGGAACCATATAGACATTTAGGAGGAATTTGCCATACTTGCCATACGTCCTTCGCCATATGCATTCTTGCATTTTTCTCTTTGCTGTTTTCTGTTATAGTCATAAATTCTACATATATTTATTGAGAAAATCCTTTAAAGAGGCGCATGTCCATCATCACGTTTTATTTGTTTGGCTTTTTTTTTTGGTTTTACTATTGGAAACAAAATTACTTTTTTTGCATTTGATGTTGATATCATTATGGCAGGCTTTAGTGGAGGTACTGGTGTCTATATTAGATGATTAAATACACAGCACCAGCAGTTCTGAATCTTTGTGTTAAATAATCTATGCTGATTGTCACGATCAGTCCCTTCCATGTTCCGTGTTTTCCATGTCTTGTGTTTTGTTCCGTTCCACGGTTTCATTTTGTCCTCACACTGATTGCGTACACCTGTCCCTCGTTTCTAGTTCATGTATTTAAACCCTGCTGTGTGCCTTGGTCGTGGCTGCCTGTACACGGGCATCTCGTCGTTCCCGGAAGAAGCAGGCTCACGTTTATTTTGATAACGACGAGATCCCAGGTAAGCGTCTACCCGTCTTGACCAACGCTTGCAGGGGGGAGCGGCCTGCAGCGCAAGACGTGCAACCACGGAAAGAGGGAGTCCAGGAGGGTGGCCAATCTTGACATTATTACACTCAGGAATTAAAAAAAATATATTGTAGCATCCCATGAAATGTGATCTTTCACACATAATGAGAGAGGTTGGCAAAGAACTAAAACTCAATTAAATATATCAACTTCCCCTTAAGCCTCTCATATACTCCACATTTAGGAGCAAGCCTACTCCTACACAATAAGCAGTGCGGTATATGAAAAGAGTAGGCGTATCAAATAAACAGAGCAACATGGTTAAGGTCCAGCCAGATATGTAAATGTTTGCCAGAACATCCAGTGTGTGTCTGCCGTTCGGTCAAAACTGGATCAGTCCAGAGGCCGCCCCGTCAGATCTCTTTTGAACAAAACAGTGGTCGAAATGCTGTTGAGAACAGTTTTACAGTTACAACAACAGAAAAAAGACTCAAATATATGCTGGATGGTTTATTCATTAAGGGAGAAAGCTGTCTCTCTTGTGGAGGATTTGCCACAGAGACCTGGGCATGTGGTATGGTCTCTGCACGGTGCCGTCATTACGCTCCAGACCCTCCACTAGAGGAGACAGAAACATCACAGTGGAAATAAAAACAATATAGTCCTGATGATTGGCATATGTGTAGTAGCTTGAGAGTGAAATGTGTGTGTGAGTGTGTGTGAAGGATTACTCCATATATCCCTTTATGTGCTCGACTGTTTCATTAACGGAAGCGAATCCAGGGAGAGAGAAGTCTGGAGGAACGTCCTGCCAGTCAAAGCTAGGCAGACATCTCCCTAGTTCTGGGTGGAGGGAGAGACAGAAAATAATATGACTAACAATTAAACCTGCTGACTTATCACTGCAGGTATAAGTACTTTCCTGGTGGTTTGGTTATGTTTTGGTACATAGCATAGTCAAACTGTTACAAAACAGAATGGACAAATTAACAGGTAGTTGTGTAATCCTGCTGTCTTTACCTGGTTTACTTGGCGTGTAGAAATATGGACAAAGCTCTTGATTGAGGATGTCTTGGACACTCTGTAGTGGAAATGCATGTGAAAATCTCATTAACATGCAGAATGCTATGTATGCACAAATGCTATGTATGCGTGAGTGGCTAAGCCAATGCATGAATTACATGTACAAAGAGTTGCATATTGCAAAGACTTTTGATACGACAAATTCTGTTCTGTCAAGAGTGAGGTGAGGGTTTATTTCTCAGAGATGAAGCTGGTTACATTGCTTATTTGCAGTGTGAGGTTTTACCAATGTGGTTTGGGCGAGGTCAAGTCTAGGGTCACAATACTGCTGCTGAAAGAAGTCTTTAGGCAGGGCATTTGGGGCATACGCCTCTGGGGGCAACTTCCAGAACTCTGAAGGGCATTTTTTAACACAGACCTGCAAACCAACGCACAAACACACAGAGTGAAGGAGATCTTATTTGAGTAGCTAAACACAGTGTTGCTTTTTATATTTCTATCTACACTATTTACACATTGTTCATTGCATGATAGAGCAAAAGGCTCCCAAACCAAGCAGCAAAAGGAGACCCAAGCCCCCAGACTTACAAACTGGCATTCACATACTACATGCTAAACTGTTTTGTAATAAATGAGTCTCATGTGCAT
This sequence comes from Electrophorus electricus, assembly GCF_041902795.1. Classification (NCBI taxonomy): domain Eukaryota; kingdom Metazoa; phylum Chordata; class Actinopteri; order Gymnotiformes; family Gymnotidae; genus Electrophorus; species Electrophorus electricus. The sequence goes on along the minus strand of NC_137505.1, from coordinate 14,685,155 downwards.
ATTTCTAAAAGGCTACTGACATACGTGTTTGGTTTCTGTACAATGTCAACAGGACATTTGTGTGGAAATCTCACTTGAGTGGTTGGACACTGGAGACCCTCTAGAATGGCGTCCATTTCTGTCGTTGCTCTGGCACACTTCAGAAGGTCAAAGTAGAGGACGTTTGGTTTGTCACTGAAACACGAGAGGATGCAGGAAACAAATGCAGCTTGACACATGAATATTAGCCAATTAAATAAACAATTTTTATTCAATTTTTTGAGTATGTGTATCAGGATTCAGTGCTGGAGAGTCACACCACTACCCAGCTAAGTGTTCTTTCTTCGAGGGTGAATTGGACTGGGGTAACCAATAAACTCTGCAGTGTTGTGACACTCCTAGACCTGAGTTTGGACCCCTTGGTTTAGAGACAATCATTAAACACAAGTGATTTGATTGGTTCCACTTGTTGCTGTGCAGTGCCAATCATGAAAATCTTAAAGCTAAAGTCTAACCCATCTTGTCTTGTTGATGTTTCATGTTTCCACATGATTTGCACCTGCACAGCTCCATTGTAACCCTAGTCCGACTCACTAAAGTCCATTCGAAAGAATACTGACGGTGTTCCTTACATACTGGGTGTGCTGTTTTGGTATTCCTGTGAAGATATAAATACTTATCCAGTATGTGAGGGACTTACACATTGACTCCAGCTCCACAAAACATCCCAGTGGAGTTCTGGGGCAACACGACATGACGAGAGTCTCCAAGCAGCCACGCTGTGTTAGAACCTCCGTTAGAAGGATATCTCACAAGCCATACATGGGTAAAAGACCTTCCGCTTGAGCCCACAATAATAATGATTTTTTTTCCCCCCATGAAAGTGTAGTTGGAAATGTTTCTTACCCAGGGAGCGAATAAGAATATAGGTGACAATGGCAGCCACAAAAATAATACAGCAGATAATGTCTGCACATCTCCTGAACAAAAACAAGAAATATTATTACACATTGCATGATTTAAATTATGTATTAAAGTTATTTAGCTAAGTGAAATAACTTTATAGTCTTAGTCTAGATCTATGGCCTTAGTATAGTTCTTGTATAGCGTTAATAACAGACATTCTGTGATCCATGATGTGTAGAGCTTTAAATGGTTTTTTAAAGTCAGCTGATGTGGAGGAGTAAATCGGAGAAGCACTGAGAGATTGCCGGACTCGCCTCTTGTTAACTGGTCGCCTGAAAATGGGCTCATACGGAGGAGGTTCCCCTGAGAAGATAGAATTGAAGAATATATATATTCTATAAATTCTAAGTATATACCATTACATTACAATGAATTTAAACCTTTGAAAAACATATATTCAGTCACGCGTGTCTGAACCTTTGACCGGTACGCTATATTTTGTCTAACACATTTTATATACAGTTGTCATGGAACGCTCCCCTTCACACTAGCCATGTGGTACGGCCCGCCGCGTGCAGTGGGAGTTCATAGTCTTGTTTGTAACCACGCCTGTGTAATTAACGCGCAACTGCACATGGTTTAGTCTTGTAACGTCTGTGTGTTTAAACCGCTGTGGGAGTGTGCATCTTAGTCGGTCAATGCCCATGTTCGTGTTCACATAGTTCGTTATCTGTATTCGTGTTTTATGTTCACTGTTTATGTTGCATATGAGCGCCGGTGTCTTTATCGTGTGTTAATACACGTCTGTCCGTCCTGCTCCTTGTCCAGCGACACTAGGGCCGTTACAACACTTTTCTTTTTTTTTTTTTTATGACACCTTCTGCACACATACGCTTTCGATCTGATACACAGTTACAGATCGTACACTATATAAATGTTTTTAATATAAGGTAGACCTACCAAGTACGTAAGAACATTTATTATTTTAACATGAAATGTACAAGCTAGTTTTGTACATTTTTTTTCTTTTTTAACCATTGTATTTGACGTATGGGTTCTCATAAAATCTTTGGCATATGGCTATATCTGGAAAAAACAACAACAACAAAACTCACCGCAATAATCTGGCATGCTGACTACAGTACACTCCCTTGCACTTTCGATAAGCGCCATCACACAGAGTCCGCAATGTGTAATGTTTCAGTAAAAAATAATCTTGCATTCGATAATCTATTCTTATGACGCATCATTCCAGGTTATTGACACATTGTGATGTTGGAAGTCACAGCACGTTCTCGTTCTTAGCTCATCAACAAAGGCAGCTTGGTCACGAGCACCTGCTTTCCATGCTATGGGATGCTCGCGCTCAATTTTCCATGTCCTGTATCGAATATTTAGGCCTATACGATTAAACTGTCCGTGGTTACTGTGCTTTTAACGTACAAAAAAAGCTACACAAATAATAAAATAATCTTTACATAATAATGTAACCTTAGGCTTATCGCCAAGATGTAACCTGTGAGGCTAAGTGACAACGTCTCCCGTCCCCTACCTAAACTACGTCTACACTGACTATGAGAATAGTAGTATAGTATAGTAGTTCAAGAGTATAGTAGTGATATGTGATAACAATTTGATTTGTTTATTTTAAAGACTTTCTAAAGTTGCATGTATATAACCAAACAGGCAATTTACATGAGTTTGCCATCCCAATACTTTAAATTTTTACAGTAAATATATTCAACATTATATTATGGGTACAAGGAAAAGTGATATGTAGTGAACCAAATAGATATTTAACAGGCTTTTGCCATCCTATTACTCCAAATTCCTACAGTAAAAATGACTGAAAGTCATTCATGAGTACAAGAGAAACTGTATTTCAAGAGTTTAATGAAGTGATTTGATAACAATTTGATTTGTGCATTTCACTCAGCTTCATGTAGTGATATATAGTGAACTGAATAGACATTTCACAGGATATTGCCATCCTATTACTCTAAATTCCTACTGTAAAAATGACTGAAAGTCATACCACAGGTACATAAGATAGTGTATATCAAGAATTTAGTGGAGTGATCTGATAACAATTTGATTTGATTTATTTATAGAGCTTCAATTATTACATATATGGAACTGAATAGACATTCGACAGAATTTTGCTACTCCATTATTCCAAATTCCTGCAGTAAAAATGACTGAAAGTCATATCATGGGTACAGGAGGAAGTTTATTTCAAGTACGTAGTGGAGTGATTTTATAACAATTTGAATTGTGTATTTTATAGATCTTCGAGTAGTGATATATGTTGAACTGAACAGATGTTTAAGAGGATTTTGCCATCCTATTACTCAAGCTTCCTACAGTAAAACACTTGAAAGTCATACCATGGGTACATGAGAAAGTGGATTTCATGAATATTGTGGAGGGATCTGATAACAATTTGACTAGTTTGTTTTCTAGAGTTTCAAAAACTGATTATATAGTGGAACGAATACATGTTTATGAGGATTTTGCCATCCTTTTACTCCAAATTAAAGTAAAAACATTGGAACGTAATAGTATGGATACACAAGAAAGTGTATTTCAAGAATATATTGGAAGGATTTGATAACAATATGAATTGTGTATTTTATAGTGCTTCAACTATTGCATATATGGAACAGAATAGGCATGAACAGGATTTTGCCATCCTATTATTCCAAATTCCTACAGTAAAAATGAGTTATACCATGAGTACATGAGAAAGTGTTTTTCATGAATATAGTGGAGTGTTCTGATAACAATTTGGTTTGTTTATTTCATAGAGCTTCAAATATTGCATTGATGGAACCATATAGACATTTAGGAGGAATTTGCCATACTTGCCATACGTCCTTCGCCATATGCATTCTTGCATTTTTCTCTTTGCTGTTTTCTGTTATAGTCATAAATTCTACATATATTTATTGAGAAAATCCTTTAAAGAGGCGCATGTCCATCATCACGTTTTATTTGTTTGGCTTTTTTTTTGGGTTTTACTATTGGAAACAAAATTACTTTTTTTGCATTTGATGTTGATATCATTATGGCAGGCTTTAGTGGAGGTACTGGTGTCTATATTAGATGATTAAATACACAGCACCAGCAGTTCTGAATCTTTGTGTTAAATAATCTATGCTGATTGTCACGATCAGTCCCTTCCATGTTCCGTGTTTTCCATGTCTTGTGTTTTGTTCCGTTCCACGGTTTCATTTTGTCCTCACACTGATTGCGTACACCTGTCCCTCGTTTCTAGTTCATGTATTTAAACCCTGCTGTGTGCCTTGGTCGTGGCTGCCTGTACACGGGCATCTCGTCGTTCCCGGAAGAAGCAGGCTCACGTTTATTTTGATAACGACGAGATCCCAGGTAAGCGTCTACCCGTCTTGACCAACGCTTGCAGGGGGGAGCGGCCTGCAGCGCAAGACGTGCAACCACGGAAAGAGGGAGTCCAGGAGGGTGGCCAATCTTGACATTATTACACTCAGGAATTAAAAAAAATATATTGTAGCATCCCATGAAATGTGATCTTTCACACATAATGAGAGAGGTTGGCAAAGAACTAAAACTCAATTAAATATATCAACTTCCCCTTAAGCCTCTCATATACTCCACATTTAGGAGCAAGCCTACTCCTACACAATAAGCAGTGCGGTATATGAAAAGAGTAGGCGTATCAAATAAACAGAGCAACATGGTTAAGGTCCAGCCAGATATGTAAATGTTTGCCAGAACATCCAGTGTGTGTCTGCCGTTCGGTCAAAACTGGATCAGTCCAGAGGCCGCCCCGTCAGATCTCTTTTGAACAAAACAGTGGTCGAAATGCTGTTGAGAACAGTTTTGCAGTTACAACAACAGAAAAAAGACTCAAATATATGCTGGATGGTTTATTCATTAAGGGAGAAAGCTGTCTCTCTTGTAGAGGATTTGCCACAGAGACCTGGGCATGTGGTATGGTCTCTGCACGGTGCCGTCATTACGCTCCAGACCCTCCACTAGAGGAGACAGAAACATCACAGTGGAAATAAAAACAATATAGTCCTGATGATTGGCATATGTGTAGTAGCTTGAGAGTGAAATGTGTGTGTGAGTGTGTGTGAAGGATTACTCCATATATCCCTTTATGTGCTCGACTGTTTCATTAACGGAAGCGAATCCAGGGAGAGAGAAGTCTGGAGGAACGTCCTGCCAGTCAAAGCTAGGCAGACATCTCCCTAGTTCTGGGTGGAGGGAGAGACAGAAAATAATATGACTAACAATTAAACCTGCTGACTTATCACTGCAGGTATAAGTACTTTCCTGGTGGTTTGGTTATGTTTTGGTACATAGCATAGTCAAACTGTTACAAAACAGAATGGACAAATTAACAGGTAGTTGTGTAATCCTGCTGTCTTTACCTGGTTTACTTGGCGTGTAGAAATATGGACAAAGCTCTTGATTGAGGATGTCTTGGACACTCTGTAGTGGAAATGCATGTGAAAATCTCATTAACATGCAGAATGCTATGTATGCACAAATGCTATGTATGCGTGAGTGGCTAAGCCAATGCATGAATTACATGTACAAAGAGTTGCATATTGCAAAGACTTTTGATACGACAAATTCTGTTCTGTCAAGAGTGAGGTGAGGGTTTATTTCTCAGAGATGAAGCTGGTTACATTGCTTATTTGCAGTGTGAGGTTTTACCAATGTGGTTTGGGCGAGGTCAAGTCTAGGGTCACAATACTGCTGCTGAAAGAAGTCTTTAGGCAGGGCATTTGGGGCATACGCCTCTGGGGGCAACTTCCAGAACTCTGAAGGGCATTTTTTAACACAGACCTGCAAACCAACGCACAAACACACAGAGTGAAGGAGATCTTATTTGAGTAGCTAAACACAGTGTTGCTTTTTATATTTCTATCTACACTATTTACACATTGTTCATTGCATGATAGAGCAAAAGGCTCCCAAACCAAGCAGCAAAAGGAGACCCAAGCCCCCAGACTTACAAACTGGCATTCACATACTACATGCTAAACTGTTTTGTAATAAATGAGTCTCATGTGCATATTTCTAAAAGGCTACTGACATACGTGTTTGGTTTCTGTACAATGTCAACAGGACATTTGTGTGGAAATCTCACTTGAGTGGTTGGACACTGGAGACCCTCTAGAATGGCGTCCATTTCTGTCGTTGCTCTGGCACACTTCAGAAGGTCAAAGTAGAGGACGTTTGGTTTGTCACTGAAACACGAGAGGATGCAGGAAACAAATGCAGCTTGACACATGAATATTAGCCAATTAAATAAACAATTTTTATTCAATTTTTTGAGTATGTGTATCAGGATTCAGTGCTGGAGAGTCACACCACTACCCAGCTAAGTGTTCTTTCTTCGAGGGTGAATTGGACTGGGGTAACCAATAAACTCTGCAGTGTTGTGACACTCCTAGACCTGAGTTTGGACCCCTTGGTTTAGAGACAATCATTAAACACAAGTGATTTGATTGGTTCCACTTGTTGCTGTGCAGTGCCAATCATGAAAATCTTAAAGCTAAAGTCTAACCCATCTTGTCTTGTTGATGTTTCATGTTTCCACATGATTTGCACCTGCACAGCTCCATTGTAACCCTAGTCCGACTCACTAAAGTCCATTCGAAAGAATACTGACGGTGTTCCTTACATACTGGGTGTGCTGTTTTGGTATTCCTGTGAAGATATAAATACTTATCCAGTATGTGAGGGACTTACACATTGACTCCAGCTCCACAAAACATCCCAGTGGAGTTCTGGGGCAACACGACATGACGAGAGTCTCCAAGCAGCCACGCTGTGTTAGAACCTCCGTTAGAAGGATATCTCACAAGCCATACATGGGTAAAAGACCTTCCGCTTGAGCCCACAATAATAATGATTTTTTTTTCCCCCATGAAAGTGTAGTTGGAAATGTTTCTTACCCAGGGAGCGAATAAGAATATAGGTGACAATGGCAGCCACAAAAATAATACAGCAGATAATGTCTGCACATCTCCTGAACAAAAACAAGAAATATTATTACACATTGCATGATTTAAATTATGTATTAAAGTTATTTAGCTAAGTGAAATAACTTTATAGTCTTAGTCTAGATCTATGGCCTTAGTATAGTTCTTGTATAGCGTTAATAACAGACATTCTGTGATCCATGATGTGTAGAGCTTTAAATGGTTTTTTAAAGTCAGCTGATGTGGAGGAGTAAATCGGAGAAGCACTGAGAGATTGCCGGACTCGCCTCTTGTTAACTGGTCGCCTGAAAATGGGCTCATACGGAGGAGGTTCCCCTGAGAAGATAGAATTGAAGAATATATATATTCTATAAATTCTAAGTATATACCATTACATTACAATGAATTTAAACCTTTGAAAAACATATATTCAGTCACGCGTGTCTGAACCTTTGACCGGTACGCTATATTTTGTCTAACACATTTTATATACAGTTGTCATGGAACGCTCCCCTTCACACTAGCCATGTGGTACGGCCCGCCGCGTGCAGTGGGAGTTCATAGTCTTGTTTGTAACCACGCCTGTGTAATTAACGCGCAACTGCACATGGTTTAGTCTTGTAACGTCTGTGTGTTTAAACCGCTGTGGGAGTGTGCATCTTAGTCGGTCAATGCCCATGTTCGTGTTCACATAGTTCGTTATCTGTATTCGTGTTTTATGTTCACTGTTTATGTTGCATATGAGCGCCGGTGTCTTTATCGTGTGTTAATACACGTCTGTCCGTCCTGCTCCTTGTCCAGCGACACTAGGGCCGTTACAACACTTTTCTTTTTTTTTTTTTTATGACACCTTCTGCACACATACGCTTTCGATCTGATACACAGTTACAGATCGTACACTATATAAATGTTTTTAATATAAGGTAGACCTACCAAGTACGTAAGAACATTTATTATTTTAACATGAAATGTACAAGCTAGTTTTGTACATTTTTTTTCTTTTTTAACCATTGTATTTGACGTATGGGTTCTCATAAAATCTTTGGCATATGGCTATATCTGGAAAAAACAACAACAACAAAACTCACCGCAATAATCTGGCATGCTGACTACAGTACACTCCCTTGCACTTTCGATAAGCGCCATCACACAGAGTCCGCAATGTGTAATGTTTCAGTAAAAAATAATCTTGCATTCGATAATCTATTCTTATGACGCATCATTCCAGGTTATTGACACATTGTGATGTTGGAAGTCACAGCACGTTCTCGTTCTTAGCTCATCAACAAAGGCAGCTTGGTCACGAGCACCTGCTTTCCATGCTATGGGATGCTCGCGCTCAATTTTCCATGTCCTGTATCGAATATTTAGGCCTATACGATTAAACTGTCCGTGGTTACTGTGCTTTTAACGTACAAAAAAAGCTACACAAATAATAAAATAATCTTTACATAATAATGTAACCTTAGGCTTATCGCCAAGATGTAACCTGTGAGGCTAAGTGACAACGTCTCCCGTCCCCTACCTAAACTACGTCTACACTGACTATGAGAATAGTAGTATAGTATAGTAGTTCAAGAGTATAGTAGTGATATGTGATAACAATTTGATTTGTTTATTTTAAAGACTTTCTAAAGTTGCATGTATATAACCAAACAGGCAATTTACATGAGTTTGCCATCCCAATACTTTAAATTTTTACAGTAAATATATTCAACATTATATTATGGGTACAAGGAAAAGTGATATGTAGTGAACCAAATAGATATTTAACAGGCTTTTGCCATCCTATTACTCCAAATTCCTACAGTAAAAATGACTGAAAGTCATTCATGAGTACAAGAGAAACTGTATTTCAAGAGTTTAATGAAGTGATTTGATAACAATTTGATTTGTGCATTTCACTCAGCTTCATGTAGTGATATATAGTGAACTGAATAGACATTTCACAGGATATTGCCATCCTATTACTCTAAATTCCTACTGTAAAAATGACTGAAAGTCATACCACAGGTACATAAGATAGTGTATATCAAGAATTTAGTGGAGTGATCTGATAACAATTTGATTTGATTTATTTATAGAGCTTCAATTATTACATATATGGAACTGAATAGACATTCGACAGAATTTTGCTACTCCATTATTCCAAATTCCTGCAGTAAAAATGACTGAAAGTCATATCATGGGTACAGGAGGAAGTTTATTTCAAGTACGTAGTGGAGTGATTTTATAACAATTTGAATTGTGTATTTTATAGATCTTCGAGTAGTGATATATGTTGAACTGAACAGATGTTTAAGAGGATTTTGCCATCCTATTACTCAAGCTTCCTACAGTAAAACACTTGAAAGTCATACCATGGGTACATGAGAAAGTGGATTTCATGAATATTGTGGAGGGATCTGATAACAATTTGACTAGTTTGTTTTCTAGAGTTTCAAAAACTGATTATATAGTGGAACGAATACATGTTTATGAGGATTTTGCCATCCTTTTACTCCAAATTAAAGTAAAAACATTGGAACGTAATAGTATGGATACACAAGAAAGTGTATTTCAAGAATATATTGGAAGGATTTGATAACAATATGAATTGTGTATTTTATAGTGCTTCAACTATTGCATATATGGAACAGAATAGGCATGAACAGGATTTTGCCATCCTATTATTCCAAATTCCTACAGTAAAAATGAGTTATACCATGAGTACATGAGAAAGTGTTTTTCATGAATATAGTGGAGTGTTCTGATAACAATTTGGTTTGTTTATTTCATAGAACTTCAAATATTGCATTGATGGAACCATATAGACATTTAGGAGGAATTTGCCATACTTGCCATACGTCCTTCGCCATATGCATTCTTGCATTTTTCTCTTTGCTGTTTTCTGTTATAGTCATAAATTCTACATATATTTATTGAGAAAATCCTTTAAAGAGGCGCATGTCCATCATCACGTTTTATTTGTTTGGCTTTTTTTTTTTGGTTTTACTATTGGAAACAAAATTACTTTTTTTGCATTTGATGTTGATATCATTATGGCAGGCTTTAGTGGAGGTACTGGTGTCTATATTAGATGATTAAATACACAGCACCAGCAGTTCTGAATCTTTGTGTTAAATAATCTATGCTGATTGTCACGATCAGTCCCTTCCATGTTCCGTGTTTTCCATGTCTTGTGTTTTGTTCCGTTCCACGGTTTCATTTTGTCCTCACACTGATTGCGTACACCTGTCCCTCGTTTCTAGTTCATGTATTTAAACCCTGCTGTGTGCCTTGGTCGTGGCTGCCTGTACACGGGCATCTCGTCGTTCCCGGAAGAAGCAGGCTCACGTTTATTTTGATAACGACGAGATCCCAGGTAAGCGTCTACCCGTCTTGACCAACGCTTGCAGGGGGGAGCGGCCTGCAGCGCAAGACGTGAAACCACGGAAAGAGGGAGTCCAGGAGGGTGGCCAATCTTGACATTATTACACTCAGGAATTAAAAAAAATATATTGTAGCATCCCATGAAATGTGATCTTTCACACATAATGAGAGAGGTTGGCAAAGAACTAAAACTCAATTAAATATATCAACTTCCCCTTAAGCCTCTCATATACTCCACATTTAGGAGCAAGCCTACTCCTACACAATAAGCAGTGCGGTATATGAAAAGAGTAGGCGTATCAAATAAACAGAGCAACATGGTTAAGGTCCAGCCAGATATGTAAATGTTTGCCAGAACATCCAGTGTGTGTCTGCCGTTCGGTCAAAACTGGATCAGTCCAGAGGCCGCCCCGTCAGATCTCTTTTGAACAAAACAGTGGTCGAAATGCTGTTGAGAACAGTTTTACAGTTACAACAACAGAAAAAAGACTCAAATATATGCTGGATGGTTTATTCATTAAGGGAGAAAGCTGTCTCTCTTGTGGAGGATTTGCCACAGAGACCTGGGCATGTGGTATGGTCTCTGCACGGTGCCGTCATTACGCTCCAGACCCTCCACTAGAGGAGACAGAAACATCACAGTGGAAATAAAAACAATATAGTCCTGATGATTGGCATATGTGTAGTAGCTTGAGAGTGAAATGTGTGTGTGAGTGTGTGTGAAGGATTACTCCATATATCCCTTTATGTGCTCGACTGTTTCATTAACGGAAGCGAATCCAGGGAGAGAGAAGTCTGGAGGAACGTCCTGCCAGTCAAAGCTAGGCAGACATCTCCCTAGTTCTGGGTGGAGGGAGAGACAGAAAATAATATGACTAACAATTAAACCTGCTGACTTATCACTGCAGGTATAAGTACTTTCCTGGTGGTTTGGTTATGTTTTGGTACATAGCATAGTCAAACTGTTACAAAACAGAATGGACAAATTAACAGGTAGTTGTGTAATCCTGCTGTCTTTACCTGGTTTACTTGGCGTGTAGAAATATGGACAAAGCTCTTGATTGAGGATGTCTTGGACACTCTGTAGTGGAAATGCATGTGAAAATCTCATTAACATGCAGAATGCTATGTATGCACAAATGCTATGTATGCGTGAGTGGCTAAGCCAATGCATGAATTACATGTACAAAGAGTTGCATATTGCAAAGACTTTTGATACGACAAATTCTGTTCTGTCAAGAGTGAGGTGAGGGTTTATTTCTCAGAGATGAAGCTGGTTACATTGCTTATTTGCAGTGTGAGGTTTTACCAATGTGGTTTGGGCGAGGTCAAGTCTAGGGTCACAATACTGCTGCTGAAAGAAGTCTTTAGGCAGGGCATTTGGGGCATACGCCTCTGGGGGCAACTTCCAGAACTCTGAAGGGCATTTTTTAACACAGACCTGCAAACCAACGCACAAACACACAGAGTGAAGGAGATCTTATTTGAGTAGCTAAACACAGTGTTGCTTTTTATATTTCTATCTACACTATTTACACATTGTTCATTGCATGATAGAGCAAAAGGCTCCCAAACCAAGCAGCAAAAGGAGACCCAAGCCCCCAGACTTACAAACTGGCATTCACATACTACATGCTAAACTGTTTTGTAATAAATGAGTCTCATGTGCATATTTCTAAAAGGCTACTGACATACGTGTTTGGTTTCTGTACAATGTCAACAGGACATTTGTGTGGAAATCTCACTTGAGTGGTTGGACACTGGAGACCCTCTAGAATGGCGTCCATTTCTGTCGTTGCTCTGGCACACTTCAGAAGGTCAAAGTAGAGGACGTTTGGTTTGTCACTGAAACACGAGAGGATGCAGGAAACAAATGCAGCTTGACACATGAATATTAGCCAATTAAATAAACAATTTTTATTCAATTTTTTGAGTATGTGTATCAGGATTCAGTGCTGGAGAGTCACACCACTACCCAGCTAAGTGTTCTTTCTTCGAGGGTGAATTGGACTGGGGTAACCAATAAACTCTGCAGTGTTGTGACACTCCTAGACCTGAGTTTGGACCCCTTGGTTTAGAGACAATCATTAAACACAAGTGATTTGATTGGTTCCACTTGTTGCTGTGCAGTGCCAATCATGAAAATCTTAAAGCTAAAGTCTAACCCATCTTGTCTTGTTGATGTTTCATGTTTCCACATGATTTGCACCTGCACAGCTCCATTGTAACCCTAGTCCGACTCACTAAAGTCCATTCGAAAGAATACTGACGGTGTTCCTTACATACTGGGTGTGCTGTTTTGGTATTCCTGTGAAGATATAAATACTTATCCAGTATGTGAGGGACTTACACATTGACTCCAGCTCCACAAAACATCCCAGTGGAGTTCTGGGGCAACACGACATGACGAGAGTCTCCAAGCAGCCACGCTGTGTTAGAACCTCCGTTAGAAGGATATCTCACAAGCCATACATGGGTAAAAGACCTTCCGCTTGAGCCCACAATAATAATGATTTTTTTTTCCCCCATGAAAGTGTAGTTGGAAATGTTTCTTACCCAGGGAGCGAATAAGAATATAGGTGACAATGGCAGCCACAAAAATAATACAGCAGATAATGTCTGCACATCTCCTGAACAAAAACAAGAAATATTATTACACATTGCATGATTTAAATTATGTATTAAAGTTATTTAGCTAAGTGAAATAACTTTATAGTCTTAGTCTAGATCTATGACCTTAGTATAGTTCTTGTATAGCGTTAATAACAGACATTCTGTGATCCATGATGTGTAGAGCTTTAAATGGTTTTTTAAAGTCGGCTGATGTGGAGGAGTAAATCGGAGGTATGGTCTCTGCACGGTGCCGTCGTTACGCTCCAGATCCTCCACTAGAGGAGACAGAAACATCATAGTGGAAATAAAACCAATATAGTCCTCATGATTGGCATATGTGTAGTAGCTTGAGAGTGAAATGTGAGCTAATAATGTTTTTTATAATTCTATTCTCCCTGAAGTAAAGGGACGAGACCATACAAGCTTTCGACTGTGTGTGCCCAATGTCATTATGAACTGCTGGAATGAAGAGAGAGAGAGTGTGTGTGTGTGTGTGTGTGTGTGTGTGTGTGTGTGTGTGTGTGTGTGTGTGTGTGTGTGTGTGTGTGCAGCTTACAGAAGCAGAGGAAAAGGGTGTCCACACACATGCTGTACACACTAAAGAAGCCCTGCGCGATGAAATAAGCTCCCACAATCACCGTCTAAAAAAACAGCAGTAGTAGATATACATGCTGGGCCTTCAGTATTATGAGAGGAACTGCTGTCCAGAATAAATGTGTAAATCATGGTTATTTACAAACAAAGTGACTTTACAATCACTGTCAATAAGCATTTTGGAATCTAAAAAAGAAAGAACCATTTCTTCAGTGTACTGAATATGCTGATGTTTTGTTCTCACACAGACGCAAGTGTCAGCACTTGAGCTTTTCTGAGGTTACAATACGTACAATAACGGGCAACCAGTAATAATGCAGCAGCTGAAGCTGGAAATTGTCATATGGCAGCCTGATTCTCCCAGAGAAGAAGAAGAAAGCCAGCAGACCTTACAGGGAATGTAGAAAAACCCTCAGAGTTACCTATTAAAGTGTGTTGCCATGTGCCATCATGGTCAGAATGTGATGAAGTGTAGTATGGGTAATATACACATGACTTCACTCTATATTTCTCACCTACAAATCCGACCACTAGCACCTTGCAGGAAAACAGCAGCGTGTCTGTAACACAGTCCAACACCACCACCCTGTGGACAGAGGGACATGGTCAAGGACAACGTGCTAAATATGAGCTAGAACAACCAGACACAAAAATGACTGATCAAAACAGCTAATGTCAACAAATATGTATACAAATTAAAGTCATATTCATATGAATATGTAATGATAAATTCCAACATTTAATATTTTTGCCTTAAAAAATGGAAATGGAAGTAATTTGTTCCACAACAGTAACATTACATCATTTATATACACACAAACCCAGATTGTGTTTTAGACTAAAATGTAATTCATGATAAGTAGAATCTTTACATTGCAACTCTCTTCTTTACCTTTAAACACATTGAAACAGCGTTTCAAAGCATTGTAATCGCGCTAAACACTGTTTCAGGGCAAGAGATTGTGTTTTAGACTAAAATGTAATGCATTATAAATGGAATATTTATATTGCTACTCTGTTCTTTACCTTTTAAACACATTGAAACAGCATTGTAATCGCCCAACAACACTGTTTCAGGGTAAGAGATTTTGTTTTAGACTAAAATGTAATGCATTATAAATGGTATCTTTACATTGCTACTCTGTTCTTTACCTTTTAAACACATTGAAACAGCATTGTAATCGCCCTAAACACTGTTTCAAGGCAAGAGTTTGTGTTTTAGACTAAAATGTAATGCATTATAAATGGAATCTTTACATTGCTACTCTGTTCTTTACCTTTTAAACACATTGAAACAGCATTGTAATCGCCCTAAACACTGTTTCAAGGCAAGAGTTTGTGTTTTAGACTAAAATGTAATGCATTATAAATGGAATCTTTACATTGCTACTCTGTTCTTTACCTTTTAAACACATTGAAACAGCATTGTAATCGCCCTAAACACTGTTTCAAGGCAAGAGTTTGTGTTTTAGACTAAAATGTAATGCATTATAAATGGAATCTTTACATTGCTACTCTGTTCTTTACCTTTTAAACATATTGAAACAGCATTGTAATCGCCCTAAACACTGTTTCAGGGCAAGAGATTGTGTTAAAGACTAAAATGTAATGCATTATAAATGGTATCTTTACATTGCTACTCTGTTCTTTACCTTTTAAATACATTGAAACATTTTTCATCAGCTTACACTAATGGTCTTTGTAATGATGAGCATTAATGATTAGAGGGGGTATCTCCCTCAATTATAGAGTGGATGAACTCTTGTTATGCAATTGATTAATTGACAGAGGTGCTGCAAGTTCAGGAGCCTCTCAGTTGGAAAGGTGTAGGAAATACTGCAGTCAGCAAGGTATCAGCAAGCACTTAGAGTGCCAGAGAGTCTAAGAATAGAAGCTGTTTTTTTCTTGGCCTTCTGTTTTTCAGTGTGGCAGCATCGCTGAAAGGTCAAGATGTTGTTTTAGCACACAGAACCACCTTTGAGTAACGCAAGACAAAGAACTTGTCTTTTCTGAGAAGCGTGTAAAGAGAAAGCAATCACTTGCTAAAGCCTGCCCAAAAAACAATGGCATCGATCAGGGCTCTGCTCTGCTTCAGACAGAAATATTCAAAATTAAAACTAAAACAGCAGTAGATGTTTTAAAAAAAATCAAAGCTCTGTGATTTAGCTAATTTAGCTAATTGATGGTTATTATGGCACATCACATTCAGCCTCAAAGAACAAACAATCTCTCTCGTTCATTTGGTTAGTAGTCCTGTTTTCATCTTTCCATAATGGTATATTCTCTTGCCCTTCAGATTCCTTCAGTGAGATCTCCCACTCCAAGAAGGTTAAATTTGAGAATCCTGCGCGGGGCGGGAGCCCTGGCCCTCGAATTCGGGCGGGGACACCCTGGCCCTCGGATCCGGGGTTCAATTCAATCGATGGCTTACCTGCCATGGTCTTTTCCCCCTCTGGAGCCTCGGACGAGGCTTCGTCGTCGTCTTCCTCCTCTTCCAGCTGGCAGGGCGGAGACGAGGCATTGACCTCGCGGCGTGCTGACGGCTATCAGAAGCGGGGCAGCCTCAAGAGGAAGAGAGAGGAGGCACACAGCAGCAACAGTGTACAGATCCTGGAGGAGCTCTCCTCCCCTGGGTTGTCCAAGCGTGTGGCCAGGGGCAGCGATTGCGAGTACCAACTGGTGCAGAACGAGATCCTCCGCTCCGTCTCCAACAGCTACGAGGTTTTGGAGTCCCTGGGCCGTGGAACCTTTGGCCAGGTCGCCAAGTGCTGGAAGCGGGGCACCAGTGAAGTAGTCGCAATCAAGATCCTGAAAAGTCATCCGTCCTATGCTCGACAGGGCCAGAACGAGGTGGGAAAGTTGTGCCTGCTTTAAATGAGCTATTGATATGGCCTAGAATCAGCTGTAGCCCTGATTCTGTTATTGTTTGTTTCAGTTTTTACAACATATGTTCTGTTGGTGTCAGATGTGCTAACGCACACTGTGGAATTTGTATACAGCCAGGGTAGCACAGAAATACTTGTTTGGCACACTAGTTCTAATTTTCACTAGTTCAGTAGGAACTAGTTCGGATAACACACGGACAGCTTGAAGCTTACTCTAAAAAGAAGATTTAGCTTCAGTTGTGTAAGCCATACCTGTTTGGATGTGCATTAAAAATGTTATTGTTATGAAAGAGCATTAATCTGCATTGTTTGAGTACCAAAAGCAAGTTCATGGGTTCATTTCCAAGGGACCACTTCCATAATTGCATCTCCCAAATCCTGTAGAAGTAAATGGTTGAAGGGAAGTACACAAAGTGCTTGATGCTATTGAAAATAAGTAGGCTATTTGTCAGCAGTATCAAACTTTGAAGCTGTGACCACGTAGCTTCGGCTTAACGCGTATTCCGTCTTCCCTCCTTTGCTCCTCCTCAGGTGAGCATCCTGAGCCGGCTGAGCAGGGAGAACGCCGACGAGTTCAACTTCGTGCGCGCGTACGACTGCTTCCAGCACAAGAAGCACATATGCCTGGTGTTCGAGATGCTGGGGCAGAGCCTCTACGACTTCCTCAAGCGCAGCAAGTTCAGCCCACTGCTGCTGAAATGCATCCGGCCCGTGCTGCAGCAGGTCGCCAAAGCGCTCATGAAACTGAAGAGCCTGGGCTTGATCCACACCGACCTCAAGCCCGACAACATCATGCTGGTGGACCCCGTCAGGCAGCCGTACCGCGTCAAGGTCATCGACTTCGGCTCAGCTAGCCACTTCTCCAAGGCCCCCAGCTACCTGCAGTCCAGATACTACCGGTGAGGGACACGTGCTGAGGCGTGTTAGAAATAAGTGTGCACTTGTTGCACTCGAGTGTGCTTTAGAGTAGAGCTGCATGTTGTGGACAGTTGTAATAACCCTGCTACACATTAAAAGCCTATGATGAGCATTACAGTTAACTGGAGCACGATTGATTTATAAGTGGTTTATTTTTATTGGGTCATGTGAGTGCTGTTATTTAGCAAAAACACCTAATGAACCGTCTTCGGTGTCTGAGATTAGTTAGGATGCGCTGAACTGCAGGCTTTGGTAATATCAGTATTTAGCGAGTCTGTACAAAACCGCTATTACATTGTAGCTACACTGTTAATTAACAGTGTAATATACTGAGTAACGGGTGTTTAACTGCATTGGTACTCTGTATTTACTTAATGCAAAACAGAACATTATTGTAGTGTTGGTGCATTGTAGTGTTGGTTCCATGTTACACTAGAATAGTGGGTGTGTAATGTCTAGGAACACAAACACCCCCCCACGGAATTATCAGCCGAGGCTGATTTCATGATGGCGATCTCTGTGTTTTTGGTCCAGATCGCCTGAGATCATCCTGGGTCTCCCATTCTGTGAGGCCATCGATATGTGGTCCCTGGGCTGTGTCATTGCTGAGCTGTTCCTGGGCTGGCCCCTGTATCCCGGAGCCTCCGAATATGATCAGGTAAGCACATGGTCCTTTGAGCTGTGCCTTAACGCCCGTACAGCATCAGTGGTGCAGACCTGTAGTGGTTTTGTGGCTGTAGTGATATGTGTGTGTGTGTGTGTGTGTGTGTGTGTGTGTGTGTTTGTGTGTGTGTAGTTTGACCTTTTAGCTGCTTTGTCGGCCCGCTCATTTTTAGGATTAATATAAATGAGTTTCTATGGCCTGTTTTTTTAGACATGCACTTTGAAAATGAAAGGATTAACTCAAAATAAAGTCATAATCCTTTTGCCGTATGGTGTCTCTGCAGATCCGTTACATCTCCGAGACGCAGGGCCTACCAGCAGAGTGCATGTTGAGCGCAGCGACCAAGACGCACTATTTCTACTGCTACCCCCTGTGGAGACTCAAGGTTTGCCTGTCTTCAAATGCTAAATGCCATGTGTTTTTTATAAGGGACGCAACTTAATGACTTCATGTAACTTAATGGTGGAGCTGAATGGTTTGTTTTTTCTTTCCTTTCTCCAGACACCTTCGGAGCGTGGCATCAAGTCCAAAGAGACTCGGAAGTACATTTTAAACTGCCTTGACGACATGATGCAGGTTATTTGGGCTTTTGTGCGCGTAACTATACGCATTTCTTTTAGTGTTGCGATGTGAAATTGAAGAACGTGACAAAGGGCTCCCGCAGCTCACATTATAGAGCAGGTAGAACAAGGTGCTAGCTGAAAGGTCGAGCGTTTCTGCTGTCATAATGAGTAGCGCATGTAAGTCGCTCTGGAGAACGACATCTGCGAAGGGCAGAGCAGTGCGTAGAAATTTGCTGCAGAACTTCGTTCGTATTGGGTGCATTGCCGCCCTCTGCTGGTGAATAATATGACTCACCCATGGGTCTCTCTCGCAGGTCAATATGACCAGTCTGAAAGGCACCGACGTCTTGGCGGAGAAGGCCGACCGGCGGGAGTTCATCGACCTACTAAAGAAGATGCTCACGCTAGACGCTCACAAAAGGATCACGCCAGTGAAGACCCTGAACCACCCGTTTCTGACCATGACCCACCTCCTCCACTTCCCTCAGAGTGCACAGTGAGTTGCTCCAGGCCTTCCAATCTACATGTCAGTGTTTCAAAAACATTTTAAGGAACACCGTGTTAATTTAGAAATCCAAATAGCATCAGAGTTTCTCTGCTAGTACTGTAACCCCCCCCCCCCCACCTGTGTGTGTGTGTGTGTGTGTGTGTGTGTGTGTGTGTGTGTGTGTGTGTGTGTGTGTGTGTGTGTGTGTGTGTGTGTGTGTGTGTGTCTCTCGCTGCAGTGTGAAATCTTGCTTGCAGAACATGGAGATCTGCAAGCGGCAGTGCACAGGCTTCGACAGCAGCAAGACCCTGTTTGATGGTAAATCTGATGCCCACTTTGGTGCTTCTTTTAAATGTTACATTAGGGTTGGCTTTTTGTTTGTTTGTTATTCTTCAAGTAGATTTAAAACATCACCAAACTGGCCTCCGATTCCACCTATAAAAGAAGACAAAAATGGTTTCAAATGCAAGTGTTCTACCAAATCATGTTACTGCTCAAATGTGATCCACAAATGGTGAATCAGGTTGTTGCCTAGTATTCGAGTAGCCGATAAAGAGGCCCCTCTACCGTAGTTCAAAACGAAATTCCGTTGAATCCAAACTTCATTGTGTAATTGTTGATCATTGTAGCTGAGGTTTTTGTGTCTCTCGTTCTATAAGACCAACACTATGCTTTCTTCTATGGTTCTTGTATGTGTATTTGTGGAAAATTCAATTCTACTTGTGTTTTTGCAGTACACAGTACTTAAGCAGACCGAGAACTCTTCTTGGTTTTTCAAGGGTTGCGACTTGTGCAATATTCAGCACATTTAAATAAATGTTTCTTTCTTTTCCTAGACGTTTTCCAAACACTTGATTCTTTATGACATTATGAAAATTTCTTTCTTTCCTCGAGTACAAACTCGAGTCCATCATTCATTGGCTGATATGTTACTATCATACATGTATACATGCAGACTCAAGCAAGGAGTTTGTAATGGTGGTACAACTGTGTTCAGGTCATTTGATACTTTTTATTGATAAAGATGTTCTTTTCCAGACTCAGTAGGGTTTTGTTGTTTTGTTTTGTTTTTTGTACCTCTATGAACATTATTGAATAATATGCCTTATAAGGGAATCTCTAATTAAGAGAATCATGTGTTTACATTTGGAATAAATTACATTCTGATAATACCCTAGCACCTGAGTCATACACGTTTTCTTTAATGAAAGGGGTTCAAACCTCTCCTGTACACCAAAGCATCCCAAGCCAAGTCTTGGAGGATTTGTCTGTCAGT
This sequence comes from Electrophorus electricus, assembly GCF_041902795.1. Classification (NCBI taxonomy): domain Eukaryota; kingdom Metazoa; phylum Chordata; class Actinopteri; order Gymnotiformes; family Gymnotidae; genus Electrophorus; species Electrophorus electricus. The sequence goes on along the minus strand of NC_137505.1, from coordinate 14,664,917 downwards.
CATTAAAATATCAGTTCACAGAAAGATGGATGAAACATGTTTTACTTTGATGAACTTTTTACCTTGGAGTACTTTGTTTAGTGTGAGAAGCTGTAAATGTGTCCAGTCCTTAAAGCATTATTCTGATTTTTCTTGTCCCCTCCATCATTTTCATGCTCTCCTTGTAAGGGCTGTGAAGATGCTCAGCAGAAAATGAGCTGCTCAGCTGCAGAAGAGCACTTCAACCTACATTTCAAGCCAATTCAAATTTGAACTCCTACACTGTCTTCTCACATCCATTTCTTTTTGAATGTCAGTTAGGACATCAAGATGAATTAAGCACACTAAGCCCAATACTAAGAGACTGGTAGAGTGGATGAGCCACAGAGCAGGACACAGCACTATTTTTGCTTCAGCCAGTGCTAACTTGATGCAGTCTTGCTGCTTGGGGATTTTGCAGGCTTTGACTTCTTGGGTGTGTGATGAGGATTTTGCTTAAATTAAACTCCTCATAAACACGTATGACCAACCTGTGCCTATGCTCTACCAGGACCTCATCGCGTACTTCTCTTTCAGTAACTCGGAGCCTGTGTTTTTTTGTTTTGCTATTTCTGACATGATTGGGCAACATTTTCCTTTTAATGTATATGTGGAATCCACAAAAAATATACCCACTTAAGTGTGCTTCAGCATAAATAAGCAGACACTGCAGTTTGGATTATTTCTAGGGAAACAGGAAAATATAGTATCTTTAATTCGCTGCATAACAGTTTACATTAATTATTAATCATTCGTATGTGTTGACAGTTGCAATAAACAGATTAAGAAAACATGCCGTGAAAATGCTGCCGTGTCCGTATTATAACAGAAATAATGCAGCTTCACTGAGCAGATCATCCATAAAACTTGCTCTATATGGATTTTATGAATAGTATGTTAATTTTGTTTAAAAAGACGATGAGGCCTAATGGGAAAGGCTAAAGTGTCAAGTCGGACTTGAATTCAACGACTCAGGTAACATTGGGCTCTCTAGCTAGGTTAGCTAGCAGACAAGCTGTCTATTTGAGATGGTTAACTTAGCTAGTTCACACATTACTTATGCACATCTCTTGCGGTAACAGACTCTAATTTTCATGGCGATGGAGCACGTTAGTTAACTAGCAGATTAACTGCCAACTATTTACTGTAGCTGCGATTAACGTTATTATCTAGCATTGGCTCGCTAACCGTCGGATTGCTCTAAAAGAGCTGTGACAGCTGCGTGTCAGTCCTCGGTCGCTGAACTGTCTTCATGTCTAAGCACGGATACCAGTCGATAATGGGATCATTTGGGGGAGAATGAAGTGTGAACTAGCTAGGATAATTAGCTACTATGGCTAGGTACCTGTCTGCCAACGATGTGGCAAATTTAAAATACTGCAGTTCTTTCGTATAAAGGGAAGCTTAAAATTGTGACATGTGACCTTTTATCTTGGCTGCTGGCTAGCTATTGTAATTAAGTTGAATTTCAGCTTGGACACCTTTATAGTAATTGATGGTTATTATGACACATCACATTCAGCCTCAAAGAACAATCTCTCTCATTCGTTTGGTTAGTGGTCAGTTTTCATCTTTCTCTAAAGGTATATTCTCTTCCCCTTCAGTTTCTTCCAGTGGGATCTCCCTCTCCAAGAAGGTCAAATTTGAGAATCACGCGTCTGGCGGGAGCCCTGGCCCTCGGGTTCGGGCGGGGTCGCCCTGGCCCTCGGGTTCAGGGTTCAACTTGTTCTATGGTTCACCTGGCCTGGGCTTTTCCACCTCTGTAGGCTGTGACTTGGGTAATATTCAACACATTTTTAAAAATGTTTGACAGTTGCAATCAACAGATTAAGAACACATTTTGCAGGTTAATTACTATAGTGGTAGTGTTTTTTAAAATCTACTTCTATTTTAGCTTTAATTTTGAATAAAGCCCATAACTAGATCTGCATGGCTTGCGGCTATTGTAATCAAGTTGAAATTGAGCAGAGCTAAATTATTTAAATAAAGCACTTTCAGGGTGATGTGGAGGCAAAACAACATGGAAGATTGTGATTTACATCCGCTTGATTTTCTTGAGCCTTCTTTCTGCAAGATTAAGGGTGGGAAAATCAACAGAGAGTAAGTTATGAAGTTAACTAGCTGGCGTTAGATAAATCACAGAATTGTGGTTGTGTTTTTTAAAATCTACTTCTGTTTTAGTTTTAATTTTGAATAAAGCCCATAACTAGATCTGCATGGCTTGCGGCTATTGTAATCAAGTTGAATTTCAGCTTGGACACCAATATAGTAATTGAAGGTTATGATGGCACATCCCATTCAGCCTCGAAAAACAAACAGTCTCATTTGTTTGATTCGTGTTCCTTTTTTCATCTTTCCCTAAAGGTATGGCATCGCAGCTCCAGGCATCCTCTTCCGCTTAAGTTACCTCTAGTGGGCTCGTCTGCTTCAATAGGGTCAAATTCGAGCGTCATGCGTCTGGCGGGAGCCCTGGCCCTCGGGTTTGGGCGGGGACGCCCTGGCCCTCGGATTCGGGGTTTAACTTGTCCTGTGGTTCACCTGGCCTGGTCTTTTCCACCTCTGTAGGCTGTGAGTGGGTAATATTCAACACATTTTTAAAAAATGTTTGACAGTTGCAATCAACAGATTAAGAACACATTTTGCAGGTTAATTACTATAGCTAGCTACCTATCCACTAACGATGTGGCAAATATAAAATATTGCAGATTTTCCATATAAAGGGCAGGTTAAAATTTGTGACCTTGTATTTTATCTTGTCTACTGGCTAGCTAATAACACGTGCACTTGGACTTTCCACTTTTAGATGCTACACCTGCCTGTTATTATTACCTTACTGCCAAGTCATGAAGAATCCATAGAGTAGTAAATTGATATTCTGTGGGAATCTTCTCATACCTGTCGATACAGCACAGCTAGATTATTTAAATAAAGCGCTGTCAGGGTGATGTGGAGGCAAAACAACATGGATGATTGTGATTTACATCCGCTTGATTTTCTTGAGCCTTCTTTCTGCAAGATTAAGGGTGGGAAAATGAACAGAGAGTAAGTTATGAAGTTAACTAGCTGGCGTTAGATAAATCACAGAATTGTGGTTGTGTTTTTTAAAATCTACTTCTGTTTTAGTTTTAATTTTGAATAAAGCCCATAACTAGATCTGCATGGCTTGCGGCTATTGTAATCAAGTTGAATTTCAGCTTGTACACCAATATAGTAATTGAAGGTTATTATGGCACATCCTATTGAGCCTCGAAGAACAAACAGTCTCATTTATTTGATTCGTGTTCCTTTTTTCATATTTCCCTAAAGGTATGGCATCGCAGCTCCAGGCATCCTCTTCCGCTTTCAATTAACTCTAGTTAATTGCTTCAAGAAGATCAAATTCGAGCGTCATGCGTCTGGCGGGGACGCCCTGGCCCTTGGATTCGGGCTCCAATTCAACCTATGGCTCACCTGGCCTGGTCTTTTCCACCTCTGGAGGCTCTGAGATGTGCAATATTCAATACATTTAAATAAATGTTTCATTCACATTATGGAAATTTCTTATTTCCTGTAGTATCTTCAACGGTTCAGTTTTGCCAGCATGCTCTATGTACCTCTTTGAACATAATTGAATAATATGCCTTGCAAGGGACTGTTTTAATTAAAAGAATTAAGATAATCATGTGTCATACACGTTTTCTTTAATAAACGGTTGGTGGTGCTGTGCCAGTTTCACTAATTACTTAAATCACTCAGGCAAGGTTGAAGCTGCTGTAAATGATTTTGAAGTTATCAACTTCTGCTGTACCACTGAAGGAGTCCACCCCCTCCCTTTAGAGCATCTGTTTTTTTAATGGATATAAATCTGGAAAATTACAGACTTGACAGATTAAAAAGCTAACAACAAAAAAAATAATCAGAGATGACTTTTATAAGCCGTCACCTTAAAAAGGCACATTTAAAGAGTGGATCCAGTGCTCCAGCTTGCATGGAGTAGGCTGGAACATGTTCCTAATTAGGAACCACAACATGGCTGCTCAGGAAATCTGAATGCCAGACAGACAAAAACAAGGGCTTCAAACCTTTCCTGTAACACCAAAGCAACGCAAGCCAAGTCTTAGAGGATTTGTCTGTCAGTCATCAGCTATGGCTGTGTCACCTGACTGAGAAACACCTGGGTTACCTCTGACCCATGGGGTGGTAAATGGTCTACCAAAAACGACCTCAAATAGTGACAATTTGGTGGTGGCACTGGGCATCATTCTGATCTCACACAACACTGCTGGCAGTAGATTGAGGTAATAAAAGCAATATGGGCATCCGGTGATATGGAAGAGGATCGCCTTTTAAATAAAATGCAAGTAGCTCAGGTTGAACATAATGGTACCAAGAACCGGTTGGTGTAAGTATTGAATATTAATATGCATACATTGAATAATGTATGGTTTGGAGAACAATAGTGGAACCTGAACAAGTATTATTAAAAAATTAAATTGTGTATTGAGTGTTTTAAAGTGTGTATTGAGTTAACAGTCTTGAACTTAGGAAGACCTAGGAAGGACAAGATCTATCCATTTCTTTCCTGTTTTCCATCATGGCCTTTGTTTCAATGTATAATTCATTTTGTCAACAATGCCAGATGACTGAGGATGGTAAGGGATGTGAAACTTCCAGTCAATAGTTAGGTAGGTGCATAGTTTCTGAGTTACCATAGAAATGAAACAGGGTCCCTGATCTGAATCTATTACCCGAGGCGCACCGTACCTCGGTATTATCTCCTTGGCTAGGATTTTAACCACAGCGCGGGCATCTTCCTTAGAACAAGGAAACGCCTCAGTCCACTTGGAAAACCTGTCTAGAATCACTAGCAAATACTTCAACTGACCACAAGGTGGCAGGTGCGTTTTGTCTAGCTGTAGATACTGAGAGGGATCTGCTCTAGTAGAAAGTGCCATTATTGTTGGTGATTTCAATATTCACTTTGATAGTGCCCAACACCCTCTGAACTTGGCCTTTAGTTCTATATTAGAATCAATTGGTTTCAATGTACAAAGAGAACCCACACACTCTGGTGGACATACTTACCCTGCTCTCATATTGACTGACTAAATTAGTACTTATTGTAGGGTATTGTTTATTACAATGATGTTGATTAACAAACTCTATCACTTATTGTTTATTGCACTTATCATTGTTTAAAATAGACCTTATGTGTTTTGTACTTCTAGGTATCAGCATTGATCCCAGTATTCTAGTTCACTGGTATGTTGGACTCTAACCTACTGTACTGTACTAGGATATATTCTATGAGTAAATGACAAAGCACTTTTGTAAGTCGCTCTGGATAACAGCGTACTGCTAAATGCTGTAAATGTAAATGTAAACATACGCTTGACTTAGTACTGCCATACGGTGTAGACATGGAGAAGGTAGTTATACTACCCCAGTCAGGTGCCATCTCAGGCCATTCCCTAATTTCATTTAAACTATGCATGAGCCACACTATCGTAACCTCGCCTCGCTATCATACCAGACACACGATCACATCGTCCACTGCACCTGGATTTATTGGGAATCTCCCAGACTAATAATTTGCGCCTAGGATTCCCTCAAACCCAACGGAACTTGATCAAATTACTGAATGCTTAGAATCAGTATTCTGCTGTGCACCTAATGATGTTGCTCCATTTAAGAATAAAAAAATTAGCTACAAAAATGTAGTACCTTGGTATAATGATCTCATTCGCAATTTAAAACAAAACACTCAAAGAATAGAACATAAATGGCACCGCACTAAGCTCGTAGTCTTCCAGCTTGCATGGAAGGAGAGCCTACTCACCTATAGAAAAACACTTATTACTGCTCGAACAGCTTATCTCTTGAGCCCAATAGAAAATAACAAAAATAATCCTAGATTTCTTTTTAGTATCTGTACAGTCAGGTATTTTATTAACTACTTCCCATCTTGGGGGTCCATGGGTTTTGAGAGTTATGATAAACTGGGATGTTATGATGCTGTCACTTCACCTCTCTTTTGTCACTCGAGTGTGTTGACTGAGAGCGGCGGAGTGCTGATGTTCCAGGGTGCCCTCGTGCCTGTGTTTCCTTCTGGCTCTTTCCTTTTAGCTGTGCTGCCATAGCTAGATCTGCCAGGGCCCATCTTTGCACATTATAGTTCCATAATTTACACACCCTTGTACCTGGACATGCCTAATAATCTAGTCTCTCTTTCTGCCGAGGTACACCTACTCCTGATGTCATGATGTTACTGAGCCTCAACCCGTCTCAGCTGCCATGGCTCTTCCCACCACCCCCTGATGTGCCCTGCTGTAGGCCACCACAGCTCCACCCTAGCCAACTGCTTCTCCCTTGCCCTTAATGGATGCTCTCTTGTGGGATGGGCTTTGGACACATGCAAACCATCGCGTCAAGACTAGGGCCTCTAGCAAATTGGACTGGACATTAACTGCTTATTTTTTCATTTTTTATTTATTTCTCTCTTAAAATTGATATTATTGTGGTGAGCGTTGCCAGGCAAAGGAGGATGGGCTTCCCCTTTGGGTCTTGGTTGCTCTCAAGGTTTCTTCCTCATGCTCTAGGGAGTTCTTCCTCGCCACTGTCGCCCTTGACTTGCTCACTGGGGGCTTGGACTTGGACATTTGTAAAACTGCTTTGTGACAACATCTGCAGTAAAAAGCGATATATAAATACATAAGGATAGTGATATTAAATGCAACCGCAGAAAAATGAACCAATAACATCATTCTTGCACAAAGAATTGTCCATCCCACTACCAATGTTACAATGTATTCACCAAATCTACTTTTACATATTGTTATTTGCATTCGGCACTATTAGATACAAACCATACATTAATCAATATGTTCCAACACATTCCAAGAGAAGGCTTCTCTTGACCTTATCCTAAAGAAGATTGTTTTTCTATATGGTCTTGAGCCTGGTGGAGAGGTCATATATCTTACCCTGAGGTCCACCAAAGCCTACCTAGGATCCTTTGCTTAAGCCTGCAGATGCCTCTGCCCTGCACGCAAATCAATCTGAAAGGACACAGAATCTTTATACTCCCTTATGTTTTATGTTATTAATATGTCTAATGCATTGTTCGGTCTCTTTTGCCTGTAAACACTCCTTATTACCTCAAGGGCATGCCACTGTGTGAGTCCTCAGCCCGCCCGAACCAACACCACTGCTGCGACCACCTCCGTCGTCGGGCCACGGCCGTCGATCTTCTTTTCTGATTCATCAAGAAGTCTTTTGTAGGGCTGAAAGAAGATCGATATGTATTACATGTTTTAAAATTCAAATTCTTATATGTTGTGTCTTGTTTTGTACATTGTTGTATGTCAGTAGATAATGTTGTTTTTAGTTTATAGATTTGTAAAAAAATAAAAATAAAAATCTCAATACTATCTTAATAGGTTTCCAACAGTCCCATGGTAGGCAGTAGTTCACCTGGGTGCTGGGAATATTGACATGCCTATCGATATCTTGTTGCTATTTTTTTTTTGCCTTGGCTCCTGCCACAGTTCCAGCAGTCTGTGATGTCATCCTACGATAGGTCAGGAAGCGGCTCCGTTCTTCACCACCGGCCCGCAGCCTACTCGCTCGGCCGGAGGAAAGTCAACTGGTACCCTTACCTGTGAGAGGAAGAGGAACAGCGACAGACAGGAGGGATTCCTGCATTGAACATCAGATGGATTATTGAAGTTGATTATTGTAGTAAAAAAAAATATCTGAAACTTTAAAAGGGCTGGCAATTAATATGATTCATGTTTCAACAGAAATATAAAACACAATTTAGGACTTGCAGATGCTTTATTTTCGTTAAAACTATTTGTAGATTATGTTGTGAACTATGCCCTAATTTGTTGTTTGTTGTTTGGGACCAGTCTGTGATGATCTGTAACCAACACAGCAGCATAACCAAATTTGAACTTCTGCTGTATTGCAAAGCAATATCAAATGTAAAAATATGATAATTATGGCCACATTACATCTCTATCACTTATTGTTTATTGCACTTATCATTGTTTAAGATAGACCTTATGTGTTTTGTACTTCTAGGTATCAGCATTGATCCCTGTATTCTACAGTATTCTAGTTCACTGGTATGTTGGACTCTAACCTACTGTACTGTACTAGGATATATTCTATGAGTAAAGGACAAAGCACTTTTGTAAGACGCTCTGGATAAGAGCATCTGCTAAATGCTGTAAATGTAAATGTAAATGTAATCAAAAACCAGCCATTTTTGCACATTTTCAGCAAATTGATGTTTCAGGCTTTATTGATGATTTGAGCGTTGCCTTGTAAAGAACGATAACATCCTCGTGAAACGTGACGAGATGGGGGAAACATCTTCACTACCTATCATAAGACAAAAAAGTTATTGATTTTTAAAAAATGGATATAACTGTGATATTCTGTCTAACAACTAAATTGTCATATGTGTTTCTAGCAATATGTTCTTACCTGTAGTTGCAGCAGCAGCTACAGTGTTAGGGTGCTCCTTGCTTTTCTTTTTGAGTTTCTAACAAAAACAAAACAATGATTTAGTAGAAAAATATCAGAGCATAAGTAAATTTATAACTAAAAGTACAGATACAAACCAGTAATAATGCAACAGAATATAATTTAGAACAAATTATGTCATTTATGCAAAGTGATATATACACATTCAGTGTGAAATGAAATTCAAATATGCACTACTTTAAAAATTAATAATGTAACAAAATCTAAATAAGAAATAAGTCAAATGTTTTACCTTTAAGTTCTTTGAGACCTTACTGAAGGGGAATAGGAAATGCAATCTCCCCTTCTGGGCTTTCATGGTTTTGCTCTGATTGTCCAGAGCAGGCTCAGTACATGGTGACCTAGCAGACATCTCAGACTGTAGTGATGGAGAGCTATGTATATCGATGCTGAACAGGGAAGACCAGTCATTGTGTACACTGGGGGACTCTTGAGCCTTCTTCACAGAGGGTGGGACAACCAACTCCATAACTTGGCTTGCCATGACGTCGGAGGAGGTGTTCATACTATCTGTGCATAGCTCTGATGATGCCTGTGATGATTTCAAGTCATCCTGCTCTAGGTAGATTGGCATGACCATACCACAGAGCTCACAAGATGAGACCCCTTCAAGGTCAGGATTTATTAAATGACGGGACAAAAAATGTGTCCTTCCTTTTATGCGGGGATTGATGTCTTGCGACAGTTCAGCAAATTCCTCCATCTCATCATCAAAGCGCTGAAGCATATCCGAAACCGGAGAGCCAGCTATAGGAATGGTACTTATAGGTCTAGATGTACCATCGTCATGGACATCTGAGGATAACGATGTCAAACTCTCAGTATCTCCTATCAGAAGCTCACTCATTGCTTCTGAATTTGTATCTTCCATAGTCGAGTGGAATTTCATCACAATTTGGTCTCTCTCATGGTCATCCAGGCAACTGCAATGCGTATCAATAACTGCAGTCCTAACATCTCTGCTTAGAGAGTCTATATGAGCTGTCCCCTCCTTCACGTGGACTGAAGCTGAATGATTTATCTCACAAGATCTGGTACGGAAAGCATTCAGCAAATCTGCAGTTTCCTTCTTGGAATTTGCAAGCAACACTGATCTTAGATCAACATCTAACATTTCTTCCAGAGATGAAAGAAGACCCATCACAGTTACTTCACTGACAATGTCGGCAATGAATGAACCCATATGAGAGATCATGACCTTTGTCTCCTGTGAAAGAAAGGAGAGATAACATAGAAAGGCGAACATTGAAAATTGCTCCAAAATGGTTTTGGTTGTTTGGTTTAGAATTAATATGAATCCCATTTAAAATATGATGATGTGTAAGCAATGTAGTATGACTTACTGGACTAGGGATTGCTTTCCGGATAGATGTCCACTGCCTAAAAGAATGTGAATAAAAGCATTCTTTAGAACTACAATTAATATTTATTCTAAAAATCTCATACATTCAAAAGTATACCAAAAATAAAAATGATAAATTGAAGAAGAAGAAGAAGAAGAAGAAGAAGAAGAAGAAGAAGAAGAAGAAGAAGAAAAGGTTTAAAAATGGCATACTCATTAGTCAGATCCATCACAAAATGGGTCAAGATTGGTGCAATATCGAGCTTCTCCAAGTCTGGGATGATTTTTTTGGCTCTATCAAGGAGCATTTTGCTGTCATTCCTCACAGGTTTATTCTGGTCTTGTCTTGTGCTTTTTGACTTGCTCTTGTTTTGAGAACCATAGAAGAGGTTGAATAAAAAGAAATTAAATATCAGGATAACATAACAACTGTGCTGACATCTCACTTATTAGCAACAATTCGATTTTCTGATGAAAAACAAATTTGGCCATTTTAAACTCACCTTTTTAAATACTGAAGAAGCCCGTGCCACTTTTGGAGGTGAAGGAATTTTACTATGGAAACAACAAAAATATATAAGGAAATGTTGTTCGTTTGTTATTCTTCAAACATCAACAGCCTGAACTAAAATCCATGATCAAATTATTTTGAGAGAGCTTGTGTCTAAGTTTATAGATTGTTATTCTTATTCTCTATTTAATGGATGAATCACTCATAGAGCTCAGGTCCATGTTGTATTTTGTTAATTGCACAATACAATCAAAATTATTTTATTCTACTTTAGCACATTATAAGGAAAATAAGACTAATTCCTTTAACATTACTTCCTAATCTTTTAAAATAACAAGGCTGATGAAACATGTTTCATCTGTTTCATGTTTCATCGTTCCGATACTTTGGAATAGTCCAGAAAGTATTTAGAGTGCAAGCTCTATTGGTGTTTAATACAGATTAAAGAGTGGCTTGTTTAGCTTGATCTAATTGTTCAGCTTGTTTAGCCGGTTTAATTTAAATTCTGTTTCAATTAATTTCATTTTCTACATTTATATTTTGTGACTTTTAACTGTTTTATTTGATCAATGTTTTATTACTGAATACTGTTCGTTCATTGCAGTGTAAAGCACCTTGAGATTTTGGGTTCTATAAGGAATATGCTATATAAATAAGAATAATTTTAAATTAATATTGTTATTCTAAGATTTTTTAACATTGTAGTGCAAAGGCCTTACATCTTCCTGCCAAAAAGACGCTTCTGTTTCTCCATTTGTCCTGGTCCAAGTTTTCTTAGGACTCTCCTGGAATACTTTGTTCTGAAAAGGCGATATGAAGTCAAAAGCATAAATCATTTTTACAGTTTGGTGGACAGACAGCAATCTAACATGTAAGCAGGCAGGCTTGAGGATCAGAAGGCAGACAGTTATACATGTGAATGGCAGTCAGTTCAGAAAGACTGTCAGTATGCAGACCAACACTCATGGAGGACAGAAAACAGGCAAGAAAGCAATCAGAATGGCAGCACACCTTTACAGGCAAATTTCAACAGGCAAGCAGCTGGGTATGCATATCCCTAAACCATTAGTTCCAAAGGCTAAATCTTACTGCATTGAATACAAAAAGTTTATGAATGGTTTAAACTGATTTTATTAGTGGTTAATAATTAGGTCACAAACAACTTAAACATCATTAAGTAAACAGTCATGACACATACACAAAAGGGGCAGCAGGAATGTGTCGACCTGTAGAATGTGTTGGTGGGTATATGGAAGTAACTTATTAGCTAACAAATATCTGACCCCACGTAATGGTGACTGTTGGAGAAGGCAAACTAAGATAAGTAACCAGTCAGGTTAGCGGTACATATGAAGGTGAGCTAACTAGCCCATATGGCAAGCAACAGGTCAGCTGCTCTTTTTACGCATTTAAACTGTTCATTTATAGCCATTAACAAGGTACTGTTAAACTCTAGACTTTGGAACTCTCAAATGGAACTCTCTTTTGAGTTAAGGGCCAAAAAATTTGCTCATAACATAAAACCCGTTTTCGCTTCACTGCTTCAAGTAATAAGTCCTTTTTTTTTTTGATAATTCTATTACATATTTTTTTTTTCCGTTTCAGACAACGGGACGAGTATGACAGCGACTGAAACGCACCCATTAACACTAGCTTATGTGTTAACCAACAGTCACTTCCAAATATTCAACCTGTGGCTCGGCACCGCTAAAATGATTTTATAACCGTGAGGGCATCTGACAGAATCAACACATAACCGACAACTGCTGTGAAAGTTAGAAAGCACAGAATACATACATTGTTTTTGCTCACACAGCGCACAAAGTGTTAATGGTCAAAATTATCGAATTAAATTGTTTATATTAAGCAGATTCTCTCTAGTGAGTGAACAGAGGTAGACGCAGAGAGAGGGGCGCTACTGTGGATCGACTCTTCTCTGCTAAGTAGAGCTGTTCGTCTCAAACTGCCCGCACTTAGGAACGTTATACGCACCTGCAGCGTGGACGTACCACATCGAAATACGTCACCAATTGTGGGCAGACGAGAAAGGGCGGGTATGGTGATGAAATTTGGTTTAATCACTTATATTACTTGTCTTGTACCTTTAAAACAGCAAAATCTAAATAGCATAAAAAGCAGTCGCTTACGCTTGACATAAAGCCTTGTGTGAGAAAACAGGTGGAACGTCAATGCATTCCATAACTATATAAAACTACAGCAGACAGACCGTTCATCATAAAATTAGAAAAGCTCTAGCTATAGTAGCTAAGCGGACATTTAGACAGACAGACAGATACATACACATACAATTAGATGGAAAATAGCCTTCTGTAATTACAAAATTGACTTATTCAACCGTACCTTGTTCTGGAAAGTTGACCTACGATTAGGTTTAATTCACTCTATTGTCTTCCAACTTTATAACTGCTGAAATCTGTCAAGTGAAATGACATATAAATGCTTGCGCTCACCTTTATATACTTGTAGTGACGTCAAAGCTGTTGTGATGTCATATGCATTGTGACATTTCTAGAATGCTGCACTGACATTTTGGTTATTGGGAAAATAAGTCAATAGTTCAAAAAATATTTGAAATCCCTATTTTTAGCAGCAGCCGAGTAAGTAGCTGATAGATGGGTACTGGTAGATGGGTACATCTTTCTTCAAAAGAACCCTTACATGACTTTCAACTTTTTTTTCATATAGAGACCCTTTTGTGTGTAACAAAAAATAATGTGATTTGTCAAACATCCAGTTTCAAACAATATTTGCCCCAAAAAAGGCCAAACCAAAGACATAAAGAATAATCATTGTGACATTGTGACAATTGTGACATTTCTAGAATGCTGCACTGACATTTTGGTTATTGGGAAAATAAGTCAATAGTTCAAAAAATATTTGAAATCCCTATTTTTAGCAGCAGCCAAGTAAGTAGCTGATAGATGGGTACTGGTAGATGGGCGCATCTTTCTTCAAAAGAACCCTTATATGACTATCAACTTTTTTTTCGTATAGAGACCCTTTTGTGTGTAAAAAAAAATAATGTGATTTGTCAAACATCCAGTTTCAAACAATATTTGCCCCAAAAAAGGCCAAACCAAAGACATAAAGAATAATCATAATAAATTAATTCTCTGCAAAGTTTACAAAGATTTGTACTGCAAAGAATGACATTTACTGTTTGTGAACAAGTCAGTAACAATAATATCCAGTAAAGTGGTGGTATATTTCAGAGAAAAGTTACATATTAAACTTATTTTCCTCAAAATCTTCATTTTGATTAACATTTGAGGTATGAAACCTAATATTTAAGCAGTTCCTGAAACATTGGTTGTACATGCACTTGCATAAAGTGATCAATCGGTCTGGCTACAAACCGGCACATTCTACAGAAACGGCCCTCATAGCAGTGACGGAAAAATTTGCTGCTAAAGCTGCCAAACTGTCATGTGTTTTGATTCTTCTAGTCCTTTCAGCAGCCTTTGACATTCTTCTCTAATCTAACACGGTCTTGCAGATTTCTCCTTTGTAACATACGAAGGATTCGGCCCGTTCTCTCACAGGAAGCTACCCAGGTGCTTGTGCAGTCTCTTGTAATCTCAAGGCTAGACTACTGCAACTCGCTACTTGCTGGTCTTCCTCTGAGACATCAGACCTCTACAATTTGTCCAAAACACATCAGCAAGACTGGTCTCGACTGGTCTCCCTTTATTGGCTTCCAATAGCTGCACACATCAGATTAAAACCTGAATGTTTGCCTACAAAGCCAAAAATGTCCCTCAATATTTGATGTCAATGTTAAAAGCCCGATCTGTACCTTGAGTACGTCGAACCTCAAGTATGGCTTGGCTTGAAACACCATGCTTCAAGTCTCATGGAAGACAAGTATCGAGAGTATTCTCTATCTTGGATCCTAGATGGTGGAACAAATGTCTGCTTACTGTCTGGACAGCAGAGTCCCTTGTGGTCTTCAAACGCAGACTGAAGACCCATCTATTTGTGGAATATTTAAATGAGCACTGATCCTACACCTATGTTGAGTAACTGAACCTCTGGTACTTATTATAGAGTATTGTTTTCCGAACTTATCGATATCTGTTATAGAGTATTTTGCACTTCTAGGCATCAGCACTGATCCCTGTATTTCAACAGTATTCTAGTTCAATGGTATCTTGGACTCTAACGTACTGCACTGGCTAGGATGTATTCATTCCTTGAGTAAATGATAAAGCACTTTTGTAAGTCACTCTGGATAAAAACATCTGCTAAATATCGTGAATGGAAATGTAAATAAGCCTAGAAAAGAATGGAATTAATAACAACATGACATACAAAAAAATAAACTTGGTAAAAAAAAAGCAAGAAAACAGACAAAATCTTTCATAGGTACTGAAAACAAAAAGAAATTTTACACATCAATATGAAATTAACAATAAGTCTCTAACATATGTTACTTATACTGAAACTTGCTAATGTGGTTGGAAATATTTCCAAGAGGAACCTGTGGATACCCAATGTCCTCCTCATGATACATTCCATAATTGAAGCATTCCGAGGGATTCGCCTTTGGAATCAGACTCTGTTTGGACTGCTGACACCTCTAAACCGATCACACAAGTTAAAGACGGGATGCAGGGCTTTTGGGCAGCTGGACATCAACTTATTCTCACAATTTTTCTTCATCTGAAGTTGAACTGAGTGAATTGAGTGAAGTAACCTCATGTACCACAGAAACTATTCAGCCTCCTCTCAACGGCTGCCAACGCTTTTCTCATCTTCATAGTTTCTACATCCTCCAGAGCATCTTTGAAATGGAATTTCATTGCTCCTGCAAACCTGGTGTACATGTAAATGGAGTACTGTATCTGCTTTTACCTCCTGGAATTATACTGCTTATAAACAGAGAAAGAAATGATGCTCATGAAAGAGAAAATGTAGACGTATGGCTTGATCCTCATGGCTGGTGGATTGTTTCTATGGTACCTCTTAAGCAGCTGTGGTGTTTCTCACGACTCATTTTGCCTTTAGGTTTGCTTTAAATGCAATTGTGAATGGAACAGCTATAAGCAGCACTACGATACACTCCTCTCTGAGACAACCAACAGCATTTTGTTGCAGGAAATGAAGAAAATTGCCAGGGAAAAAGCAGACATAGCATATTCAAAATACACAACACCAGTCAGGAGGAATGAATTGGAAGTAGCTGTAAGGCTGCAAAGACCAAATGATGTTGAAAGTGCATACAGGGCAATCTCTGAGCATACCTACATGGTACAGGAAATGGAGGAGCAAAGATTCAGTTCTGCAGAACCACAACCAGCACGGCAACCAGCACTCCAACCAGGACAGCAACAACAATGGCAACCAGCACGGCAACAGGAATGGCAACCAGCACATCGACCAGCTCAGCAACCAGCAAAGCAACAAGAACAGCGCCAAGCATGGCAACAAGAAAAGCAACCAGCATGGCAACAAGAACGGCCAACAGCATGGCAACAAGAAGAGCAACCAGCATGGCAACCAGCATGGCACCCAGGACAGCAAGAAGAATAGCAACCAGCATGGCAACCAGCACGGCAACCAGGACAGCAACAAGAACATTAGCATTATATGACTAATAGAATATCCTAAATTTCAGCAAAAGCTCAGTAAATATGTTTTGCTGAAAAACCCAGTTAAAACTCAAAGGTTAATGCAGAAATGATTATAT
This sequence comes from Electrophorus electricus, assembly GCF_041902795.1. Lineage (NCBI taxonomy): Eukaryota > Metazoa > Chordata > Actinopteri > Gymnotiformes > Gymnotidae > Electrophorus > Electrophorus electricus. The sequence goes on along the minus strand of NC_137505.1, from coordinate 14,648,804 downwards.
AATTTGGGAGCACTGGACTTACTGTGTGGTAGGAGGGACTTGCTCCCAAAGTCCTAAAGAGGAACATTGCTGGGATCATGCAGGCAGTCTGTGCTTTCGCAAGGCAATCAGCATGTGGAGTCTGGTGTTTTCTGCTGAGGTTAGATGTGATGTGAGCTGTTCCTTGAGGGCTGATCCACACTGCAGACGTCATGGACAAATACAGAGCGCTCTGGACGGGCCTGCTAAAGCTATGCGCACCATCGTCACTAGAGTGCACTTTACACACTTTCATCATTGCTAGAGTGAGCCTTACACACTTTCATTGCCGCAAGAGTGCGCTTTACTCACACACTTTCAGACTCTTATATGGATTTGGTCCAACCACATTCTTCCAATCGAGAACCCTCTGGTTGGATTTCTGTGCCATAAATTTGAACATCCTGCTCTTCCAGGCATGTCTACACACACCAGCACACATGTCTGTTCAGAACCAGAGGCTTCAGATGGGTCTAAATGAACAGTTTAATCATGAGTGCTTAAGGAGGTGCTGTGAAGCTCAGAGATATAAACCACTTGGTCTCCCTGTTGCTGGGTGTAGATGTTTTGCAGATCTGCAGCAGTCCTGCCTCACCAGTCGGAGCACAAAGCAGAAGGTTCAGCTCCTGGGAGCCCTGCTTGAGTGTGTTTCAGCCCGCTGCCCTGCATTTGAAGAAGACTATGATCAGGTCCAGTTAAACGGCCCCCTCAGCCATTCAGAACACCTCAGAACCTCACGCAGTACCCTGCAGGAACTGAACACAGGCACCTTTGTGTTTTCACTGCTGTTGAAGTCCAGGAGCAAAGCCCCCTCTGATGTTCTCCTGTGCTGTCCTCCAAAGGATGCCCATGACTTCCTGAGTTACTGCAGCTGAAAGAGGAGGAAGAGAGGCTCGGGGCCTCTTTCTTCTCTTACATCTGCCCTGTGGAAAACTTTTGAGTTTCATATCAAGTCTGTGCTCACATGCACCAGGTAATTATGTATCACTGTTCCATATCTCATTTGTGTTAATGGACTGGTCTTAACCAGTCTTAACGTGTTTGTTTAAAGAGCAAATTTTCTCACCGAGAGCAGGCGCTTTCTCTGGACCCGATGTCCATAACAGTGGGAGGATCCTCCTGGAGGGCCTCCTCCACCTTCATTGCTGGATCCTACAAGCGATCGACCCCCGAGTCTGACTGGAGGCTGATGTGGTATAAACCTTCCTCCTGCCATCTTCCTCATAACCCTCTCGGTAGTCCCAAGACGGATAATAGGACCTGGATATTGGTCGTAATCGTACCAGTTCCAGTAGTCTGTCGAGGGTTTGTAGAATTCTACAAACTGCGGAGTGTGCCCATAAAGATGGACGGTTTCCCTACAGGGGCTGTGGAAGAGTGGTCATGCCTTTTCTTCCAGTTCCTCTTTTTGCGCTTCTTTCCTGGCATCCTTTGGCGGTTGGTGTTTCGATTGGCAGGATACAAAGGCAAGCTGTGTAGAAGACAATGACGTTTATTGACAGACACAATGAAGACAACTTAGCACATATGCTCACGTAAGGTTAAACACAAGCAACCAATGACTACACAAGACTTCACATTCATAAACCGTAACGACACGAAAAGAGGAAGAAGTTTGATATATGGGGAGGGCATGGCAATGCAGACGAACACACACACATGCACACCCACACACACACACGTCTGGGACGAGGGGGCTGTATCGTGACAGATAGAGGATAGCGTTTGAGTTTAAAAGAAATCCTTCTTTGTCATTTCAAAGGGTAGCTGTTCTACCCAATATAACTGTCTTAATGTCAATACCCAAAAATCTGAGCAAGCTTGTTCTCTTTGCATGGAACACTCTGTTAGCTGCAGCAATGAAACTGCATTGTCAGGGAATTTGTAAAGCACAGATAAAATTCTTCCAGCTATCATTATTGGATGGCATAGTCAATTACTGTCAGACAAGACAAAGGTGTAAGGACACCGCATACTAATATCTGATATTAAAGTGGAATAATACGGATTTACAATGGTCTGTGTTTGATATGGCAAAATTATATACCATGTCTTTGTCTGTGCATTTGAAATATTACATTTTTATACTGTATAGTCTGTACTTTATACAGTGCTGATATATTGAAGCATATTTTGTTTATTATCTTTTTATGATTTAAAAAGGCTTCATGAGGAAGGTAACAGTTTTTTATCTTCAGTCTGCAATAATGTAATAGTATGAACAGTTTATCTGTAACTATGCAAAACTGTTGTAAAACAGCAGAAATTGTCCTAGCTCATAGTACATATGATCCCCATGTGCCCTTCTTCTGTTTCCCTGCAGTAATCGAGGTGGTATCTGGGGAGTCTGTCCATCTGAACCCCGTGCTGTTCGAGGCAGTGCCGGGCGACTTGTACTCGGAGAGCGGCAAGAAGAACTCCAGTGACAAGAGCGACTCCACGTCGTCCTGCTCCAACCAGTGTAACAGCGTGAATGATGCCCAATCGTGCATGCATGGGCACACCCAGGCACACGCAGTGGATATGCTGCCCATGTGAGTGCATGTCCCAATGTATGCTCTGGCAACCTTTCACGTATTTTATTGTGTGCCCTGCATAGGAGTCTGGATATATAGAGAAACACACCTTTGACACCAGCATCCTCACGCAGTTCTGCATTCTATTCAAAAGTACCTTTTTATGACTTTCTATTTTTTTTTCTTCATGTAAAGAGACCCTTTTATGTGTAACAAAAAAATAATGTGATTTGTCAAACAACAAAATATGCCCCAAAAAAGACCAAACCAAAGACTTAAAGAATACTAATAAGAGATTAATTATCTGCAAAATTTACAAAGATTTGTACTGTAAAGCATGACATTTACTGTTTGTGAACAAATCAGGATCAATAATATCCAGTAAAGTGGTGGGTATATTTTGGAGAAAAGTTACATATTAAACTTATTTTCCTCAAAATCTTCATTTTAATTAACATTTGAGGTATGAAACCTAATAAGTAAGAAGTTCCTGAAACATTGGTTGTACATGCACTTGCATAAAGTGATCAATCGGTCTGGCTACAAACCGGCACATTCTACAGAAACGGCCCTCATAGCATGTGACGAAAAAACGTCATGCTGGTAAAGCTGCCAAACAGTCATCTGTTTTGATTCTTCTAGTCCTTTCAGCAGCCTTTGACATTCTTCTCTAATCTAACACGGTCTTGCAGATTTCTCCTTTGTAACATATGAAAGATTCTGCCCTATCTCTCGCAGGACGCTACCCAGGTGCTTGTGTAGTCTTTTGTGATCTCAAAGCTAGACTACTGCAACTCGCTACTTGCTGGTCTTCCTCTAAGAGCCATCAGCCCTCTACAACTTGTCCAGAATGCAGCAGCACGACTGGTCTTCAATCTTCCGAAGTTTACACGTTACTCCACTGCTGCACTCCCTTCACTGGCTCCCAGTAGCTGCACACATCAGATTTAAAACCTTGATGCTTGCCTACAAAAGCCAAAAATGGATAATCCCCTTCATACATAAAGTCAATGGTCAAAGCCCGATCCGTTGCTTGAGCACTTTGAACCTCAAGTACGGCACGGCTTGAAATTCCTTGCTTCGGTTCTCATTGACGACAAGCATCGAGACTATTTTCTGTCCTGGCTCCAAGATGGTGAAATGAACTCCCACTTGCTGTCCGGTCAGCAGAGTCCCTTGCAGTCTTCAAATGCAGACTGAAGACCCATCTATTTGCAGACTAGTTAAAGGACAACTGACATTGCTCCCATATTGACTGACTAAATTTGTACTTATTGTAGGGTATTGTTTATGTTGTTTAAAAAACTCTAGCACTTATTGTTTATTGCACTTATCATTGTTTAAGATTGACCTTATGTATTTTGTACTTCTAGGTATCAGCATTGATCCCTGTATTCTACAGTATTCTAGTTCATTGGTATGTGGGACTCTAACCTACTGTACTGTACTAAGATATTCTATGAGTAAAGGACAATTCACTTTTGTAAGACGCTCTGGATAAGAGCATCTGCTAAATGCTGTAAATGTAAATGTAAATGTAATCAAAAACCAGCCATTTTTGCACATTTTCAGCAAATTGATGTTTCAGGCTTTATTGATGATTTGAGCGTTGCCTTGTAAAGAACGATAACATCCTCGTGAAACGTGACGAGATGGGGGAAACATCTTCACTACCTATCATAAGACAAAAAAGTTATTGATTTTTAAAAAATGGATATAACTGTGATATTCTGTCTAACAACTAAATTGTCATATGTGTTTCTAGCAATAAGCTCTTACCTGTAGTTGCAGCAGCAGCCACAGTGTTAGGGTGCTCCTTGCTTTTCTTTTTGAGTTTCTAACAAAAACAAAACAATGATTTAGTAGAAAAATATCAGAGCATAAGTAAATTTATAACTAAAAGTACAGATACAAACCAGTAATAATGCAACAGAATATAATTTAGAACAAATTATGTCATTTATGCAAAGTGATATATACACATTCAGTGTGAAAGGAAATTCAAATATGCACTACTTTAAAAATTAATAATGTAACAAAATCTAAATAAGAAATAAGTCAAATGTTTTACCTTTAAGTTCTTTGAGACCTTACTGAAGGGGAATAGGAAATGCAATCTCCCCTTCTGGGCTTTCATGGTTTTGCTCTGATTGTCCAGAGCAGGCTCAGTACATGGTGACCTAGCAGACATCTCAGACTGTAGTGATGGAGAGCTATGTATATCGATGCTGAACAGGGAAGACCAGTCATTGTGTACACTGGGGGACTCTTGAGCCTTCTTCACAGAGGGTGGGACAACCAACTCCATAACTTGGCTTGCCATGACGTCGGAGGAGGTGTTCCTACTATCTGTGCATAGCTCTGATGATGCCTGTGATGATTTCAAGTCATCCTGCTCTAGGTAGATTGGCATGACCATACCACAGAGCTCACAAGATGAGACCCCTTCAACGTCAGGATTTATTAAATGACGGGACAAAAAATGTGTCCTTCCTTTTATGCGGGGATTGATGTCTTGCGACAGTTCAGCAAATTCCTCCATCTCATCATCAAAGCGCTGAAGCATATCCGAAACCGGAGAGCCAGCTATAGGAATGGTACTTATAGGTCTAGATGTACCATCGTCATGGACATCTGAGGATAACGATGTCAAACTCTCAGTATCTCCTATCAGAAGCTCACTCATTGCTTCTGAATTTGTATCTTCCATAGTCGAGTGGAATTTCATCACAATTTGGTCTCTCTCATGGTCATCCAGGCAACTGCGATGCGTATCAATAACTGCAGTCCTAACATCTCTGCTTAGAGAGTCTATATGAGCTGTCCCCTCCTTCACGTGGACTGAAGCTGAATGATTTATCTCACAAGATCTGGTACGGAAAGCATTCAGCAAATCTGCAGTTTCCTTCTTGGAATTTGCAAGCAACACTGATCTTAGATCAACATCTAACATTTCTTCCAGAGATGAAAGAAGACCCATCACAGTTACTTCACTGACAATGTCGGCAATGAATGAACCCATATGAGAGATCATGACCTTTGTCTCCTGTGAAAGAAAGGAGAGATAACATAGAAAGGCGAACATTGAAAATTGCTCCAAAATGGTTTTGGTTGTTTGGTTTAGAATTAATATGAATCCCATTTAAAATATGTTGATGTGTAAGCAATGTAGTATGACTTACTGGACTAGGGATTGCTTTCCGGATAGATGTCCACTGCCTAAAAGAATGTGAATAAAAGCATTCTTTAGAACTATAATTAATATTTATTCTAAAAATCTCATACATTCAACAGTATACCAAAAATAAAAATGATAAATTGAAAAAGCAGAAGAAGAAGAAGAAGAAGAAGAAGAAGAAGAAGAAGAAAAGGTTTAAAAATGGCATACTCATTAGTCAGATCCATCACAAAATGGGTCAAGATTGGTGCAATATCGAGCTTCTCCAAGTCTGGGATGATTTTTTTGGCTCTATCAAGGAGCATTTTGCTGTCATTCCTCACAGGTTTATTCTCGTCTTGTCTTGTGCTTTTTGACTTGCTCTTGTTTTGAGAACCATAGAAGAGGTTGAATAAAAAGAAATTAAATATCAGGATAACATAACAACTGTGCTGACATCTCACTTATTAGCAACAATTCGATTTTCTGATGAAAAACAAATTTGGCCATTTTAAACTCACCTTTTTAAATACTGAAGAAGCCCGTGCCACTTTTGGAGGTGAAGGAATTTTACTATGGAAACAACAAAAATATATAAGGAAATGTTGTTCGTTTGTTATTCTTCAAACATCAACAGCCTGAACTAAAATCCATGATCAAATTATTTTGAGAGAGCTTGTGTCTAAGTTTATAGATTGTTATTCTTATTCTCTATTTAATGGATGAATCACTCATAGAGCTCAGGTCCATGTTGTATTTTGTTAATTGCACAATACAATCAAAATTATTTTATTCTACTTTAGCACATTATAAGGAAAATAAGACTAATTCCTTTAACATTACTTCCTAATCTTTTAAAATAACAAGGCTGATGAAACATGTTTCATCTGTTTCATGTTTCATCGTTCCGATACTTTGGAATAGTCCAGAAAGTATTTAGAGTGCAAGCTCTATTGGTGTTTAATACAGATTAAAGAGTGGCTTGTTTAGCTTGATCTAATTGTTCAGCTTGTTTAGCCGGTTTAATTTAAATTCTGTTTCAATTAATTTCATTTTCTACATTTATATTTTGTGACTTTTAACTGTTTTATTTGATCAATGTTTTATTACTGAATACTGTTCGTTCATTGCAGTGTAAAGCACCTTGAGATTTTGGGTTCTATAAGGAATATGCTATATAAATAAGAATAATTTTAAATTAATATTGTTATTCTAAGATTTTTTAACATTGTAGTGCAAAGGCCTTACATCTTCCTGCCAAAAAGACGCTTCTGTTTCTCCATTTGTCCTGGTCCAAGTTTTCTTAGGACTCTCCTGGAATACTTTGTTCTGAAAAGGCGATATGAAGTCAAAAGCATAAATCATTTTTACAGTTTGGTGGACAGACAGCAATCTAACATGTAAGCAGGCAGGCTTGAGGATCAGAAGGCAGACAGTTATACATGTGAATGGCAGTCAGTTCAGAAAGACTGTCAGTATGCAGACCAACACTCATGGAGGACAGAAAACAGGCAAGAAAGCAATCAGAATGGCAGCACACCTTTACAGGCAAATTTCAACAGGCAAGCAGCTGGGTATGCATATCCCTAAACCATTAGTTCCAAAGGCTAAATCTTACTGCATTGAATACAAAAAGTTTATGAATGGTTTAAACTGATTTTATTAGTGGTTAATAATTAGGTCACAAACAACTTAAACATCATTAAGTAAACAGTCATGACACATACACAAAAGGGGCAGCAGGAATGTGTCGACCTGTAGAATGTGTTGGTGGGTATATGGAAGTAACTTATTAGCTAACAAATATCTGACCCCACGTAATGGTGACTGTTGGAGAAGGCAAACTAAGATAAGTAACCAGTCAGGTTAGCGGTACATATGAAGGTGAGCTAACTAGCCCATATGGCAAGCAACACGTCAGCTGCTCTTTTTATGCATTTAAACTGTTCATTTATAGCCATTAACAAGGTACTTTAAAACTCTACTTTTCAAGAGGTAACCCATATTTCAAAAACTGATACTCCACCGTCAAATGTTTCTTTCTAAGAAAACAAGCTGTAAGGTAGCAAGCAAATTTCCAGAAAACACTAATGTCTGCTGAGAGCCCTGTTTTCTTTACTATTTAGGTTACTTTACTCATAACAAGAAGGCACAGAAAGCACACCCATATGTATGCACAGGTTATGTCTTGATTTTATATGTTGCAGCTGACCAAAAGGGTCGCTGCTACCTTTCATGGTGTTACAATAAATTATCATCAAAAAATGGAACTCTCTTTTGAGTTAAGGGCCAAAAAATTTGCTCATAACATAAAACCCATCTCCGCTTCACTGCTTCAAGCAATAAGTCCTTTTTTTTGGTAATTCTTTTACATATATTGGTTTCCACAACGGGACGAAAATGACAGGGACTGAAACGCACCCATTAACAGCTTACGTGTTACGTGTTACGTAGCTTACGTGTTATCCACGTCATTTCCAAATATTCAACCTGCGGCTCGGCACCGCTAAAATGATTTTATAACCGTGACGGCATCTGACAAAATCAACACATAACCGACAACTGCTGTGAAAGTTAGAAAGCACAGAATACATTGTTTTCACTCACACAGCGCACAAAGTGTTAATGGTCAAAATTATCAAATTCAATTGTTTATATTTAGCAGATTCTCTCTAGTGAGTGAACAGAGGTAGACGCAGAGAGAGGGGCGCTACTGTGGATCGACTCTTCTCTGCTAAGTAGAGCTGTTCGTCTCAAACTGCCCGCACTTAGGAACGTTATACGCACCTGCAGCGTGGACGTACCACATCGAAATACGTCACCAATTGTGGGCAGACGAGAAAGGGCGGGTATGGTGATGAAATTTGGTTTAATCACTTATATTACTTGTCTTGTACCTTTAAAATAGCAAAATCTAAATAGCATGAAAAGCAGTCGCTTATGCTTGACATAAAGCCTTGTATGAGAAAACAGGTGGAACGTCAATGCATTCCATAACTATATAAAACTACAGCAGACAGACCGTTTATCATAAAATTAGAAAAGCTCCAGCTATAGTAGCTAAGCGGACATTTAGACAGACAAACAACCCAAACTGCAATACAGACAGAGGTGGGTAGAGTAGCCAAAAAGTAAAACCACTAAATTATCTGTTAAGTGGACGTACCGAACCAGGAATGGGTTTGCTCTTCCTCGACTCGTTTTGGCCAAGGGTGAGCGAGGGACTGTGGGTTCCATCAGTGCACATTCCTTGACCAATGTATTCTTAATGATCCATTTTATTTCTCATTCACACTACATCAAAGCCAGTTCACTTAATTTTCAAATCCAGTGTGCATGCCTTAAAAGTATGCAAACTGTTCAAAACATATGCCTTAAATTAGAAAATGATATGCTGCTGATCATTGAAATAATCAACTTTCTGGAGAAGGAGAACCAGTCTCGATTGCAGTGGCTCGCACTGCTCTGTGCAAACAGTGTGCACAGAAAACAGGGATCCTCACGATTCTTTCCCAGCTGTTCGTCTTGGTTTTATTTGATAATGATTCTCTCATCAGAAATGCAAAATCTAAGTACTGAACTCTGTTAAAATTCTTATAATAAATGCATTTATCTATTATATTTACACATATTTTCTGTGTTTGAACAGGCATGGTATGGATATATATACTTTGACATTTCCCAGATCTATAAACAAATCTCACATACAAGACAGAATTCTGATACCGCACCTTTTGCAAAATTGTACATTTGCCATTAGATCATGTTTGGCTTGTGTTTTAACCTGTGCTAGAAGCCTCCAGGGTAAAACACAAACCAAACATGATGCCTTGCCGGCTCCTGAATATCCCTTTCAGTATCTACAGATAGACTACGCACATGCCACCTTGTAGTCAGTTGAAGTACCTGCTGGTGATTGTAGACAGGTTTTCCAAGTGGACTGAGGCATTTCCTTGTTCTTAGGTTAAAATCCTAGCCAAGGAGATAATACGGAGGTACTGTGTGCCTTGGGTAATAGATTCAGGTTAGGGACCCTGTTTCATTTCCAAGGTAACTCAGAAACTATGCACCTACCTAACTATTGACTGGAAATTTCACATCCCTTATCATCCTCAGTCATCTGGCATTGTTGAGAGAATGAAACATACCTTGAAAGAAAGGTTAACAAAGGCTATGATGGAAACAGGAAAGAAGCGGATACATCTACTGCCAGCGGTGTTATGTGAGATCAGAATGACGCCCAGTGCCACCAATAAATTGTCACCGTTTGATGTAACTTTTGGTAGACCATTTACCATTCCATGGGTCAGATGTAACCCAGGTGTTTCTCATTCAGGTGACATGGACGTGATCTTGGTGGACTACACCCAAATGTTGATTGAGAAATTGAACAGTGTGCATGGTAATGTCGCTTGCTCTCTCCCTCTTCCCGCAGACAAGCCTACTCATGCATTTATTCTAGGTGACACTGTTTTGGTCAAATCACTGAACCCTTGGAAAGCTGGTAAAGCTGCGTATGGACCCCCAACAACCGTGATCGCAGTGACCCGAACCGCTGTGCTAACATCGGGATCAGCACAGTGGATACACACCAGCCGGCTGAAGAAATCACCAGTAGCTGACGCGTCCGACAAGCAAAATGCACCTAAACACATTCACATATAGTACAAAATTTGTTATATGATTTCATGCTGAGGGACTGGCCCTTGGCTGCACCACACACCAAGGAAGTACTCCTTGGCCCTGTATGTCAATACACTTTAGCATTGGTATTATAACTTGATAGATATCCTTTCTGCCTATTAACATCCTTTTGCTGACTCTTTGGTCCTTTCCTGAAAGGTTCTTGCAAAACCTTACTATAGGAATAATGGGCCCCATTCATTTGATTATATTGGCATTATTTTCAGTCTCAAAAAGTACAAAATGGGGGATAGTGGGCTTTCAGAGTCATCAACAACAGTGTAATGGTAAATTAGCTTGTGTGGTCTCCCTGGTAGCGGTAGGAGAGGTGGAGCCAGGGAAGGACTGTTTGGTTTGTCAAGCATTCCATACACCCTGGGTACCAGTCCTGGTAGATGATGTTATGGCAGCAGCACTTAATCATAATTCATCCGACTGTCAGATCAATATGGGAGTACGGTTTATACGAAATGTATCTAAGGCAGCAGCTGCCAGTGGTAATCTCCCCGCATGGGCCTTGTTTGGTCGTTCATGGCCAAACCACAGGACAGACTGTGACATTGGCAGTTGTAAATGGTATTACCCCCATTTCAGAAATATGACCCTAGCAGTATTACCTGTGAAAGGTAGCACCTGTCTATGTTCTGCAGGCTTGCCTGATTGTCCATTTTTTGGTCACACGCTGTGTATAAATGAGGTATGGACATTAGGCACGGGACTGGGCAGATGCACAATAAATAATATAACAGGCACACCGTCTCTTTGCCCTGCGATCCTGGGCACTGGCATATCTGCAGCTATCATGTGGGTATGCGGTAGGATGGAATACTCCAGCCTACCCACTTTGATTGTTAGTCATACCCGTCATCAATTTCCCTGGAAAGGATGTTGTACCCCAGCATTAACTATCCCATCTCTGGTCATATATACATGTTTGCAGTTGACATCTGACAGAGCTAAAAGGTCTGTAATTAATGGCACCCCTAATAGGTATGGTGGGTATGTACTGGCCAACCCATGGACTAATCCTGGAATGAACGCGGGTGGGAGTTTGTTCCTGGGAGGAGGAACTACTGCAGCCCTTAATAAAATTAATGGTTTGGCATGGCGGGTACTTAATTTAGCCAATAGGAGTGAAAACGCCATGGCATTACTCAATGATAAGGTAAATAAGATCCGTACCGCTGTCATGCAGAACCGCCTAGCCCTAGATCTCCTCTTGGCAAAGGAGGGAGGCATCTGCAAGGTCATTAATGAAACGTGTTGCTTTGACATCCCTAGTTACTATAACAGCATTACTGACATCATTTTGCACATGAAGACCGCTATTGCTGAGCCTCCACCCGCCGATGATTCTTGGTTCAGTTGGTTAACTGAGCTTGTCGGCCCTTGGGGATCTTGGCTCATAAACATATGTTTTCCCGTACTCCTGATTATTGTGTTGATTCTTGTTTGTGGACCCTGTTTATTGTCACTCCTGTCTTCTTTCATAACTCTCATTTCTACCTCCGTGATTAATCATGCTAATGTTGCCTTGGTGCCTGCGTATGAGAAAGGTCTATATACTGATATGTGATTCCTTTGGAATCAAAGAGGGGCGTGTTAGATACTGGAGCCTTTCTGTCTTCAGGCACCCAACGCAAGGTCTCTGCCTATCAGCCATGACATGGCGGTTTGACCGCGAGCTGGTCGCCCGAGGTCATCCGCTCCCTCTTCTTGTCTCCTTTACCGCTCCCTTTCTGTTTCTCTCTCTCCCTGTCTCTCTTTAAGGACAGCAGTGGCTCATGACGGGCACGGGAACAGCTAGTGGCTCGTTCATGCAGAGAACATCTAATCTTTACTAACCTTGTTTCTTTCCTTTCTACATAGACCCTTAGAACATGCCTCACTTTTCCCCGTCATCCTGTAGATTTAGGACACATATATACTCTGCTCTTATCACAGTGTGTTCAGTTCTTCTTAAAAGGGTAACATCGCAATTCTAAATTGTATTACAGTAAAGCAAAACATTAAAGGTTATTTGGTTGTACTATTCTATTGATCCTATAATCAGTGGCTATCAACAAGAAATGATCAAGCACAGTTTTATTGGGTGTGTGTCTGGAAAGAGAACTACAGCACCCGGTGAGATTTTTGGTTCAAGATTAATCATCATGCAAATGATTGTGATTAATGCTTTGTCTGTTTAATTCAACTATTATACTATAAACCTAATATTTTAATAGGGCTGGCAACTTTCTAGATCCGATTATTACACGTGTGTGAAGTACAGGTGCTGTAGCTTTACAAAATAGAAAATGTCCACAGTAGCCTAATTATAATATATACATCCAAAATAAACACCAGAAGCCTGGACTAATACTAATGTACATAAGTGCATTAAATCTAGGTAGGACTGCTCTTTAGGTAGGATAACAAAACACTTGTCCCGCCATATAAAAGAAATGAGAGCGTGATAAAGACTCCAAGTCGCCACCAGATGGCGCCCGAGACCGCTTAAACGTATTCCAGTCGGAGCTTCCATTTACATTAACATGCCAGGATACACACACTGGATGTTTAATCTTTCTAATGGGTAAACTATATTTTAATAGTCAGGAAATATTTTTTTAAATTATTAATCAGTTAAGGAATTCAAGCTGTTGCATTTTTCTGAGTTGAGGGAATATTGCATAACCCTGTACTGGCCAAATAATTCGATTTGATGTGCTAGTTTGTGGATTAATACCATACCAGGTATGGTGGCAACTTCCATCGAAAACTACTTTATCATCACAAACTACATCTAAGGAACTACCAGAAACGTAAGTAACGTTAACATTTTGCTTTTTGCAACATGTTTATTCTTCGTCGTTAGCGATAGTTTTATCTGTGAGAAGTGTAGTTGAATTGCTAGTCTGACGGAGAAGACTCAAGCGCTAGAAGTGCTCTGGTTATAGGGGACTTTATTTTGCGACACGTGAAATTAGCAGGCCTTTAGGGAGACCAGCAGCAACAGTTAGCTGTATAGCAGGTGCCAGGGCGCCGGATGTTGCAGGTAGTGTTAAGGTTTTAGGCAAGCATGGGTTTTCTAAGATAGTTATTCACACGAATGATACATAAAACAACCCACATGCTCTGTACACCTTAAACATCAACAAACACACTACGACACAGGGGATGTATATACATTAAAGACGATTACACATAATGCAGAACAGGTGGACAACACGAGAGGACATGGCAACACGGATGAACACACAAACCAAGACGTTTGAGGAGGGGGTGGGGCCATAACATGACATTGGCAGTCTCCCAGACATACTATTTGTGACTAGGATGCCCTCAAACGCCACAGAACTTCATCAAATAACTGAATGCTTAGAATCAGTATTCTGCTGCACACTTAATGATGTTGCCCCACTTAAGAATAAAAAAATTAGGGACAAAAAATTGGTACCTTGGTATAATGACCACATTTGCAATTTAAATCAAAACACTCACATTTTAAATAAAAAATTGAACGTAAATGGCGCCACACTAAGCTTGTAGTCTTCCGGCTTGCATGGAAGGAGAACCTTCTCAAGTTTAGAAAAGCACTTATTACCGCTCGAACAGCTTATCTCTCAAACCTAATAGAAAAAGAAAAAAATAATCCTAGATTTCTTTTTAGTACAATTGCCCATCTAACTAAGAATAAGATTGACACCAATGCTCAGATTACATCACCACCATAGTAGTAAAGAGTTCATGAATTTCTACAATGAGAAAATAAAGCACATTAGAGATAACGTTAAGAGCATTAATATGACATCGGGCAACTACTTAGGTACAACCAAGAACAACCAAGCCAAAAATGACTTTTGAATCTTTTACACCTATCCAAGAGCCAGAAATTGCATATCTGATGTTGCGCTCAAAGTCCTCCAGTGCTTACTAGATTCACTGCCCACACACTTTCTTAAAGAAATTCTACCTGAAGTAATTGAACCTTTACTAAATTTAATAAACTAATCCTTAAATATTGGCTACGTTACTAAATCATTCAAATTTGCAGTAATCAGACCACTTCTCAAAAAATCTAACCTCAACCCATGTCAGCTGTCAAACTACAGACCGATCTCAAACCTACCATTTATTTCCAAGATCCTAGAAAAAGCTGTAGTTCAGCAGCTAAGCGCATATCTGAATCAGAACCGAATGCATAAAGGATGTTGAGAAACTTTCTCTCACTTAATCCTGACAAAACAGAGGTGCTTCTATTAGACACAGAGACAGCTAGATCCTCTAATTACTCAAAGAACCTCAATGAAATCACAGTCACATCTTCCCTCACAGATAAAGATCTTGGCGGTATCATGGATCCCAGTCTCTCGTTCGAAGCTCATGTAAATAATATTTCTAGGAAGGCCTTTCTCCACCTTAGGAACATTTCTAATATTAGAAACATGCTCTCCTCACATGATGCAGAAAAGCTAGTCCATGCATTTATTACTTCAAGATTGGACTATTGTAATGCCCTACTATTAGGCTGTACTACTAAGTGGTTAAACAAGCTCCAGCTAGTTCAAAATGCAGCAGGCAGAGTGCTCATTAGAACGACAAAATCTGAATCCATCACGGCTATCTAAGATACTTTACATTGGCTCCCAATAAAATTTCATATTGATTATAAAATACTTCTAATTACCTACAAAGCATTGAATGGTCTTGCCCCACAGTTCCTTAGAGAACTCTTAGTTCATTATAAACCACCATGTCTGCTTAGATCGAAAGGTGCAGGTTCTTTACCTGTACCAAGACACTTTACTTGTTTTTTCATTTTATAATTATATTTTTCTCGGTAATTGTTATTATTGTGGTGACTGTTGTCGGCCAGAGGAGGATGGGCCCACCGTTTAGTTTTAGTTCCTCTCAAGGTTTCTTCCTCATGCTCTAGTGGGGTTTTTTCTTGCCACTGTCAGCCTTGGCTTGCTCACTGGTGGCTTGGACTTGGACATTTGTAAAGGTGCTTTGTGACATCTGTTCTAAAAAGCGCTATATAAATAACTTTTGATTTTGATTTTTGATTTGATCCCCTGAGGAAAAGCCAGAGTAGCTCCCACTCTGAGGCAGATGCTTCCTCTGTGAGCCATTTCCCACCACTGGATGAGCCCCAGAGAGAGTGAAGGATCCGCGGCCCACAGGCTGCTGTCAGAGAAGAGCGGCCCCACTTCAGGCAGGTGGCAAAGAGCTATAATTACAGCGCATACCTAAAAATACACAAATGGCATGCTTTGGAAAAATAAATATAAAAATTAGTGAGGGTCACCCTGACAGCGAATACATTTGTTTCTGTGTTTTTAAAAGTTGATTTTATTAATGAAACCTGTTTAGCATTACCGATATCATAACACCAGGTATGTACACCGTGTTCTAACGCTGTTTTAGGGAGAAGAAGAAGGGGAGCTTGACTCTGGTGCAGTCTCTGGCCCAGAACCACACCGACATCCTGCTTCCCAAGCTCCACGATGTGTGCCTGACTGTGGTCCAGAGGGGCCCTCTCAGCGACAAAAGATTCTCTAATCAAATCATATAAACAATGGCCCAAAAAGGATCTTCGCATTTTGCTGTCCGAGCTGGAATTGCTCTGTTTTGTGACCAAAATGGTTCTAACCTGATGAAGAGTCAATTTGGAATGTTCTAGCGAGGAATATCTTGTCCTTAAACATGGTAGGTAGTACAAACTGATGCTTTTCCTTCTCTGACACACCAAGTAAATCTGCCACATATCGGATGAGTCCGATCGGCGTGTTTAAACAGGCACATCCCCATGGAGTGCCTGAACACCTGAGCCCCATGTCCACTGTCTCAGTTGAAGAATCTGAGCTCCATGGTGTCGCGTGCTTCCATGACAACACTGGCGCACATGTCCACCGACCTGTGGAGGGCCATGGACGCCAAGGCGGAGTTGGTTGCCTGCATGCTGCCGCACAAGGCGGGCGAAAGCAACCTCTTCATCAGGGAGGACAAGGACCTTGCGCTCGGTGCCATGGTGCAGAGCTGCTCGCCCACTCAGGTCATTCATGCTCTGCTGGCCGGGGAACTCAGGAAGGATCACCTCACCAACACCTCTATAAATTTGTTTTGAAAACGGTCATGCAGCCATTTGACCAAAATAAATTACACTGCCAAAAGAGACTTTTAGTAGAAGACAGAAACACATTTATAGTACAGCAGAGCCCTGCTACTACGAGGCAGTAATAGTGGAATCTAGACGCTATAATAGGTTCATAATAATTACACGCTATAATAGGTTTCCAATGTTGGGCAGTAGTTTAGCTGGGGCCTGGGAATATTGACATACCTATCGATATCTTGGTGCCCTTTTTTTTTTTTGGCTCCTCCTACAGGTCCAGCAGTCTGTGATGTCATCCCACGATAGATCAGGAAGCAGCTCCCTTCGTCACCAGCTCCCTGACCAGCCCTACCATTGGCCCGTGGCCTACTCGCTCGGCCAGAGGAAAGCCTGTATCCTTACCTGTGAGAGGAAGAGGAACACGGAGAGACATGAGGGATTCGGACATTGAACATCAGCTCGATTATTGAACTTGATTATTGTAGTTTCTGGGCTTATTGTTTGTTTTAATGCCTTCATTTTTAAAAAAAAATAGTGTTTTTTACAAACAGACTAACAAACTGTATTAAATGTATCTCAAATGCAATGTGTGATTAATGTGTTTAACAAGTTGATTGTTGTATTTTGAATTCCATGGGAGGTGTAACTATAAAAAATAGTTCTTTGGCACTTAGTGGCAGTATTTGTTCAAAACACATGTAACATCAAGCTCTTATGTAACCTTTATAGGATCTTCACCTCAGACTTTGAATTTTGGCTTAATTTAAAGGGATATTGTGGGGTAATTGGAGCTAATTCTATAACTATAGTAGTGAACTGTATTACTACAGAGAAATCTTTTTGGGATTGTGTGTGTTTAAAATAGAAAACAAAAATTGAAACAGGTAATTTATCAGGTTTCAGATTTCCTGTTCTGCTGGACTGAGGGCATGTTGCTATATTGACAAAATCCAAGTAACTGCAAAATCTTTAAATAGTACAATATATAAACACAGGCAGTGGTAGTTCAACGGTTAAGGTACTTGACTTGTTCTCGGAAGATTGCTGGTTCACTGCCACGTTGCCACTGTTGGGCCCCCGCGCAAAACCCTTAACCCTCAATTGCTCAAATCGTACTCAGTCATAATTGTCGCTTTGAATAAAAGTGTCAGCTAAATGACATAAATGTAATCAGCACAGTCAAAGATTGATTAACCACACTAAGTCCAATACTAAGAGACTGGTACAGTGGATGAGGCACAGAGCAGGATACAGCACTATTTTTTGCTTTCCATCAGCAAGTGCTACCTGGATGCAGTCTTGCTACTTGGGGATTTTGCAGGCTTTGACTCCTTGGGTGTGTGATGAGGATTTTGCTTCAGTTAAACTGCTCATGAACATGTCTGACAAACCTGCACGTATGCTCTACCAGGACCTCATTTAATACTTCTCTTTCAGTAACTTGGAGCCTGTGGTTTTTGTTTGCTATTTCTGACATAACTGGGCAACATTTTACATTTAATGTATATATGGAATCCACAGAATCTATACCATAATACTGTAAAGAAATAGTATACTTTATACATTGTAGCTAGTCCATGCTAGAAGCTCCCAAACAACTCCACATAAACTTCAGCTCAAATAAGCCTCTTCCTTTCCATGATGTCCAAAAGTATTGGCGTTCAAATCATTCTTATAATAAATGGGAAGCTGATTGACAGCACGCGGACCTTTAAACGGTTAAAAGGAGAACTAAATAAGACAAGTGAAGGGTCTACGTTTTCATCTACACCTCCTCCATTTGTTGAAACAGCTGCCTTTCACGCCACTTGCCCAGGAAACATATGAAGTAAATAATAGTCACCCACCCCACTTTTTATGTAATTGAATTTTCTTTGACAAAATCTGAAGTTATCTTATACTGGAAGCATGTTTTAAAATGCCATTTAAAATGACAGGCACGATTGTTGTGGAAATTTACCAGAAAAGCACGAAATATTTAGCGTGGGATTCTGGAGAACGGATGCATGTAGACGGCTGAAATCGGTAAGCAGGTACATGTATTAGTCCTAAGAAATGTTATGTTGATAAATGTAGTACTTAATATTCGATGCTATCAAGTGATTTATATGAGTCTGCCAGTTTGGGCCCGTAGGTGCAGCAGGCGGACAAGCAGACACTAGTTTTGATTATGTCTGGACAAAGAGTAAAATAAATGTGAGCTTTTATCTTGTCTACTGGCGAGGTTCAATACGTGCACTTGAAATTCCATTTTATGACGTTACACCTGTCCATGTCACCTTGTTGCCATGGAACGAAGAGTCCGTAGAGTAGCGAATTGATATTTGGTGGAAATCTTCTCACTCCGGTCGATATAGCGTGCTAATAATTTCAATTCTTTAAATTAAGAACCACAGAACAACATGGATGATCATGAATTATATCCGTTCGGTTTTCTTGAGCCTTCTTTCCGTAAGGTTAAAGGTGGGAAAATAATCAACACTGAGGGTAAGTTATGAAGTTAACTAGCGGTTAGCGTTAGCGTTAGCTAGCTAGCGTTAGCTAAATCATAGATCGTGTTTTGTTGTTGTTGTTGTTTTTTTTTAAATCTGCTGTTTTAGTTTTAATTTTGAATATAGCCCCTAACTAGATCTGCATAGCATTCCTTTGGTTAGTGGCCCTGTTTTCATCTTTCCCTAAAGGAATATTCTCTTCCCCTTCAGATTCCTCCAGTGGGATCGCCAAGAAAGTAAAATTCGAGAGCAATTACTACCTGCGGAGTCCTGGTCCTCGGATTCGGCCGGGGACGCCCTGGCCCTCGGATCCAGGGTTCAGTTCAACCGATGGCTTACCTGCCCTGGTCTTTTCCCCCTCTGGAGCCTCAGACAAGGCTGCGTCGTCGTCCAGCCAGCGGGGAGAAGACGCCCGTCAGAAGCGATGCAGCCTGAAGAGGAAGAGAGAAGGGGAACACAGCAGCGACAGCGTACAGATCCTGGAGGATCTCTACACCCCTTCGTTGTCCAAGCGCGTGGCCAGGAGCGGAACAACCACCTCTTCCACCCAGTCCATTGCGTACTCCGGTTGTACCGCAGATAGCAGTAAATCGATAGGTGATTGTAAATACCAGCTGGTGCAGAATGAGATCCTCTGCTCTGCCTCCAACAGCTACGAGGTGCTGCACTTCCTTGGTTGTGGAAGTTTTGGCCATGTGGCCAAATGCTCCAAGAAGGACACCAATGAAATGGTTGCCATCAAGATCCTGAAAAACCATCCATTCTTTGCTCGACAGGGTCAGATCGAGGTGGGAAAGTTTTGCCTGCTTTTTTAGAGCTTTTGATATGGAATCAGCTGTAGCCCCGATTCTGTTTGTTGGTATCAGATGTGCTAACTCACTCTGTGGAATCTGTATACAGCCAGGGTAGCACAAAAACACTTGTGTTTGGTATCAGCACACTAGTTCTAATTTTCAAAGCATCAGTAGGAACTAGTTCAGATAACACATCGACAGCTTGAAGCTTACTATAAAAAGAAGGCTTAGCTACAATTGCATAAGCCATACCTGTTTGGATGTGTATTAAAAAAAAAAGTGCAGAAAAATTAAATCTGTCTTTCCTCATTTGCTCCTCCTCAGGTGAGCATCCTGAGACGGCTGAGCAGGGAGAACGCAGACGAGTTCAACTTCGTGCGTGCGTATGAGTGCTTCCAGCACAAGAAGCACATGTGCCTGGTGTTCGAGATGCTGGGGCAGAGCCTCTACGACTTCCTGAAGGACAGCATGTTCAGCCCGCTTCTGTTGAAGTGCGTCCGGCCCGTGCTGCAGCAGGTCGCCACGGCGCTCATGAAGCTGAAGAGCCTGGGCCTGATCCACACCGACCTCAAGCCTGAAAACATCATGCTGGTGGACCCCGTCAGGCAGCCGTACAGGGTCAAAGTCATCGACTTCGGCTCGGCTAGCCACGTCTCCGAGGCCGTGTGCTCCAGCTACCTGCAGACCAGATACTACCGGTGAGGGACACGTGCTGAGGCGTGTTAGAAATAAGTGTGCACTTGTTGCACTCGAGTGTGCTTTAGAGTAGAGCTGCACATTTTGGCAGTTGCGATGACCCTGCTACACATTAAAATCGTGATAAGCATTACAGTTAACTGGAGCACGACTGATTCATATTTGATTTATAAGTGGTTTAATTTTAGTGATTCATGTGAGTGCTGTTATTTAGCAAAATACCTGATGAACCCTCTTCAATGTCTGAGATTAGTTAGGATGCTCCGAGTTGCAGGCTTTGGTAATATTAGTATTGGTCATGTCTGTACAAAACTGCTGTTGCATTGTAGCTATACCGTTAATTAACCGTGTTGTTTACTGAGTAACAGTGTTTAACTGCATTGATACTCTGTATTTACTTAATGGAAAACAGAACATCATTGTAGTGTCAGTGCATTTTTGCATATAGTTCCATGTTAGAATAGTGGGTGTGTAATGTAAAGTGGTGTGTAGGGGGGAAAAAAAACCTGGACTCATCAACAAAATACTATTTAAACCTTTTACATTTTCATGAATGAATTCAGCACCGTTTGTGTTAAAGCAATTGCCGCTGAATCACCACAAACTACGGAATCAGCCGAGACTGATTTCATGATGGCGATATCTGTGTTTTTGGTCTAGGTCACCTGAGATCATCCTGGGTCTCCCTTTCTGCGAGGTCGTGGATATGTGGTCGCTGGGCTGTGTCATCGCCGAGCTGTTTCTGGGCTCCCCCCTGTATCCGGGAGCCTCTGAATATGATCAGGTAAGCACACGGGCCTTTGAGCTGTGCCTAGTCTTTTTCACGCATCTTGGGCTTGGATTCACGGAGCTCTGTAGAATTTCGCTGATTTGGGGTCGGTTCTTTCACTTTCTTTTCACACTTTTCTCACTGTGTGATGAAGACGTAAATCTTGTTTGTGAAAAGAGTGGCGTAGTGTTGCTAATGGAAATGGCCGTTCTTCTAACTATGCAGTTTGTTAGGGAGTCCATAATGGCTAGCAAGGAAGAGAGTGAATGTATGGTTTGAGCTTTTAGCTACTGCTTTGGCTAGCTTATTTTTAGGAATAATATAAATAATAAGAGTTTCTATGGCCTGTTTTTCTTTTCTTTTTCTTTTTTTTATACATGCATTTTGAAAATGGAAGGATGAACACAAAATAAAGTCGTAATCCTCTTGCCGTGTGGTGTCTCTGCAGATCCGTTACATCTCCCAGACGCAGGGCCTACCAGCAGAGTACCTGCTGAGCGCAGGGACCAAGAGCAACTATTATTTCCACAGGAGCCCTGACTCCAGCTGCCCCCTGTGGAGACTCAAGGTTTGCCAGTCTTTAAATGCCAAATACCATGTGTTTGTTTCATAAGGGATGTAACTTAATGATGTCATGTAACTTTATGGTGGAGCTGAATGGTTGATTTTTTTTTTCTTTCCTTTCTCCAGACGCCTTCAGAGCATGAGGCAGAGCATGGCATCAAGTCCAAAGAGACACGGAAGTACATTTTCACCTGTCTTGACGACATGATGCAGGTTATTTTGGCTTTTGTGCACATAACTGTACGCATTGCTTTACTGTTGTGATGTGAATTTGAAGAACGTGAGAAACAGCTTCCACGGCTCACGTTGTAGAGCAGGTTGAGCAAGGTGCTAGCTCAAAGGTCGAGCGTTCGTGCCGTTATAATGAGGAACGCACATGAATCGCTCTGGAGAACGGCGTCTACGAAAGGCAGAGCAATGCATAGTAACTTGCTGCAGAACTTGCTGCGTCTTAGGTGGATCGGTGCCCTCTGCTGGTGTTTAATATGACTCACCCCTGGGTCTCTCGCGCAGGTCAATACGACCAGTCTGGAAGGCGCAGACGTCTCGGCGGAGAAGGCAGACCGGCGGGAGTTCATCGACCTGCTGAACAAGATGCTCACGCTGGACGCTGACAAACGGATCACGCCGATGAAGGCCCTGAAGCACCCGTTTGTCACCATGAGCCACCTCCTCCAGTTCCCTCAAAGTGCCCAGTGAGTTGTTCCAGGCCTTCCAATCTACATGTCACAGTTTTTAAAAAAAATTAAGGAACACCATCTTAATTTACAAATCCAAATGGTAGTACTGTAACTTGCCCCCCGCCCGTGTCTCTCTTTCTCTCTCTCTCTCGCTGCAGTGTGAAATCTTGCTTCCAGAAAATGGAGATCTGCAATCGGCAGTGCACAGGGTGTGATGGCAGCAAGAGCCTGTTTGGCAGTGGGGGTGGGGCGGGGGGCGGGGCCAGCACAGCTGCCAACCTCAATGACACCTTCAGCAGCTGGCTCGCCCAGCACAGCCAGGTGGGACAACCGGCACAGCAGGGCGGGTTCAAGAGGTCAAAAGATCGCCAAGCAGAGAGCCGGGCTAGGTACTCCCTGCTTCTTATTGCACTTTTTAATGGTTGGCATTAGCGCTAAAACTCCACACTAATTCAGTGCAAGGGAACCCTAGAACTGGACTCGAGACCTACTGGTCTAGTGTGTGGGTCTGCATAGTGGGTACAACTGTAGTAACAAGTGCTGGATGGCTAGCTAGCTTGCTCAGTGTAATGATCAGGATTATGCTGCAGATATCAACACTTTGTTACGAAGCAAGAATTTCACTAAGGAGTAATCCTTGTTTGATCATTGTACCAGCAAGGAGTGGTCTGAGGGCAGACGGAGGGCTATGGAGTAGGTTCTGATAAATATACATTCTTGAAAAATTGTATGGGGTAGCTGAAGGTCACATTTTAGATTAGATTTAACCTTGGAATATCTTTCAGCCCCTGAAAGAACATTGTGGCATATGGTGCACTCACGCTCAACCAGGAGGGAAGATGCTGGCACCGTCATGTTGCCCAGGAGCGTTGACCTGACACACGGCAAAGTGTCGCATGATTTCCTGCATGTCTTCATCATAGAACAGAATGTCGAAGCAAGTTTTGTCCTCAGACATGCATGCCAGGGTCATTACAACACAACAAATGTTTTAGACCTTAGAGCAATCAGCTACGTACCACAAGCCACAGTATCAGAGTCTTACGGTTCATTCCGATGTCATGGTAGGTGAGGATGACCGGTCGGTTATCCCTGGGGATACCTGCCATGGTGCAGCATACAGTGCCGCATTGTCCTCCTATAAGACCCAGGTGGAGTATAAAGGTCTAGGTCTAGATGTATAAGAAAAACCTCTAAAAAGAGGTCTGATTCCACAGCAGTGGTTTTGTGTGTCAGGACATTACTCTGTCACACTTAGAACTACTTCTGTGGAATGAGCCTCTTATGAGAAATGTCAATCATTTATTTATCATTTATCATTAACCAAGTTAATTTGTTTACAAAAGATCATGTTTGACTCAGAAGACACATGACAGTGCTTGAAAACATGCTTTATGGGTAAAAGCATTAGCTTATTGAAAGATCTGTGAAAAGGCAGTGCTACTTACAACTTGACCCCAAAATGCCCCCTTAAAATCCTTCAGACAAAACACAGAGAAAAATAGATTTTGGAGTGGTAACATTTCATTCTGGATGTGAAAAGATCCATCCCATAGAGGGTGGGACAACCATCTCCATAACTTGGCTTGCCATGACGTCAGAGGAGGTGTTCATACTATCTATGCGTAGCTCTGATGATGCCTGTGATGCTTTCAAGTCATCCTGCTCTAGGAAGATTTGCATGACCATACCACAGAGCTCACAAGATGAGACCCCTTCAAGGTCAGGATTTATTAAATGACGGCACAAAAACTGCGTCCTTCCTTTTATGCGGCGATTGATGTCTTGCAACAGTTCAGCAAATTCCTCCATCTCATCATCAAAGCGCTGAAGCATATCCAAAACCGGAGAGCCAGCTATAGGAATGGTACTTATAGGTCTAGATGTACCATCGTCTTGGACATCTGAGGATAACGATGTCAAACTCTCAGTATCTCCTATCAGAACCTCACTCATTGCTTCTGAATTTGTATCTTCCATAGTAGAGTGGAATTTCATCAAAATTTGGGAACTCCCATGGTCATCCAGGCAACTGTGATGTGTATCAATAACTGCAGTCCTAACATCTCTGCTTAGAGAGTCTATATGAGCTGTCCCCTCCTTCACGTGGACTGAAGCTGAATGATGTATCTCACAATATCTGGTACGGAAAGCATTCAGCAAATCTGCAGTTTCCTTCTTGGAATCTGAAAGCAACACTGATCTTACATCAACATCTAACATTTCTTCCAGAGATGAAAGAAGACCCATCACAGTTACTTCAGTGACAATGTCCGCAATGAATGAACTCATATGAGAGATCATGACCTTTGTCTCCTGTGAAAGAAAGGAGAGATAACATAGAAAGGCGAACATTGAAAATGGCTCCAAAATGGTTTTGGTTGTTTGATTTACAATTAATTTGAATCCCATTTAAAATATGTTGATGTCTAAGCAATGTAGTATGACTTACTGGACTAGGGATTGCTTTCCGGATAGATCTCCACTGCCTAAAAGAATGTGAATAAAAGCAAAATCTCATGCATTAAAATGTATACCAAAAATAAAAATGATAAAAAGAAGAAGAAAAGGTTTAAAAATGGCATACTCATGAGTCAGATCCATCACAAAATGGGTCAAGATTGGTGCAATATCCAGCTTGTCCAAGTCTGGGATGATTTGTTTGGCTCTATCAAGGAGTATTTTGCTGTCATTCCTCACAGGTTTATTCTCGTCTTGTCTCGTGCTTTTTGACTTGCTCTTGTTTTGAGAACCATAGAGGAGGTTGAATAAAAAGACATTAAATATCAGGATAACATAACAACTGTGCTGACATGTCACTTATTAGCAACAATTCGATTTTCTGATAAATAACAAATTTGGCCATTGTAAACTCACCTTTTTAAATACTGAAGAAGCCCGTGGCACTTTTGGAGGTGAAGGAATTTTACTATGGAAACAACAAAAATATATAAGGAAATGTTGTTCGTTTGTCATTCTTCAAACATCAACAGCCTGAACTAAAATCCATGGTCAAATTATTTTGAGAGAGCTTGTGTCTAAATTTATAGATTGTTATTCTTATTCTCTATTTAATGGATGAATCTCTGATAGAGCTCTGGTCCATGTTGTATTTTGTTAATTGCACAATACAATCAAAATTATTTTATTCTACTTTAGCACATTATAAGGAAAATAAGACTAATTCCTTTAACATTACTTCCTAATCTTTTAAAATAACAAGGCTGATGAAACATGTTTCATCTGTTTCATGTTTCATCGTTCCGATACTTTGGAATAGTCCAGAAAGTATTTAGAGTGCAAGCTCTATTGGTGTTTAATACAGATTAAAGAGTGCCTTGTTTAGCTTGGTCTAATTGTTCAGCTTGTTTAGCTGGTTTAATTTAAATTCTGTTTCAATTAATTTCATTTTCTATATTTATATTTTGTGACTTTTAACTGTTTTATTTGATCAATGTTTTATTACTGAATACTGTTCATTCATTTCAGTGTAAAGCACCTTGAGATTTTGGGTTCTATAAGGAATATGCTATATAAATAAGAATCATTTAAAATTAATATTGTTATTCTAAGATTTTTTAACATTGTAGTGCAAAGGCCTTACATCTTCCTGCCAAAAAGACGCTTTCTCCATTTGTCCTGGTCCAAGTTTTCTTAGGACTCTCCTGGAATACTTTGTTCTGAAAAGGCGATATGAAGTCAAAAGCATAAATCATTTTTACAGTTTGGTGGACAGACAGCAATCTAACATGTAAGCAGGCAGGCTTGAGGATCAGAAGGCAGACAGTTATACATGTGAATGGCAGTCAGTTCAGAAAGACTGTCAGTATGCAGACCAACACTCATGGAGGACAGAAAACAGGCAAGAAAGCAATCAGAATGGCAGCACACCTTTACAGGCAAATTTCAACAGGCATGCAGCTGGGTATGCATATCCCTAAACCATTAGTTCAAAAGGCTAAATCTTACTGCATTGAATACAAAAAGTTTATGAATGGTTTAAACTGATTTTATTAGTGGTTAATAATTAGGTCACAAACAACTTAAACATCATTAAGTAAACAGTCATGACACATACACAAAAGGGGCAGCAGGAATGTGTTGACCTGTAGAATGTGTTGGTGGGTATATGGAAGTAACTTATTAGCTAACAAATATCTGACCCCACGTAATGGTGACTGTTGGAGAAGGCAAACTAAGATAAGTAACCAGTCAGGTTAGCAGTACACATGAAGGTGAGCTAACTAGCCCATATGGCAAGCAACAGGTCAGCTGCTCTTTTTACGCATTTAAACTGTTCATTTATAGCCATTAACAAGGTACTTTTAAACTCTAGACTTTGGAACTCTCAAATGGAACTCTCTTTTGAGTTAAGGGCCAAAATATTTGCTCATAACATAAAACCCATTTTCGTTTCACTGCTTCAAGCAATAAGTCCTTTTTTTTGATAATTCTTTTACATATATTTTTTTCCGTTTCAGACAACGGGACGAGTATGACAGCGACTGAAACGCACCCATTAACACTAGCTTACGTGTTAAACAACAGTCACTTCCAAATATTCAACCTGCGGCTCGGCACCGCTAAAATGATTTTATAACCGTGACGGCATCTGACAGAATCAACACATAACCGACAACTGCTGTGAAAGTTAGAAAGCACAGAATACATACATTGTTTTCGCTCACACAGCGCACAAAGTGTTAACGGTCAAAATTATCAAATTAAATTGTTTATATTTAGCAGATTCTCTCTAGTGAGTGAACAGAGGTAGACGCAGAGAGAGGGGCGCTACTGTGGATCGACTCTTCTCTGCTAAGTAGAGCTGTTCGTCTCAAATTGCCCGCACTTAGGAACGTTATACGCACCTGCAGCGTGGACGTACCACATCGAAATACGTCACCAATTGTGGGCAGACGAGAAAGGGCGGGTATGGTGATGAAATTTGGTTTAATCACTTATATTACTTGTCTTGTACCTTTAAAACAGCAAAATCTAAATAGCATAAAAAGCAGTCGCTTATGCGTGACATTAAGCCTTGTATGAGAAAACAGGTGGAACGTCAATGCATTCCATAACTATATAAAACTACAGCAGACAGACCGTTCATCATAAAATTAGAAAAGCTCTAGCTATAGTAGCTAAGCGAACATTTAGACAGACAAACAACCCAAACTGCAATACAGACAGAGGTGGGTAGAGTAGCCAAAAAGTAAAACTACTAAAGTATCTGTTAAGTGGACGTACCGAACCAGGAATGGGTTTGCTCTTCCTCGACTCGTTTTGGCCAAGGGTGAGCGAGGGACTGTGGGTTCCATCAGTGCACATTCCTTGACCAATGTATTCTTAATGATCCATTTTATTTCTCATTCACACTACATCAAAGACAGTTCACTTAATTTTCAAATCCAGTGTGCATGCCTTAAAAGTATGCAAACTGTTCAAAACATATGCCTTAAATTAGAAAATGATATGCTGTTGATCATTGAAATAATCAACTTTCTGGAGAAGGAGAACCAGTCTCGATTGCAGTGGCTCGCACTGCTCTGTGCAAACAGTGTGCACAGAAAAGAGGGATCCTCACGATTCTTTCCCAGCTGTTCCTCTTGGTTTTATTTGATAATGATTCTCTCATCAGAAATGCAAAATATAAGTACTGAACTCTGTTAAAATTCTTATAATAAATGCATTTATCTATTATATTTACACATATTTTCTGTGTTTGAACAGGCATGGTATGGATATATATACTTTGACATTTCCCAGCTCTATAAACAAATCTCACATACAAGACAGAATTCTGATACCGCACCTTTTGCAAAATTGTACATTTGCCGTTAGATCATGTTTGGCTTGTGTTTTAACCTGTGCTAGAAGCCTCCAGGGTAAAACACAAACCAAACATGATGCCTTGCCGGCTCCTGAATATCCCTTTCAGTATCTACAGATAGACTACGCACATGCCACCTTGTAGTCAGTTGAAGTACCTGCTGGTGATTGTAGACAGGTTTTCCAAGTGGACTGAGGCATTTCCTTGTTCTTAGGTTAAAATCCTAGCCAAGGAGATAATACGGAGGTACTGTGTGCCTTGGGTAATAGATTCAGGTTAGGGACCCTGTTTCATTTCCAAGGTAACTCAGAAACTATGCACCTACCTAACTATTGACTGGAAATTTCACATCCCTTGTCATCCTCAGTCATCTGGCATTGTTGAGAGAATGAAGCGTACCTTGAAGGAAAGGTTAACAAAGGCTATGATGGAAACAAGAAAGAAGTGGATACATCTACTGCCAGCGGTGTTATGTGAGATCAGATTGACGCCCAGTGCCACCAATAAATTGTCACCGTTTGATGTAACTTTTGGTAGACCATTTACCATCCCATGGGTCAGATGTAACCCAGGTGTTTCTCATTCAGGTGACATGGACGTGATCTTGGTGGACTACACCCAAATGTTGACTGAGAAATTGAACAGTGTGCATGGTAATGTCGCTTGCTCTCTCCCTCTTCCCGCAGACAAGCCTACTCATGCATTTATTCCAGGTGACACTGTTTTGGTCAAATCACTGAACCCTTGGAAAGCTGGTAAAGCTGCGTATGGACCCCCAACAACCGTGATCGCAGTGACCCGAACCGCTGTGCTAACATCGGGATCAGCACAGTGGATACACACCAGCCGGCTGAAGAAATCACCAGTAGCTGACGCGTCCGACAAGCAAAATGCACCTAAACACATTCACATATAGTACAAAATTTGTTATATGATTTCATGCTGAGGGACTGGCCCTTGGCTGCACCACACGCCAAGGAAGTACTCCTTGTCCCTGTATGTCAATACACTTTAGCATTGGTATTATAACTTGATAGATATCCTTTCTGCCTATTAACATCCTTTTGCTGACTCTTTGGTCCTTTCCTGAAAGGTTCTTGCAAAACCTTACTATAGGAATAATGGGCCCCATTCATTTTATAATATTGGCATTATTTTCAGTCTCAAAAAGTACAAAATGGGGGATAGTGGGCTTTCAGAGTCATCAACAACAGTGTAATGGTAAATTAGCTTGTGTGGTCTCCCTGGTAGCGGTAGGAGAGGTGGAGCCAGGGAAGGACTGTTTGGTTTGTCAAGCATTCCATACACCCTGGGTACCAGTCCTGGTAGATGATGTTATGGCAGTAGCACTTAATCATAATTCATCCGACTGTCAGATCAATATGGGAGTACGGTTTATATGAAATGTATCTAAGGCAGCAGCTGCCAGTGGTAATCTCCCCGCATGGGCCTTGTTTGGTGGTTCATGGCCAAACCACAGGACAGACTGTGACATTGGCATTAGTAAATGGTATTACCCCCATTTCAGAAATATGACCCTAGCAGTATTACCTGTGAAAGGTAGCACCTGTCTATGTTCTGCAGGCTTGCCTGATTGTCCATTTTTTGGTCACACGCTGTGTATAAATGAGGTATGGACATTAGGCACGGGACTGGGCAGATGCACAATAAATAATATAACAGGCACACCGTCTCTTTGCCCTGCGATCCTGGGCACTGGCATATCTGCAGCTATCATGTGGGTATGCGGTAAGATGGAATACTCCAGCCTACCCACTTTGATTGTTAGTCATACCCGTCATCAATTTCCCTGGAAAGGATGTTGTACCCCAGCATTAACTATCCCATCTCTGGTCAAATATATACGTTCGCAGTTGACATCTGACAGAGCTAAAAGGTCTGTAATTAATGGCACCCCTAATAGGTATGGTGGGTATGTACTGGCCAACCCATGGACTAATCCTGGAACGAACGCGGGTGGGAGTTTGTTCCTGGGAGGAGGAACTACTGCAGCCCTTAATAAAATTAATGGTTTGGCATGGCAGGTACTTAATTTAGCCAATAGGAGTGACAACGCCATGGCATTACTCAATGATAAGGTAAATAAGATCCGTACCGCTGTCATGCAGAACCGCCTAGCCCTAGATCTCCTCTTGGCAAAGGAGGGAGGCATCTGCAAGGTCATTAATGAAACGTGTTGTTTTGACATCTCTAGTTACTATAACAGCATTACTGACATCATTTTGCACATGAAGACCGCTATTGCTGAGCCTCCACCCGCCGATGATTCTTGGTTCAGTTGGTTAACTGAGCTTGTCGGCCCTTGGGGATCTTGGCTCATAAACATATGTTTTCCCGTACTCCTGATTATTGTGTTGATTCTTGTTTGTGGACCCTGTTTATTGTCACTCCTGTCTCCTTTCATAACTCTCATTTCTACCTCCGTGATTAATCATGCTAATATTGCCTTGGTGCCTGCGTATGAGAAAGGTCTATATACTGATATGTGATTCCTTTGGAATCAAAGAGGGGCGTGTTAGATACTGGAGCCTTTCTGTCTTCAGGCACCCAATGCAAGGTCTCTGCCTATCAGCCATGACATGGCGGTTTGACCGCGAGCTGGTCGCCCGAGGTCATCCGCTCCCTCTTCTTGTCTCCTTTACCGCTCGCTTTCTCTTTCTCTCTCTCCCTGTCTCTCTTTAAGGACAGCAGTGGCTCATGACGGGCACGGGAACAGCTAGTGGCTCGTTCATGCAGAGAACATCTAATCTTTACTAACCTTGTTTCTTTCCTTTCTACATAGACCCTTAGAACATGCCTCACTTTTCCCCGTCATCCTGTAGATTTAGATAGTAGATATAGGACACATACATACTCTGTGCTTTCCTCAATAAAGTTGAACTCTCTTCATTCACTACCTTGGTGTCAGTGTCTCTTGACTTCCCCAGATCCGGCTACAGAGGACAGAGGGCAGAGGGTAACTTGGAGGAGATCGAAACTGAAGGACTTGTCACTTTGAACCAGTTCCTAACAAGAAGTACAAAATACATAAAGTCTACCTTAAACATTGATAAGTACAATAAGTACTAGAGTACTACTAGACCAGCAAGTAGTAAGTTGCAGTAGTTTAGCTTTGAGATCACAAGAGACCACACAAGCACCTGGGTAGCTACCTGCGAGAGAAGGGGCCGAATCCTTCGTATGTTACAAAGGAGAAATCTGAAACATGAGTTGAGAATGACAACTGGTTGTCCAAAGTTATGATCGTGATACTAGGGAGTTCTCAAAGGGAACTGTGAGGTTCTGATAAGGGCTGGGAGTACCCGGGATGTACAGAAGGTTGCATGTTAGCTAGGACAGCTAGCTGGCTCATTCGCTTTCTATCCATCTTAAAACTGCCAAAGTCTCGAAGTAAACATCACTAGTGAGTTATTCTACACATCTGGCATTAGCAGAGTGTTACAATAAGAACAGTTCACCGCAGCAGTAAAGCAATAAACACTTGTCTTATGTAGCTGACAAGCTCGCAAAATACACCAAGCCCGTTGTCATAGCAACCAGCACTTAGCTTGCTCGAACTAGCCTAGCTAAGATAGCCTTAATGGGCTAACAAAGACTCATTTCTACGCCAGGCGCACATACTACAAATGCATATTAGCTACATAACTGTTCAAATAAATGCGTGTATTACCATGCTATTCATTAATTTTCCTGTATGCACAACTGTAGACCGGGGGTTCTTTAACGTAATCCTCTTCGCCATTAGCTTAGCTAGCTAATAAAGCTAAGCTAGTTAGCCAGCCTAGCTAACTAACTGATATATTTCAATGTGGAGACGCAGTAAGAGTGTCTCTAATAATTTGAGTTTGTTTTCAGTCGGTACGTACACTCAAACGGTGTCATACAGTTATTGAATAAATCAGCAGAAGCTGTTATTAAAATAATTTTCTGCGTCCTTTCGAGGTCTTACCTTGACAGTGGTGAAGCTTAGCAGTGGTAACCTACATACGATTCGCATTAAATAAATTAAATACAAAAAAAAAACATATTTCTACGGTCAACCGAGAAGTCCATGTCTTTGTGAAATTTATTCTATGAGAATAATTTAATATTACTTGCTTTGGAAAAAGCAAACACTTCATGGCAAACTTAACGTGTGCAGGGCACAGTAATTGCTGTAGAAGACACACATGTATTTTCACAATACACAGGCTGTTCATGTCTGTTCAGTACATATGGTTATATTACACCTTGGTTATGTGTAATATGGATATAAATGTTAAAATGTTCTATTACAGAACACGACACCTGTTGCGTTTTATATTGGTAAATCTCTGATATGACCGCTGCAACATAAAGTTGCGGTTATAAGTACGTGAAATATTTTGATCGACTGAAATGTAGATGTAGGTACATGCAATATATTTGTGATTATGTAAATCATACAGCTATTCTTATTCTTATGGCTAGCTAAATAGATTGCAATTTCGTCATCTTCAAGGCATGGCATGGTGTTTATTCATTCTTTGGCATACAAAACGACGCCTTTTCACGTTGTGGAACTACAAATATGGCGGCCTTTTTTCTTTAGCGTTTGAATGACGTAAAAGCAGAGTCTCACCGTAAAGTCGGGCAGGAGGACCTGGACTCCTTTATTTCTTCGTATCTTCCGCCATCTAGCGGTCAATAACGGGTAGTCTTGAATTGATTTCTATCGCGTAATACTTTGGATATAAATGTTTAAATTTCCTGTTGCAGGACAGACAAAGTATAGTCAACCAGTTCTAACCTTTTGATAAAAACTTGAACTTCAAAGTAGGTGAATCTATTTCCTTAAACCAATCAGATCACAGTTCATTTACATAACATCAATGCTTTGAGTGCTTTAGATATGAGAACATCACAGTGATCTTTCTGCTCACACATCAGTCAGTCTATAATTCTGTATTATGTGTTTCTATAGCTTCCAACTTTCATGAGTTCCTTGAATCTGTGGAGAAAAGTGCAGACCAATGTAGTTTCTTATTTGTGAACATTTATACATTTATTGTAATTTCTTTATCATTTACATTTTTTATTACTTTTAATTTATAGACATAAGGACACAGAAAACAGTTCATATACTGAATGAATTGTTACAAGGTAATATTTTCTAGACTGTGTTTATCATATGTTCTTATTTCTAAACGTTAATGCAGTGTGTTAATCTGTCACACCGAGGCAGAAGGGGTGAATCTGATATACCCCTCTTCCATTGTCAACTATTCAGAGTCCTCCAGTGGAGCTCATACAACTAAAGAAACACATACAGAGGTCACTGGAGGTTCTAAATTACATCTAAAGTGGTCTAGTTGTGACGTTGCGAGGATAAGCAGGATGCGGGGACGAGGCACGATGAAACGCACTTTTATTTTTGCAAACATGCAAAACATACAACAAAGCTCAAACACTATGCACATCTCAAACACCAACACACGTACTCTGACACACGAGACATATATACACCCAAGCCGATTACACATAACAGAGAACAGGTGAACGACACGAGAGGGTGTGGCAACACAGACGAACACACACACACCAAGATGTTTGAGGAGGGGGCAGGGCCACAACATGACACTAAGCCTGTACACACTGTTCCAACACTACCCCGTAGGGCACCATCTCCATGGAAGTATATTTTTAAAAGCATGTTTGATAACCATATTTATACTGGAACGATTTAATCAAATGTGTTGTGTTTTTGTTCTTCTCTAAGACCTTTCGGACGCCGATATTCAGATTTGAGTCTGAGCAATTTGAGAAAGCCTCTGTGAGGGTTTCTGGGTGCTCTGGAGGAACACCCAGAAGTTGTACACCTGCACCATGCCTGAGACCCCTCTGCCCCTGACACAACTGCCCAGGAATGTGGGCATGTACCTAGACTATGAGGCTGGGCAGCTGTCTTTCTATTACATACTAACATATCTACATATTTATCGGAAACCTCTGGGAGAAGAAGCTGTATCCCCTCTTTGCGCTGCTGGACAGACACACTTATGACACTGTACTCATCAAAAGCAGCACCAGAGATGCATTGAGTCATATCCCACTACACACCTCTCAGGCCAGCTTGTTTGCACATTTTGTCATAAAACTTAAGATGTCAGTTGTTGCTGTTATATATAAAATTACCAAATTAAAAAATAGATAAATCAAAAAGTACTTGTGGCTAGACGAACACAGTCAATCACATAAACAAGATATAATGTCAGTAATGTTTGCGGCAGGTGTTTCAAATGTGCCCAGACTCATATTCATAAATATCCATGTTTCAACAGTTTGAAGGTGGCCATGACACTAACAGTCTGGTGGAAATTCCACAAGATATCAAACTCCACACTCACACGAACTATTCATTCTCCCATTTGGAACAATCCAGGCTTTACCATGATCAAAAATATTAAACTTTACATCTTGGATAGAAAAAGGCATTACAAACCTTAAACATATTTATCATAAGACTTCTTTCATGTCACGCCCACAACTAGCCCCAAAATATGGTATAGAAAGCCCCCAGTTCCTACAATACCATCAGCTAAGATCACCTATGTGTTCAAAAATCAATTCCGATACCTACATCCATATCAGAATTTATAAACAAACATTCTTAATACAAAAAACCTATTATCTAAGCTATACAAAATAATAGTGAAATCAAATCTCACAATTACCCTCCCATCGAGACAATGGGAAGAAGATTTATTACCAGCCTCCGACGCCGCAGTTTGGATTAAAATGTGTAATAATCATTACCACATGACAGCAACACTAACCTACAATGCATTCAGTACAAAATAATACAGAGTACATTATGCTACACATTGGATGTTTAAAATTGGTTTCACAAGCTCAGTAATCTGTACATACTTTACTCAAAACACAGCTGACGATTACATTCACACCACTTGGCAGAGCACACCTATCAAGCAATTTTGGCAAGTCGTCATCACCAACATATCCCATGCTTTAAATAACCATATCCATCCAACACCATCTTTATGTCTCCTAGGAGACATATCATCAACCAATATGACAGGATACTATGTATAACATTATTATATTGATATAATAAAAATATTATTGCAAAAAAACAACAAACAAAAAAAACATACTCATGAACTGGAAAACAAAAAATAATGTTAGTGTCACCCAATAGAAAAATCTATTGATAGACAATATATCAATAGAATAATTCTCAGAATTAATCAATAACAGAACCAATAATCTAGACTGGACACCTTTGATAAAATCCATACAGAGCGACTCAATAAACGCTAAATATCACACTCTAATACGTGTACATATACAATCCAACATACTTGTACTCACACATAACCACATACATATATATATATATATATATACACATACATACATACATACATACATACACACACGCACACACACATCATTCCTGTAATGGTGCAGATGGCGAATACTTAAAAATATTCTATATACATTTTGCGTTTGTCTGTTCATCTGTCTGTCTTATTTTTAATAATAAAGCTCTAAAGGTCCTCTGATGGGGGGTAATAAACGAATATATTTATTTCTCCAGAGTTCTATCTCTGAGAGAAAAAAAATGTCCTTTTACAAATTGCACCTTGTTGTGGACCTCGGCTAGGTTTACATTCCAAGTGATTATTTTAGAATTCAAGGGGAGGAGCTGCAGGAGTTGGAAGAATGAATTAGGAAAAAAGAAGTTATCAGAGCAATAGAGGAATTAAACATACGCAAGACTCCAGGAGCCGATGGTTTACCTGCTAAATTTCATAACGTGTGCATTAGTGAAATTGCTGATCTTCTAGCTGATGTTTTTAATGAAGCATTAGATGGGGGGCAATTGCATGATTCATTTTATCATAGTGTGATATCATTAATATATAAAAAAGGAGATCCTTGTAAGTTGGATAATTGGAGACAGGTTAACCCTATTGAACTTGGAGTACAAAATTTGTGCAAAAATAATTGTTAATAGGATGTCAGAAATATTGAATGATATCATAGAGTTGGAACAGATATGTGCGATAAGAGGAAGATACATGTGGGATAGTTTAGGAGTAATAAGGAGTTTGGTTACTGAAGGGTCTGAGAGGGATTTTTATATAATAGTAAAGGATCAGAAAAAGGCCTTTGATTATATTTCTAGAGACTACTTAAGGTGTACATTGGAACATTATGGTTTTCCAGAGAGGTTTGTAAATATGATTAAATTATTGTATAGTAAATCAAAAGTACAAATTAATGTTAATGGTGTGTTAACTGAAGATTTTGAAATACATAGAGGGGTTAATAGACACTTTGAAAAGTATGAAGTTGTGGCTGGAGCGAAATTAAATGAAAGTAAAAGTGAAGGGGTATGGAAAGGAGATGGGCAACCTGTACCAATAAATGTAGAAATAAAAAATGAAATTAAAATATAAGGTTTGATGGTAGTAAATGGTAGATGTAGCAAACGGAATTGGGAGAAGAAGGAGTGTGAAATTAAACTAGAATTGGGAAAATGGAGGGTGTCAAACTATAAGACTAGAATACAGGAGGTTAAGACCTTTGTTTTGTCGAAATTGTTGTTTTTGGCTACGGTTTTCCCTCCGGATGAGAAATGTATTAAGAGGTTGAATAAAATGTGTGTTCGTTTTATTTGGGGAAATAACAGAGAAGTGACAAAATGGGAAATTATGTACAAGTCGAAAGATAAAGGCGGATTAGGGGGAGTTGAGTTAGCTCGGAAATTAGAAAATGCCTTTTGCAAAAATGTAACGAAAGCTATATTTCGGAAAGCAATTTGGGCAGGAGATGTAAATCAGTGGAAAGAAAAGAGGCAAGTCAAGGAAACATGCTCCTTATTTTAAATTAGTATATGGAGATTTTTTGTTTAAATATAGGCAGCTTAATATTGATTGGAATAAGTCCCCAAATAAAATGATAGATAAAACAATACAAGATTGTGATTTTGGGGGAATGTCAATTATAAGGGTCTGACAGTGACAGAATGTGAAACCTGTGTTAAAGATGTGCAGTTTAAAAGTATCTCGGAAAATGTTCGAGATACTGCATGGCTTATATCTGTTGGAAGACTACCTGTACGATGTATTGTCAAATGGAGTTGTTTTGTTACAACAAAGGAATGTCCGATGTATAATTGCATAGCCGATGAAACGATAGAACATATATTACTGCAGTGCACAAGGGCTATTGAAATTTGGGAGAAAATGAAAGGTATTGGGATTAAATGGGATCGTAACAGGAAAAGTATTAGGTATGGAGTGTTTAATGAGCATTTGACTGAGAATGTGAAGGACCTTTGTTGGATGATTGTTTGTGTGACAAATTCGAAGATTTGGAAAACACGATGTAAGATGATTATTGAGCAATGTATAATACCTGCAGAAATAGTTTTAAACAGATTGCGTGTGAGTTAAAAAGGTTGAAGACGTTTGATATGAGAGGAAAAATTCCCTGGACTCTTTTGGACATATAAATGGATGATGTATACCTAATTTACAGATGTAAATTGTGTTGTTAATTATTAATGTATAGAGTGAAGGTAGTCTGTTCCCTCTGGTAGATATTGTTTGTGAGGTTTTTGTGATGGAGTGTTTGTATTGAATTGAATTGAATTTTCTTAATAAAGTCAATTTAAAAATGGAGAAAGGCGGTCTTAGAAACATTATTTATTTACGTGAGCTTCGAACGAGAGGGTGGGATCCATAACTCCAAGATCTTTAACCGTTAGATAAGATGTGATTGGGAGACCATTGAGGTTCATTGAGTAATTAGAGAGTGCGGACCTAGCTGACTCTGGGCCTAATAGAAACACCTCTGAATGTCTCCGAATGTTAGAAATTAATTAAAAATACTAATGTCAATGTATTTACGACACATGCATTTAAGACATGTAAGTTTTTCAATCACAATAAAATATGTTGTTGTATTTTTTGCATTATGCTTACTACAGAATTAACAGTCAAAAGTTCATTGACTTTGCATGCACAGTTGTAACTCTGCTTATTACTAGAACTGTGGCTAGAATCAAAATCAACGCTAGTGTCATTCCTAAATCCCCAATCAGCTAGTCGTGAAGTTAACATTCAAATAGAAAATAAAAATGCAGACTTCAGAATTAGTTAAATAGCTGAGGGAATAGAATAAATTATCCGTTGCTACCCCTGTCTTTTATCATCCCTCCATCCCTCCATCCCATGCTATCTTCCTCTATTATTTGCTTTTCTATTTTGTTCTGGTATCTCCTTATCTCTTTTTAAAAAAACATTGGCCAAAAGCAGCTGCATCATTACCTGGTTTGGGAACTGCATCACCTTTGACCGCAAGACCCTCCAAAGAATAGTGAGAACAGCTGAGAAGATCATTGAGGTCTCTCTTCCCTCCATCATGAACATCTACCTAACACGCTGCATCCGGAAAGCCACCAACATTGTGAAAGACCTCACACACCCCTCACATGAACTGTTTACCCTTTTGCCATCTGGAAGAAGGTACCGCAGCATCCAGTCCCGCACCTCCAGACTGTGCAACAGCTTCTTCCCAGAAGCCATTAGACTCCTGAACTCTGGCTGACTCCAATTCCAATTCAGATTCCAAAATGGGCACTTTTATACATGCTTATAGACAGTCACTCACACTCACACACACACACACACACACACACACACACACACACACACACACACACACACACGTACATACATACATACATACATACATACATATCTATACACACACTCACACATTGTTTTGCATTGGACTAGTGCTGAAGTCAAACGTCACACAAATAAACTATGCACTCCTGTTGCAGTCTTGCACATTATCCTACTTGCTGCTAGAGTACTGTACTAAACCAGCACTGTACTCTGAACTGTTCTGGCTGCTACCGGTGACTGCTATGTTCAGGGTAGCATATCACTGATTGCTATGCACAACTCGCTTTACATATGCCCAGTACTGTGTACTGGACTAAATTGCACTGTCTACTCATTTTCTATTTTGTATTTGTCCTGTCCTGTATTTATTATTGTTTATTTAATGTTTATTTAATGACATTTTGCACTATATTGGACTGTTTGCACTTGTGTAGCATGTTGTCTGTTGCACTGTTGTTTTCAGGTTGCACCATGGTCCTGGAGGAACATTGTCTCATTTTTATTGTGTACTTGTATATAGCTGAAATGACAATAAAACCTCTTGAACTTGAACTTCAACTTAAAGTCCCTCCAGACAGGCCAAGCCCTACAGCCTTGTACTGGGCCGCAGGATCAAGCAGCGCCTGTGGGAAGCGCTCTTCTGTCTGACTCTGCGAGAGGAAGTGAAGCCTGATGGACAGTTCGACGTGACTGAGAGCTTCTCTACTCCAATTTTCAACAGCTTCGTGCCGCACTTTGAAGTGGACATGAGTGGAGAACCCATGCCTGAACAGCCTAAGAAGAAAAGCCGAAGACACTGACTTTATTATTATTATTGTGATTGTTATTGTCATCCTTGTTTGCATTATTACTATTATTCTTATTATTATTGTGATTGTTGTTATTAACTTTTTATATTCTATATGTAGAGTTTCTGTATTGTTTAAAATTTGTTTAAGCTTTTCTTAATTTTAAATTTAGTCAATCAGTCTGTCCCTTGT
Source organism: Electrophorus electricus (assembly GCF_041902795.1). Classification (NCBI taxonomy): domain Eukaryota; kingdom Metazoa; phylum Chordata; class Actinopteri; order Gymnotiformes; family Gymnotidae; genus Electrophorus; species Electrophorus electricus. The sequence continues at coordinate 14,608,825 of NC_137505.1, read as the reverse complement.
AAAATAATTGTGTAATAGTTCATGAGATGTCATTGTAATAACATTTGAAAATTATTTTGCATTATAATAAATTTACTGTAAATAACAATAACTTTAAATGTTTAAGGTGTGGCATCTTAAATAAATTGATAGAACTGTACATCTTTTTTCTAACGTTACAATTCGAGTCTTAATTTACATCCCTTATCAGTGGAAGATGCACTTGCTCACACCTTTCCTTTAGATTCCTTTTGTACACACTACAGACTGTGACCATGAGATGCTTGAATGAAAATTGAACATTCACCCTTGTGTATGAGTGCTGAATGTTAGCTAATGCATCATGATGAGCCTATCCTTGTTGAGTTACTTACTGAGATCATTCTCATAGCAAGTTCATTACAGCTTGTGTACTTGTTGTAGTGCAGTGAGCAGTTTCAATCTTAGTTACAATCTTAGTTATCAAAGACTCATTCCACCCAACCACAATACATCAGAGAGCTGTTTTGCATGTCAGTGCATCTTCACCTTGAACCACAAAGTTAAATAGCTTTTAGGCCTGGTTCAGGCTTCAGTTCTTACTTCACAGTATTCTCACTGCTGAGCTGAGTATAGAATTCATTTTGTGAAAATAAATGTTTTCCCTCAGAATAGGGAGACATATCTAGAGTTGTGGGGCACAGCAGAACCACTTCAAACTGGCAGTATTTGAGTGCTGTCATATGGCAGATTAGGTCTAGTGGAGCTCATTTGATGGTGCAGATAAGAAATTTGGGTAACATTACTGAAGGGCACTGTTCAGAGTGCTAGATGACTCCCACATAAGCCCTTAATGACAATTGACATAAACATACTTGAACATTTATAAATGCTTATGCCAAAAAGCATCAGCTGACATTAAAAGCTGCTTTTGACATCTTTGATATCAAGTTAACATAACTAAATCAAGTGGCACATTTTTGGTAAGATTAGGAGATGTAATAATGCTAGGTGGGGAGAAATTACATCACACATTATAACAACTGACTTTGCAATTATGTGGGGGTTTTTTCAACTAAAATAAAATTACATTTTAACAAAATGTTTAATTAATAAAATCTTTTATTCTTTAATCCTTTAATGAACCATCATGTTCTTCAGGTCAGTGAAGACCTGCCAAAAATACTGCGGGTCATTGTTAATCTGCAGCATCTTGCCACTCATGCGGTTAGCAATGTCCAGGGATCGGGCCCAGAAGGCCCCTTTGTTTTCCTCCACCAGGAAAGCTTTGGCTGGGTAGCTGATCTCCTCACACATGTAGGAGCAAGACACATACAAGCATGTGAGCAGAACGGCCTGCAACCCCTTCTTGGTGGCCACCTCAGCTGAAATGATGTCACGGCACAGCATGAAGAGAAAGACCACGGTGCTTGGAATGAGGAAGCATTGCTCCTGCCGTTCTGTCAGTGTCACGTAGCGGTCCACAATGCGCAGCCACTGCACGGGCTCCTCAGCAGTCAGGTCCTTCAGCAGGCAGCAACACCGGCACAAGAACGCACCCAGTTATGTGAGCAGCTCGCTGGTGGAGGACTGCATGAGCAGTCTAGGCATGCTTTCAGTGCTGGCCTGGCCCAGCCTTTCAGGCTTACTCGCAGTGGCGGACTGGGTTAAAGAAACATCACAAAAGACAGTTCACAACTGGAACCAGATTATGAGTGATAACAGTGGGCTCAACACCTTCCTGTCTTTTGTCCTCATGTTGGATGATAACGGTACTCACAGTAACTCCATCCAGGCCATCGCCAGAGGCAAGCTTTATGGACCGCTTTGTCTTGGGTGACAGAGCTTTGCCAGAAGAGCAGGGTAAAGAACTGGCATTTCTTGACTCTGGTCTTCTTTTTCTTTTCTATCTGAGATGCTGTCAAATCCAAGACCCCAGAATTCTTAACACAGATTGGTATGGACAATTCACTACCCATATTGTATGGACTATTTCGGATCAAGTGGAATGTGAACAGAAGAGAGTAAGGTGGAATTAGTATTTGCGGAGAAAAACGGTATATCGATATTAGTACATCCATGGCTTATTAAATTCCATTTAATTAAATTCCATTACATCCATGTTTTATTAAATTCCATTTAATTAAATTCCATTTAAATTCCATTATGTATTCAACACTGGCTACAGATGTTATGTAACAGTCACCTCAAACGCAATCCACACGCTGTCTTTTCCCCTTTACCGGCACGCGCGCACTTAAACGTTCCAGTGGAGCAAGGAGTGAGCATAGTTTAGAACATGCCATGCTGATCCTTGCGTTCCGTGGATCAATGCCTTTGGGACAAATATGTTAAATATGTCATACATGAAAATGTGTGTGCTGGTTTTCTAATCAAACAGCAGGCTCCAATGGATAGCAATGCTGACTACTTTAAAATGCACCCATTCTCTTGTTTGACAGCACTTGTTAAAAGGGTTGAACAGAACAAATGAGGGCTGACGTTCAGGTAGTCTGCCACATTAATGTCTAAAGAGCCAGTCACAAAATGCGACAAAATCTGTTCCTCTTTGGCTAAATTGACTGACACTGAACTTTAATTTTTCTGTTGAGTTATCGTTAGCTAGCTAGCTTTGCGAATGAACCTAGCTTGACTATCATGTTAGTGTTTTATTTTCTTTATTTACTATAATTTTATAACCAACTAATTGTAGCCAGCTTGCTGTGAGACACCAGATCTAAAATAATGGACCTGCTGCGTTGTATTTGTAGAAGCAATGGCAGATATGACGGGAAACTCGCTAGTGCACCCGGGTTACCTTGCCTACTGATGAAAGTACAATCGACCATGGCAGAGACAGAAAACTAGCAATCTAGTTAGTTATCTGATAATATAACTTTACCCCTCTAATATTAAGGGATTACCATCACAGATGCCTGTATGTTCAGAAAACCCATCCCCAATTAGATAGTTTTAAGATTAAATATTCAAATAGAAAATAAAGATGCAGACTCCAGAATTAGTTGACGAGAATAGCTGGTCCCGTGCTTTATTGCAACTTAAATATAAACATGCTTTTGAGGGACCCTCCGGAGAATGTCTGAGGGGTACACAAGAGTTTAATCCTTATAAGCTTTTTCAAGGGCAATTATGTAATCAACCCTCCTTTTTTTCCATATTGTTCTTTGAAGTTTCCACCATTATACTCAAATTACACATGACATTATAAAAGCTAGTCACCTATGAACCTGCGGGCTTATATAGAAGGGAAAATAAACTATGGACTATTCGTGCTCTGCATTCTTGCGTATTTATTTATTCTAGGCTGTACTTAACGCAGCCTTAAAAACATGGGATAAAAATCCCCATGTAACACAATTCAGGTTCTGTCTAAATACATGGCTAGCTAGCTAGTTATTTTACAATCCCATTTAGCACATATATCGTCACGAATGTCCTGAACAAAAGGCGCTGTACCTAATCCCCATAAATGACATATCTCTCACTGAATAAAAACTTGTATGCTTCAACAGTATACAGTGGGAGAAATGGCGATCACCTTTAAAAGGATTTCTTACTGTAGGCCTATTATAAACAACATGGAGGAAATTAAAATAAAAATACTTGAGTCAGACCGTGGGCACAGGCTGCTAATAAATCAGGGAAATGAAACTGGATGGACTGCTTAATTTTGTAACAACACAACATTTATGGTGACAAGGATGTTTCACACATACACTCTTAAGTGATGCTGACCTCAATATTCATATTTCACATTGTTACTGTAACACTATAGATGAACCTAAACCTCACATTCTCGTCACGTTGATAAGCTTTTTGAAAGATGCTTTTTATTTTCCATGACAATCACGGTAAGTAATCCGTTAGGAAGCTAGGTCGGGGTGTGATACACTGAGGGATATCCGTAGTCTCCCTGGCTACTAATGCGCAGCGTTGTCCCTTGGGACCTGTGGGGGAATAAATTGGGAGACACAATGATGAGGAGCAGGTGTCTCCAATCAGTAATCGGGCGAATGAGAATGGGGTAGACGGTAAATGGTACGGCCCCCGTCTGACGTGGGTGTCTTTCGGTGGTGGACCGGACAACCATGGCAGAACCCCCCCCCAAAGACCCCGCCAGCCGCCTGGAGCGGGGCGGGCCTCCGCTGGTGCGGTTGGTGGAAGGAGGCAATGAGGCCAGGGTCTAAACTCTGGGAGGCCTGGATCCAACATAAAGAGTAGAGATGATTGGAGAGAAGAGAGGAGAAGAGAGGAGGAGAGAGGAGGAGAAAGGAGAGGAGAGAAGAGGAGAGGAGAGGAGAAGAGAGGAGGAGAGAGGAGAGGAGAGGAGAGGAGAGAAGAAGAGAAGAGAAGAGAAGAGAAGAGAAGAGGAGGAGAGAGGAGAAGAGAGGAGAGGAGGGGAGAGAAGAAGAGGAGAGAGGAGAGGAGAGGAGAGGGCTGGAGAGGTTAAAATGAGAGAAGAGCAGAGCAGATGACCCTGATGCCCACCCAAGTGTAAGTAAATAAAAGTAAATAAAAATAATAAAAAATAAATAAAAGCATCACTTTCCTAAATTTTGGTCACAATATCTGTACTTGCCTTTATATAACAGCACATATATTTGTGTTTATATTATTATGATTATACTTTATTAGTCCCTTATAATAATAATTTCATCTCATGGGTTAATGAATTTCTTGTCCCACGGGTAGATTTGGTCCCCTCCAATGTTCTGTTCATGGCTACGGCCTTGCTAGTGTGAGTACCTGTAGGGGATAACTTGACGTTTAGTCTCCCATGCTCTTCCATTTGATAGATGATGAAATCGGTCACATCTGCCAAGTCTGTGTACTGTCTTACAATGATTGATGAATGTCAGGTCATTCTTTTTCAGCTGATAACCCAAAATGGTATAAACTAAAGTTAGAAAAATTTATTTATATCTTACAAAACTCAGATTTTGGAACTCATGTTATTTGAGTTCAAGAACTGTCAGAGACCACAACAGATACCACTACACCTTCCTGTAACATTTTTAAATGTGCTACATTCTAGATGATGTTTTCATTCTCCCCAGAGTATGGAGTTCTTTACTATGGTGCAGAGCCCTTAAAGGGACAAGGCATAGGGAAAAATGATTCATGTTTTGCGTTCTCTCGCAAATGTTCTTCTACATTTACTATGTTTCAAAAAATGCTAAATAAATTCAGCATATATAACTTTCAGCTTTAGCCTCATAAAATTCCCAAGAGCTTCATGTAGCTTACATCTGGTCACGTAGTCTATAGCTGGTCATTTCACTAAGGAGAACTAACAACTAAACTGGCACTTTCTCAGTACCGCATCCAAAAGATTCCAGTCTTCGGCATTACTTCTAACATTATTACCATTTGTCTATGAACTAACCATGTTAGTAGGTAAATGTCATATAAACAGCAGCTTCAGCTATTGTTATTGTAACACAGCATAGCAGGATTTTATGTAACTGTAATAAATGTCTCTCTGTAACTAATAGAATTACAGTTAGACATCTATATATGTCTAATAGAACTGTAGTAGATTGTATAACTGTAATCAATGGTTTTTACATATTTTCATGTGAAACCCATTTATTACTATTTCTCACAATTCTTGATTCACCAAAACTAATGGGCCAAATTTCTGATTTACATTCAATTTTAAATTTTTACTTTTTGTAAACATAGTTCTCCTATATTTGGGCTTGGACTCTGACATTTGTAAAGCTGCTTTGTGATAACATCTGTTGTCTGTTACAACAGACAACATCTGTTGTAAACAGCACAACGCTGTTTTGTTCCGCTCTGCACGTCTCTGAAAGGCAGGTGAGTTAATCTCCTGGAAACATAAAAGCATGACCCTAAATCTTTCACTTTGTTCTTATATGCGAGTTGTCAATAATTCAAAATTCTTGTTAAAACTCTGGAACTCTGTTGCAGCTCAGTCTCTCTGTTTTGCATTGCCAAATCGCTGGACAGAAGTATGTCCAGCTTTGACATCCAGCTTTGGCTTTTGCCCTGCGCTGACCAGTACCGCCAGCAACCACAACACATGTGGAGACGTAATCCTCTTTAACTACTTGTCCTTCCTCCATGAATATACACTCAAAACTCCAGTTTAGAGTGGTTAATGGCACTTACGCCAGCGCACTGTACCGGTTTGTTCACCTGTAGTCAGAGATGCATGGACCCGTTGGTGCATATGCGTAACTCGGAGCAGGTGCTGCTCTACAAGGTTATGCTGCTGCTTATTGTCACTCTCTCACGACCACAAGCCCTCATCTACTTTAACAAGGCAAAGTCACTGATAATGTAATAACAAACATGTTTGACAAAATACTAGGTCATGGTTTGCAGTCTGAAGTACTTCTGACCTGCTGAGAGTTAGCCTGATTTGATTTAGCTTGTTCTTAACCTTTGTTTAGTATGTTACGTAAAAGCTCACTCATTAGGGTTTTTTTTTAATAGGCTGTAGTAATTTCAGGAGCTCAGGCAGGGGCATACTTATATTTATGAGTGGCTATGCAACACCCACTGAAATAAAAGCTGAGGATGTCATTGCAGAGGTAGGAGGAGCCAGAGCAGAATATTACATTGCTTGAATAGTGGCTCTGTATGCCCTGGGGGTATTATTGAAACCCAAAGGCTGGGGAGAGAGAGAGAGAGAGAGAGAGAGAGAGAGAGAGAGAGAGAGAGAGAGAGAGAGAGAGAGAGAGAGAGAGAGAGAGAATGTGTGAACATATTCTTGTCACGGTACGGCCCCTCCCCCCAAACGTCTCCCCGTGTGCGTTTGCTTGTGTGTGTGTGTGTGTGTGTGTGTGTGTTCATCCGTGTGGCCACGCTCCCTTGTGTTTCACGCCTGCCCTTCGTTATGTTGTTATTGTTTGCGTATATAAGTCCTTTGTGTAAACGTTAACGTTGTCAGTGTTTGATCCCACGATAGCCTTATTGCTACGTTGTCTTCCATGTCTCTAAATAAACATCGTTGTATGCATCATGGCTCCTCTTTTGTATCCTGCCAATCCTCCCTGCGTTACAATTATGATAAAATTTGATAAAATACAAGATCATAGTTTGCAGTCTGAAGTACTTTTGACCTGCTGAGAGTTAGCCTGATTTGATTTAGCCTGTTCCTAACCTTTGTTTAGTATGTTGCGTAAAAGCTCATGGAAATATTTCAGATGTAACATACATGTAACTGACCTAGTAGAGCAAAATTACAGAATTTTAAGGAGGAAGTGACGTTCTTGGGGCATATCATTAAGGGAAATACACACAAGCTGTCTCAAAACCGACCACAAGCCATAATTTCGCTACCTAAACCATAGTGGCATACTCCCATCTTACTCTTTTAGTCCCACACGCAGTACACCGAATACTGCAGGACCAAAGAGTGTCACACTTCTCAGCCCAGTGGTAGCTGAGATACCACACCACCCTCTTAGATATGCCTAATATAACTGTCAAAAGGTGTATAACACTGAACCCAGCTACACTCCTTCCTACGGAGGAGGATGGAGATCCACAAGACTGCACAGCAATCTTAGCTGAAGTATATATACCGCGGGTTGATCTCTTTGAAGAAGCCATAAGTAACCCAGACCTATGCCTCTATGTGGATGGGTCAGCATGCAGGGACGACACAGGGGTCAATAGGGAAGCATACGCGGTAGTAACAGATCATGAAATACTTAAAACAGAAGTATTACCATCCTCCTATTCAGCGCAGGCTGCTGAACTAATAGCACTGACGGAAGCATGCAAACTAGCTGCAGACAAAACTGTTAATGATTTTGGAGCCATATGGAAACATAGGCAATTCCTGACAAGCTCGGGTAAATATATTAGACATCGCCATCTTGCTAGAAGCCATTTTGCTGCCAAAGACAATTGCAGTTGTTAAGTGTGCAGCTCACAAGACTACAGAAGACCAAATCAGCAAGGGGAATAATTTTGCAGATAGAGTAGCAAAGGCAGCTGCAACTAAAACCGCTGTGCAAGCAATACAGGAAACCGCTGCTACCCCGCAGGCCACATTATGGGAGATTCAGTCAGGGGCTACCGCCACCGAGCGGACCAGGTGGAGATAACTAGACTGCACAGTGTACAATGGTGCTTGGACACACACACCTACAGGCAAACCTTGCCTACCCAAATCATACGTGCAGGGCCTAATCAGAATTGCTCATGGGCGTAGCCATATGAGCAAAGGGGGAATCGTGGACAGCATATTAAAGTACTGGTTGAGTTGGAACTGTGTTGAGTAGGGTGTTAAAGGCAAGACCTACCCTTTCGACACTCGGAACCATCAAGAAACCCATAAGATGGGTGTGTTGGTGCTTGTGATACTTGGGGTCTGGCATAGTGTCCACTTGAGTACATCCGAACGTATAACCTGGGATACCTCCTCCTCCAGTTATTGGACCAGGTTAAACAACGGCTATTTTAGCACCTCTAACAAGGAACAAATCCCATGGTATCAAGCCTTCAATAAGCCAGTGCAGCAGACAATTACAGGTCACCTAAGAGAAAACACCACAAAGCAGTATCAAATCATTAGGGTTCCGTCTGATTCTTATGATTATTCTGCAAACAGAAAATATGTATGGGACATCAGAACTGATAGTGAAGTTAAACAGTCAATCTTACTATTGCCAGTGCGCCCGGGGATGGAAATGCCATTCAGGTAACGTTACGAAGAAACTGGAACAATCCCAATGGTAGCTATCTGTGCTGTATAGAAAGGGTGGGGGCTGACATTTGTGTGCCACTGACACATGTAGCACTGCCACATAGAGAAAATCAGACACAGCTAACACAGTCAGAACATAGACTGCATATTAACATGGATGAAGAATCCCACGACTTATCAGAAGACTTGTTACCATTTCAGGGTCCCAACGCCATTGAGGCAGAACGATTAGCAGCTAAATGCCAACAAAATACAGCGTGTATGTCAGTCATTGTGCATGCCCAACATATCGAGCAAGAGTGCCTGGTGTGCCAGCATACCAGTGTTCCATGGACTGTAATCCCTCTGAAAAACGCAGATGTAGGAGAAGTGAATATGACAATCTCTATGTGCCAGGTTATTAACCAGACCTCAAACTGTCCCAGTCCCACTAACCCTGCACCACCAAAAATGATGCTGCATGTGGCAGCTAGTAAGGGTGAGATATTTGTATAGCAGATGAAGCAGCAGGTGCCGGAAGGCTGGTCCAGATGCGTCGACTATGTGCAGGTGCACAGCAATGGCACTTGCAGTGACTCCAATAGCAGTTCCCTCTGGAATTGTTCCATGACAACCCTGCAGGGATATTGGAATGTAATGTGGGTCTGTGGTTCGGTGGCCTATGGTGAATTGCCACAGAACTGGACTGGTTGTTGTTATCCAGCTGTAGTGCGCCCAAGGACACAGGTGTATACACTTCCCCATGCCAAGCAGCACAGGGTGAGGAGAGACATAACCAGCACAGACTATTGTGGTAGAATTCTGAGGGACCCATGGACCACTCCGGGTGAAACCATTGGTTGGTCCCTTTTCCTGGGCGGTGGCACAGTAGCAGCCCTGCAAAAGATCAATGGCTTAGCTTATCAGTTACTGCAAGTAGTTAATGACACCTTAGCAGCAATAGGTGCCTTAAAGATAGAACAACAAGTGATAAGGGCAGCAGTGCTTCAACATAGATTGGTATTAGATCTCCTAACCATGAAGGAAGGAGGAGTGTGCAAAATGATTAACACTTCCTGCTGTTTTTACATTCCAGATCTCAGCGCTAATATTGCTGATTATATGAATCATGTGTGATCTGCCTTCACTCCGCAGCCTACAGTTCCAGGTGGATTCTGGGACTGGCTGACGGCCTGGTTGGGCAGTTGGGCAGCGAACCTAGCAGCTGTAGCGTTGCCCATTCTGCTACCCATTCTTCTTCTTCTTCTGTGTTTACCTCCTTTTTTGTCATTGCGTGTCAGACGTCTTTCTAGTGTGTTCACCATGCCAGCGCTCAGCGGTCATGCCAATGACCAACCCCAGCTCTGTGAAGACATTCCGCTCCCCAAGATGGGCGGTGCCGGTGATCCACATGAAGACATCGTAGTGCTATTTGCTGAATAAATGTGTGATAATGTGTGATATAGAATAAAAGGGGGAAATGTTGTGGAAATTTACTTTGCTTCATTTTGTGGAAATTTACTTTGCTTTATTTTACTTTGCTTTATGTTTCTATAGTCACAGCATAACAGTCTGCAGATAAGCGTGTGAGTCAGGGACTCCAGCTGCTCACATACCGTTCTAACCATAGAGATAGAAGAAGCCTTCAGCGCTCAGGCTAACCAAAACATGAATTAGCAGATACTCTGTAGGAGTCGTTTTTCTTTTTTTCTCTTTCTTCTGTTCTGTGTATAAGGGGAGGGGGACCGTACTGCGGGTCAGTCCTCTTACTCTGTTATACAGGGGACAGAACTCAATAAACTTTTACTCTTTACTACTCAATGCATAAAGCTGTCTGTGTTTGATGTGCTCTCATTTTCCCACCACATCCATTTAGCAGTACTTCTGAATAACCGAAATGGCTTAAAACAGCTGAGGGGATGTTTGAAACTGAGTGATAAGATGTTCAGCAATTTATATATGATAATACAAGGCAGTAAATTAAATTTGGCTGAACTGGACAATAGTACCTGGCATGAAAAGTATGTCGTAGAAAGAGTAACAAAAAACTCAACCTCTCACCTCGCGCTCTGAGATGTCTTCGTCACTGTCTGTAGTGTCCTCTAGGATACTTCTGCCCTCACTAAAGTGTGTCAACCTGACCGGGTCAAACATCTCTTGAACATAATAACTACACAATGGAAAATCAGCTTCAAGTGCTGCATTGAGCAAGAGTGCACTGTAAATGGCCAGATATAAATGGCAATGTCAGTAGTAAATTTATATATGCAGTCATGGAACAGGACCTAGCTGTAGAGCACAGCTTTAAGGTGCATATTATGATGTGCTCTTACCAATCATCCTCCTGGCTGTGTCTTGCTCTTTTGGCCAAATGTTTCTCTTCCAAAGCAGACAGACCAGACTCGCTGCATATTACTCTGTGCACTATAAATAAACCACATGTATAATGCCTTGTAAACAATGGAAGAAGGGAAATTTGAACTGTGACTACTCTGTTAAAGGGGCGGATAAGGCACCCCACCCAAACCCCCGAAAGCTGTTCTGTTATCCCTAATTGCTATGCAATAGTCCTGTGATTAACTCAAAGGCTGGAGAAGTTTCACCTTTCTCTATTTGAATCCTGAAGGCTGTTCGGTTCCGTCGCCCACAATCCATCCTGTGTAATTAAACATTCACATCATAACTCGACACCGTGTAATAGGGCAAACTCACTCGGATCGGGGAAAGGATCACAGACTACCTGTACTGCTGCTGCAACTCTGCGGCCATTCCAACAACATCCACATACATTCCAGCAACATCCTATTATAGGACACAGTGTATCTGGCTTAAGTACACCCATTTAATAGCATGTTGGACCTTCTTTGGCCTCCAGAACTGCAGCAATTCTTTCTGGCATAGTTTCCACTATATGCTGAAAATACTCTGCAGGAATCTTGGTCCAATCTTCATAGGATATTTTCTCTCAAATTACATAGAGGGACTGACATGTTCTAAACTGCCTGTTATACCTTTACCCAGGGATGTTCTATAGGATTAAGATCTGGGGACTGTGAAGGCCAGGAAAACATTGAAAATTTGCTGTCTTGATACTGGAACAAATCCGTGATTATACAACCCTTGCGGCAGGGTTTCTTGTCTTGTTGAAAGTGTCCTTCTGCCATAGTTTAAGCAGCTGCATGAAGGGATGCACTCGGTCGCAATACATAGGTAAGCCCTTCTGTTCAAACATCTACTGATTTCAGAGGACCCATGGTGTGCCAAGAAAACATTCCTCACACCTTTATGCCACCTCTACCAGCTTGAACTGTTGACACCTGACAGGAAGGACTCTTTAATTCATGCTGCTTATGCCAAATTCTTACCCTCCCATCATCATAGTGCAACAGAATTTTGGATACATCTGACAAGATGATGTTCCACTGTTTAGTTTTCTGCTCTTCTGCCCACTGGAGTCTTGCCGTTCTGTTTGCCTCAGACAGCAATGACACTCGAACAGATCATCTGAACAGGTCATCCAAATGTGCTAAGGTGATGACCTGTGCATTCAGACATGTTAGTTGGAGCAACAGCATTGTATCTGGCTGCAATTTGCTTGACTGTGCACCACTTGATCATCAGAATTATTCTTGATGTCATCCTCCTTTGATCCCTTTCAAAATATTGGTCCTGGTTAGTCTGGTCCATGCCTCGTTCGCAGTTCGCTTCGCTCAGACCACTTGACTTTCCCATTCTAATGTTTACATGGCGTTTTTTGCAATTAGTCAAAACTGACCTTTCATGACCTTCATTATAAACTTTTCTAAGCAGTCATGACCTCACCCTGTCATAATATTTACTATCATATCTTCCCTGTGTCCAAAGTGATCTCATGGCAGGAATTTTCTAGCCAACCATTTCTAAGTCAAGCCAATTCAAGCAGAAATGCCACTGAGAGTGTTTCTGATGAACTCCTGTCATTGTACTAATTCGGTAAGAAAGGGTTAACTACATAAAAATAAAAGTGAATGACTTAAAAGTTTGATCATTTTAACTGAATCTATATTTTATGGAATGGTGTAATTAACCTTCATTATAAACTTTCCTTAGTCGTCATGGCCTGTCCCTGCCAGAATATTTACTATCAGATTTTCCCTGTGTCCAAAGTGATATCATGGCAGGAATTTTCCCAAGTGTTTACATTAAAGGAATCTGACTATACTGATTACTCTTTGCCAGCTAACAGCAAATAAAAGATGCTGGATTTTGGATTATGTGAGTATATAACACGTGACTGTGTTTGTGTCAGAGAAGGGAGAGGAGAGGCTTTGTCTCCAGCCTCCCGCTGCTTGCCGCTGTTCAGCTTCTCACTCCTGAGATCCTTCTCGTTCTCCTTCTCCCCATTGCGTCCCACTCCGCCAATGCTGCTGCAACTTCAACCGCTGACAAAGTGCACCAGCTCAAAGCGTGGTCTAGAGCCAAATTTCAACACGGGCATCTTCCTCATTGGCTCATCTCCTCAGAGGGGCAACACATGCACAGTTTCAGCTCCTATCGATGCCCACATAGAACCTTATAAAATCAAACTGACAATGACAAGGAAACCATATTTTCAACACCTCCAGCACAAGTAGTAGTTTTTAGCAATGCACTACTTTTAGTGGTTGTTGAGCATCTGGAAAGAATGCAAGTCACCAGGGTAACATCATCAAGAAGCCCTTTTAGACTTACTTCCATCAGATGAATTCGGCCTCTTTTTTGCTTCAGTATTTGGGACTAATTCGTAGGAGGGCATTTTGCCAACATGAATCCCCTCTGCCATGTCATGCACTCTCTGCATCAGTTGTGGGCCATACCTGCTAGACCAAACATTTACATTCTGAATACTTTGGCTCAAGTTGTTAAAATCTTAGTATAAAAATCAACACTTTTATCTGTATCTTAATTTCAGGCTGATTTAACAAGTAGATAAGCTAACGTAGTGAGCGGTTGTCTTGGCTTGTCCTAATGGCAGTCAGGGGCCAAAACACTTACTGTAACACTTTATACTTATGACACACTTTCCTTAACTATTACAGATGCCGTTTAACAATGTTCTATTTTTAAAATATGGAAACAGCAACTCAGCACATAAGGCGTTAGACCATACCTGCATGCTAAGAACACATGGTTCACTCAGACCATCGATAGAGACAACAGCTGATCTAAGTCTCTTGCTTCGTAATTTTCAACGTGCTTGTTTATGAATAACTTTCGAGCTAACCACTGCTTATCACTTTCAAAGTGTTGTCAGAATTTATTGATATGAAAGGCTCTCGTCATGCTGATAATTGTCTGGTAGGACCAACTGACAACGTTATTGCCCCGACATACGCCCGGTGAGAAAAGCATTGTGGGAATTTCAAATATGGCCTGTGCAATGCTCGGTTTGCCTGCTAGTGCCTTCGAGCAGGGAACCTCCAGCTTTGTTCACGTTCTGCCCAGAAATCTATCCGCTTCAAGATTGGTCTAATGGGCCAGTCATTGCTCATCCTCCGCCGCTCTTGTTCAGTCGGCAGAGGGTGGATTTTCGTCCTGCTCTGTCTCTGTCCCATTGTCAAATGCGCTAACATTTGCTGAACTTGAATCTTTTTAATTCTATGGCAGGGGTAACATTCCAGAACTGTTGTCAGTGTAGATCATTTGAATAAATGACTGTTCTGTTTGCCTGCTACGAGCTGCCATAGCTGCAGGTGTTTGGTGACTAGACCAGTCAGCATGCAGGAGTCTGCCTATGTTCAGTTAGAACAGGCATCAGTAAGACAAGACTCGCTGTACTCACTCATTATCTTAATACTGTTCATTAAATTAAGTCAGCGGTTTATATTGAGTTTACGTCATTTGGTACGACGACTCTACAGTCTTGAATTGATTTATGCAGTGTAATATGGATATAAATGTTAAAATGTTCTATTACAGAACACGACACCTGTTGCGTTTTATATTGGTAAATATCTGATATGACCGCTGTAACATAAAGTTGCGGTTATAAGTACGTGAAACATTTTGATCGACTGAAATGTAGATGTATGTACATGCAATATATTTGTGATTATGTAAATCAAACAGCTATTCTTATTCTTATGGCTAGCTAAATTGATTGCAATTTCGTCGTCTTCAAGGCATGGCATGGTGTTTATTCATTCTTTGGCATACAAAATGACACCTTTTCACGTTTTGGAACTACAAATATGGCGGCCTTTTTTTCTTTAGCGTTTTAATGACGTAAAAGCAGAGTCTCACCGTAAAGTCGGGCAGGAGGATCTGGACTCATTTATTTCTTCGTATCTTCCGCCATCTAGCGGTCAATAACGGGTAGTCTTGAACTGATTTCTATCGCGTAATACTTCGGATATAAATGTTTAAATTTCCTGTTGCAGAACAGACAAAGTATAGTCAACCAGTTCTAACCTTTTGATAAAAACTTGAATTTCAAAGTAGGTGAATCTATTTACTTAAACCAATCAGATCACAGTTCATTTACATAACATCAATGCTTTGAGTGCTTTAGATATGAGAACATCACAGTGATCTTTCTGCTCACACATCAGTCAGTCTATAATTCTGTATTATGTGTTTCTATAGCTTCCAACTTTCATGAGTTCCTTGAATCTGTGGAGAAAAGTGCAGACCAATGTAGTTTCTTATTTGTGAACATTTATACATTTATTGTAATTTATTTATCATTTAAATGTTTTAATTCTTTTAATTTATAGACATAAGGATACAGAAAACAGTTCATATATGTATAGTACATCAATCAATGTATAACACTTTTAGTACTTAGTATATGAATCAATGTATAATATTTGGACTGCTTTAACACCAGTACAAAAGTTTAATATAATAAAGAAATAATGCACTGTGATTACGTGTGGCGGCACGAGTGCCGTAGGGCGAGGGGCAGGACGCACAGACTCCACTGACTGGGACGAACATTTATTAACATAAATGACAGCGGCACTCATGTATTAGAAACAATAAACATGGACCTGAAACAAATGAAGTTAAACAAACATAATACACAAGAATACATCTAACATAAACACGTTACATTCAGACATTACACCGACAATGACCAACACCCTGTACACTTTAACACGGGTTTATATACATTGAGACGAACAAGGTGCAGGTGTGGTTGCAAACACAGCCCTCCCACTGAACGTGGCAGGCCAAACCACATGACTCGGGGGAGGCTAACATTCCATGACATTATGCTTCATCTTGTAAAAGCTTTACATGACTGACAATTTCAGCTTTTTCAGAGGACCTATTTAATTCTTTCTTACATTGTACTTCTTTCCATTCCTAGTCTAATCTTGAAATAAATTTAATTTTAATGGAAGTCTTCATAATGTGTGTTTCAGGTTATGCAAATACTTTGGGAGTTGTTTAAATCAGTCAATCTACTGAATTCCCCACCAACAACAGTATGAATAATTAATTGTCATTTACATTTATAACTTTTAACATACTAGTAGCATGTGAGTTTCATGAATTTGTACTTCATTAACTATTTGTATCACATTATTTACATTACTGTTGTAATAGTAATAGTAAAAATTCAATGGTAATAGGGCACATTGATTTGACACAGTTCAATGGCATTAAACTGCTATTAAATGAGTTCCAGTGAAGTAACTTGCTACTTGAGTATTCTTGTAACAGATACTTTCTTACTTTTACTTAAGTAATAATTTAAATGACTACTTTTACTTCTACTTCAGTAGTTATTATTTTAAAGTAACAGTAATTTTACTTGATGACAGTTTTGCCTACTCTACCGACCTCTCTCTGTATTACAGTTAATGTCTTGATCTTTATCAAAAACCCATGTAGTGCCTGCATGGAGGGACTTCGTGTTGTATTGGAAAACTGTAATAAATGTCTATATAACTGTACCCATCTTTCAGCTACGTACTCAGCTGCCACTAAAAATAGGGATTTCACATATTTTTTAAACTTTTGACTTATTTTCCCAATGACCAAAATGTCAGCGCAACCCTGTAGTAACATCACAATGTCTATGACGTCACAATGGCTATGACATCACTACATCTATTTTAAAGGTGAGCGCAAGCATCTATATGTTATTTCACTTGACACACTTCAGCAGTTCAAAGGTTGGGAGACAATAGGGTGAATTAAACCTAACCATAGGTGGTGGATTACTACTGAATTTTACAGAACAAGGTACAGTGGAATCTTTAGTCTCTTAGGGATCATTTTGATGCATTTCAAACAGAGAAGGTCTGTCAGAAAAACAGCTGTAACATCCAAAACATACTTCATCAAGCATTAAAAAGTGGCATGGTGTTCTTGTCATATAGATTTTAGGGAATCTGTCATTAAACTGCTCAAAAGTATTTTAGTGATGTCATAATATTACTATTACAGGAGAGCTGCAAATATTCTAAATTGGAACTGCACAGCCTAATATCCAAATAAGTCTGTACTGAATCTCTGTGACCAAAAGGAAACGACCCTTACAGTGGCACCAGCAATGCAGACGGTATTCAGACAGGGAATCGATTTAGCGAGGAATATTTGCTCGTCAACTTTTGGGATAATGGCAAAAAGGGTAGGTTGAGAATACTTGTTTAATACTACCTTACAACCAAGTTTTATCTAACTTTGTACTGAGAATTTTTGCTTCTTAACCCCCAGGCCCTCTATAACCCTCTATTGGAGGATGATGAAGAAACATCTGATGATGCCTTTTGTATGGACCCGTTGTGTCCGGTAAAATAAGGCTGTATTTTCAGACATTGAGTACTGTTAATAGAATAAAGTCTATGGGATGGATCTTTTCACATCCAGAATGAAATGTTACCACTCCAAAATCTATTTTTCTCTGTGTTTTGTCTGAAGGATTTTAAGGGGGCATTTTGGGGTCAAGTTGTGGTAAGTAGCACTACCTTTTCACAGATGTTTCAATAGGCTAAAGCTTTTACCCATAAAGCATGTTTTCAAGCACTGTCATGTGTCTTCTGAGTCAAACATGATCTTTTGTAAACAAATTAACTTGGTTAATGATAAATAATAAATAAATGATTGACATTCCTCATGATAAGAGGCTCATTCCACAGAAGTAGTTCTAAGTGTGACAGAGTAATGTCCTGACACACAAAACCACTGCAGTGGAATCAGACCTCTTTTTAGAGGTTTTTCTTATACATCTAGACCTAGACCTTTATACTCCACCTGGGTCTTATAGGAGGACAATGTGGAGACCCCCTTTGGCACTGTATGCTGCACCATGGCAGGTATCCCCAGGGATAACCGACCGGTCATCCTCACCTACCATGACATCGGAATGAACCGTAAGACTCTGATACTGTTGCTTGTGGCACGTAGCTGATTGCTCTAAAGTCTAAAACTTAGCATAAGCGTCATTTATTGTGTTGTAATGACCCTGGAATGCATGTCTGCAGACAAAACTTGCTTCGACGTTCTTTTCTATGATGAGGACATGCAGGAAATCATGCGACACTTTGCCGTGTGTCAGGTCAACGCTCCTGGGCAACATGAGGGTGCCAGCACCTTCCCTGCAGGGTGAGCGTGAGTGCACCATATGCCACAATGTTCTTTCAGGGGCTGAAAGACATTCCAAGGTTAAATCTAATCTAAAATGTGACCTTCAGCTACCCCATACAATTTTTTCCAGAATGTATATTTATCAGAACCTACTCCATAGCCCTCCGTCTGCCCTCAGACCACTCCTTCCTGGCAGTCAGACAGGACGACTCTATGCCATGGTGTTGGTGCCCACCTAAACTAACATCTGGAGGCCCTGACTGTCAGCATGTCTAGCTGGCACCGGCTTGTCATGCACCAGGGTTTCTTTCATGAACTTTTTTCTTAGCGTTCATATGCTACATTGATGGCTGTGGCTCCAAGTACATCATAGCTAGGTTTAGCAGGTTCAAATCCTGAAGAATCAGTGGCGTCCCTTAGAATTATAACTCACTCAGGGCAATTTTTTCCTGTAGAGTCACATATCCCTCAATGGACAAGCTCTCCGAGACCCTCCCAATTGTGCTCAAGCATTTTAAGTGAGTGAACCAGATTAGCCATTTACTCTGAGATTAAACTGTCAATCCTTGTTCTAATCTGAAACCTTGCGCTTTAATGGTTTAAAGTTATGTACATTTTTTTCTCTCCACAGAATTAAGAGTGTTATTGGAATGGGTGTTGGAGCAGGAGCAAACATCCTCACACGGTTCGCTGTGAGTTGTAGCACTGTCTTTCTTCCCAATAGATTTTAACACAATGATCAAACAAGGATTACTCCTTGGTGAAATTCTTGCTTTGTAACAAAGTGTTGATACTTGCAGCATAATCCTAATCATTACACTGTCAAGCTAGCTAGACATCAACTCTCCAGAATACTGACACTTCACTATTGTTCCTCTGCTTGCACATGTAAACAAACCTTTTTCTAAGTGCAATGTAAAGTGCAAGAATGCCAAATATGGAGACTCTTAATTGCTCATTTAACTACAACAGTTTGACATATAGTAAGTAATTTTGCCCTGAAGGTTTATCTCCCTTTGACTGCTCATGCATAAATGTCTTGCAGTTGAAGTACCCAGACTTGGTTGAGGGCCTTGTCCTGATGAACATTAATGCTCAGGCAGAGGGCTGGGCAGACCGGGCAGCATCCAAGGTATCACAGTCTAATGCAATAGTAATTATCATTCTGTTAACACCCTGCTTAAACATCACGATCCCTGTATCTCTACAATTATGTCGTTTAGCTGGTCCCACCTAGCGTCCATGTCTATGGTTTCCCTGTCTCATGTCTTTTGTTTTGCTTTACTTCCTTGTTGTGGTTCCGTTGCTTAGTTTCATTTTCTTTGCTCCTTATTATTTGCACCTGTCTTGTTTAACTCTTATTACTTCATGTATTTAAACCGTCTTGTTCCCTGTGTCTTGGCTGTTCACTGAATCCATATAACTTTCAATGTGATAACAAATAGTTCTCAGCATATTACTCTTAGTTTTCTGCAGTTTCCAGTTAACCTTTCATGCCAATCATATGGTGACAATCGACCCTATATTTTTATTCTTTTGGGATCCTTAGAAAAGTGTCAAGCCTCTTTTAATAAAGTAATGTATTTGATCAAAGCTTATGTGTACTCCAGCCACTAAAGATCAACCCACACTTTCCACAGATTTCCAGCTGGGCCCTTGGTCCCCCCAGTGTTGTCATCTCCCACCTGTTCGGTCAGGTACGAAATAACGCCTAAAATGAAATGTATATTGTATGTATTATTGAGCAGTACTTGTCAACCCAGTCCTTGTGATACATCTGACATCCCACATTTTCCCTCTATCCCAGCTCCTGACAACATCATCCTAGCTCCTAAACCAAGCCATTAGGAAAATGAACACCTGGTAC
Organism: Electrophorus electricus; assembly: GCF_041902795.1. Taxonomy (NCBI): domain Eukaryota; kingdom Metazoa; phylum Chordata; class Actinopteri; order Gymnotiformes; family Gymnotidae; genus Electrophorus; species Electrophorus electricus. The sequence goes on along the minus strand of NC_137505.1, from coordinate 14,588,753 downwards.
AGGTGTACTGGGCTGGGTTAGAATAAACATGTGGGCCATTTCATGTGTACTGTGGACTGGGTCACTAAACACTGAACTAGAATATTTAAAAGTTAAATGCCTTATTACTAAAGATGAGTGTTCCAAATGAGCTGTCCTGAATTTAGACTGTGTCCTTTTCGTAACTAAAGAACCAGATGCCTACATTATTGTCCATCAAAAGGTCAACAATGTTGTTTTTTTTTTACATATTCTTTTTATTATACATTTCTGTCTCGAGTGCCTGTGCAGACTGTGCATATAGAGGAAGAGACATTTAATTTCATATTCACATCAAGTTTTGATGTTTTGTGACTGATTGCGTCTTGGACTGACTCCTTTATGGCACCGTGGCAGGAGGAGATTAAGAAGAAGGCAGAATTTGTAAAGACCTTCCATCACAACATCAGCAAAAGGATTAACCAGACCAACCTTCTGCATTTTATGAAGTCCTACAACAGGTATGACTGACATCTGCATTCTATGGAATCTTCTGAGCTCTCTGCTTCTAGACTTGTTTGTCATATGAACAGCTCCCAGTCTTATTAGATCTGATCAATTTTCAGCCGAAGTAAACTGAACATTAAGAGAACTTCTCTGGGTAGAAAGACTCTAAAGTAAGTGAGAAACTGTTTCTCTTTTATCCTTATTCCATGTTATTTTTTGATGTAAAATGCCCCTGTGCCACCACATGCCTGAAAGGTTTTGTTGCTGTAGGTGTCACACTCTTCTGGTGGTAGGAGATGACTCTCCTGTGGTGGATGCTGTGGTATGTACAGCTTGTTTTACATGCAGAAGTTTAAAAACAACATTCAAAATCCAACCCAGCATTCAAATCAAACTTCTATATGTACCTGGGAGCCTGCGTGCAAATGTTTGTGTTTTCTGTCGTAGGTTGACTGCAATTCCAAAATGAATCCCTCAAAGACAACCCTCCTCAAAGTTAGTGACCTTCAAACCTCAGCAAAGCAATACTTAAAATGTTATGTTTTGCTTTTTTTATTTGACTCTCATTATAAATGCAGAAGTCATTATATGTCACTGGGGGCTTATAAATCATGAACGTTGTGATGAACTTGTGGTGAATAACATTGTCCTTCATGTTGTCCCTCATGAAGATGGCTGACTGTGGAGGTCTACCACAGCTTGATCAGGTCTGTCGTTACCCATTAAAATAATGCTCTTGCATTCAAACTGAGTGATGCACTGTGTAATCTATTGTGTCCTGTTCTTACCTTATAGCCTGGCAAGCTGGCAGAAGCCTTGAAATACTTCATTCAAGGACTGGGCTACAGTAAGTAAATACTGTAAACACACTGTCAAAAGGTTGAAATTAAAAATCGTTCAGCCTCTGCGCAATGTAAAACCCATAAATCCAGTTTAGAAAAGTTCATTACTGCCTGTTGTAGACCTTCAGGCTTTCACAACTATCTTTAAGTTATGCATGCTTTCTAAATGGTGCAGTTAAGTAGGGACCTTGAGCTATGTTACTTCACCTTGTCCTTCTGCTTATCTGCCTCTGACAGTGTCTTCTGCAGGCATGACACACCTGTCTCATTGGCACCCCACCTTCTCCACCAGAATGGCATTCTTCCACCCCTGGGCCATCACTTCCATGGAGAGCACCTCCAAGCAACGCTGAAGATGAGGCTCTCCTACCCGCTGCTCCATCCCAGTGTTGTCATGCTTAGTTCGGCTCCATTTCAAATAAAAAATACTCTAAATTGAGGGACCATTGATGTGTTGGTGTTAGTGTTTGTGTGTCATTGTCCCAGTGGACTAATTTAGACTTGCACAAAAGGAAAAAAAAAAAACCTAAATGATAAAAAGCTGTTTAAAATGTTTATACTTATCAGGCTCAGTGTTGTACCTTTATTTAGTAGCCATAAAAAAGTTGATGTATAGTACATCAATCAATGTATAACACTTTTAGTACTTAGTATATGAATCAATGTATAATATTTGGACTGTTTTAACACCAGTACAAAAGTTTAATATAATAAAGAAATAATGCACTGTGATTACGTGTGGCGGCCCGAGTGCCGTAGGGCGAGGGGCAGGACGCACAGACTCCACCGACTGGGACGAACATTTATTAACATAAATGACAGCGGCACTCACGTATTAGAAACAATAAACATGGACCTGAAACAAATGAAGTTAAACAAACATATAACACAAGAATACATCTAACATAAACACGTTACATTCAGACATTACACCGACAATGACCAACACCCTGTACACTTTAACACGGGTTTATATACATTGAGACGAACAAGGTGCAGGTGTGGTTGCAAACACAGCCCTCCCACTGAACGTGGCAGGCCAAACCACATGACTCGGGGGAGGCTAACATTCCATGACATTATGCTTCATCTTGTAAAAGCTTTACATGACTGACAATTTCAGCTTTTTCAGAGGACCTATTTAATTCTTTCTTACATTGTACTTCTTTCCATTCCTAGTCTAATCTTGAAATAAATTTACTTTTAATGGAAGTCTTCATAATGTGTGTTTCAGGTTATGCAAATACTTTGGGAGTAGTTTAAATCAGTCAATCTACTGAATTCCCCACCAACAACAGTATGAATAATTAATTGTCATTTACATTTATAACTTTTAACATACTAGCAGCATGAGTTTCATGAATTTGTACTTCATTAACTTTTTGTATCACATTATTTACATTACTGTTGTAATAGTAAAAATTCAATGGTAATAGGGCACATTGATTTGACACAGTTCAATGGCATTAAACTGCTATTAAATGAGTTCCAGTGAAGTAACTTGCTACTTGAGTATTCTTGTAACAGATACTTTCTTACTTTTTCTTAAGTAATAATTTAAATGACTACTTTTACTTCTACTTCAGTAGTTATTATTTTAAAGTAACAGTAATTTTACTTGATGACAGTTTTGCCTACTCTACCGACCTCTCTCTGTATTACAGTTAATGTCTTGATCTTTATCAAAAATCCATGTAGTGCCTGCATGGAGGGACTTCGTGTTGTATTGGAAAACTGTAATAAATGTCTGTATAACTGTACCCATCTTTCAGCTACATACTCAGCTGCCGCTAAAAATAGGGATTTCACATATTTTTTAAACTTTTGACTTATTTTCCCAATGACCAAAATGTCAGCGCAACCCTGTAGTAACATCACAATGTCTATGACGTCACAATGGCTACGACATCACTACATCTATTTTAAAGGTGAGCGCAAGCATCTATATGTTATTTCACTTGACACACTTCAGCAGTTCAAAGGTTGGGAGACAATAGGGTGAATTAAACCTAACCATAGGTGGTGGATTACTACTGAATTTTACAGAACAAGGTACAGTGGAATCTTTAGTCTCTTAGGGATCATTTTGATGCATTTCAAACAGAGAAGGTCTGTCAGAAAAACAGCTGTAACATCCAAAACATACTTCATCAAGCATTAAAAAGTGGCATGGTGTTCTTGTCATATAGATTTTAGGGAATCTGTCATTAAACTGCTCAAAAGTATTTTAGTGATGTCATAATATTACTATTACAGGAGAGCTGCAAATATTCTAAATTGGAACTGCACAGCCTAATATCCAAATAAGTCTGTACTGAATCTCTGTGACCAAAAGGAAACGACCCTTACAGTGGCACCAGCAATGCAGACGGTATTCAGACAGGGAATCGATTTAGCGAGGAATATTTGCTCGTCAACTTTTGGGATAATGGCAAAAAGGGTAGGTTGAGAATACTTGTTTAATACTACCTTACAACCAAGTTTTATCTAACTTTGTACTGAGAATTTTTGCTTCTTAACCCCCAGGCCCTCTATAACCCTCTATTGGAGGATGATGAAGAAACATCTGATGATGCCTTTTGTATGGACCCGTTGTGTCCGGTAAAATAAGGCTGTATTTTCAGACATTGAGTACTGTTAATAGAATAAAGTCTATGGGATGGATCTTTTCACATCCAGAATGAAATGTTACCACTCCAAAATCTATTTTTCTCTGTGTTTTGTCTGAAGGATTTTAAGGGGGCATTTTGGGGTCAAGTTGTGGTAAGTAGCACTACCTTTTCACAGATGTTTCAATAGGCTAAAGCTTTTACCCATAAAGCATGTTTTCAAGCACTGTCATGTGTCTTCTGAGTCAAACATGATCTTTTGTAAACAAATTAACTTGGTTAATGATAAATAATAAATAAATGATTGACATTCCTCATGATAAGAGGCTCATTCCACAGAAGTAGTTCTAAGTGTGACAGAGTAATGTCCTGACACACAAAACCACTGCAGTGGAATCAGACCTCTTTTTAGAGGTTTTTCTTATACATCTAGACCTAGACCTTTATACTCCACCTGGGTCTTATAGGAGGACAATGTGGAGACCCCCTTTGGCACTGTATGCTGCACCATGGCAGGTATCCCCAGGGATAACCGACCGGTCATCCTCACCTACCATGACATCGGAATGAACCGTAAGACTCTGATACTGTTGCTTGTGGCACGTAGCTGATTGCTCTAAAGTCTAAAACTTAGCATAAGCGTCATTTATTGTGTTGTAATGACCCTGGAATGCATGTCTGCAGACAAAACTTGCTTCGACGTTCTTTTCTATGATGAGGACATGCAGGAAATCATGCGACACTTTGCCGTGTGTCAGGTCAACGCTCCTGGGCAACATGAGGGTGCCAGCACCTTCCCTGCAGGGTGAGCGTGAGTGCACCATATGCCACAATGTTCTTTCAGGGGCTGAAAGACATTCCAAGGTTAAATCTAATCTAAAATGTGACCTTCAGCTACCCCATACAATTTTTTCCAGAATGTATATTTATCAGAACCTACTCCATAGCCCTCCGTCTGCCCTCAGACCACTCCTTCCTGGCAGTCAGACAGGACGACTCTATGCCATGGTGTTGGTGCCCACCTAAACTAACATCTGGAGGCCCTGACTGTCAGCATGTCTAGCTGGCACCGGCTTGTCATGCACCAGGGTTTCTTTCATGAACTTTTTTCTTAGCGTTCATATGCTACATTGATGGCTGTGGCTCCAAGTACATCACAGCTAGGGTTTAGCAGGTTCAAATCCTGAAGAATCAGTGGCGTCCCTTAGAATTATAACTCACTCAGGGCAATTTTTTCCTGTAGAGTCACATATCCCTCAATGGACAAGCTCTCCGAGACCCTCCCAATTGTGCTCAAGCATTTTAAGTGAGTGAACCAGATTAGCCATTTACTCTGAGATTAAACTGTCAATCCTTGTTCTAATCTGAAACCTTGCGCTTTAATGGTTTAAAGTTATGTACATTTTTTTCTCTCCACAGAATTAAGAGTGTTATTGGAATGGGTGTTGGAGCAGGAGCAAACATCCTCACACGGTTCGCTGTGAGTTGTAGCACTGTCTTTCTTCCCAATAGATTTTAACACAATGATCAAACAAGGATTACTCCTTGGTGAAATTCTTGCTTTGTAACAAAGTGTTGATACTTGCAGCATAATCCTAATCATTACACTGTCAAGCTAGCTAGACATCAACTCTCCAGAATACTGACACTTCACTATTGTTCCTCTGCTTGCACATGTAAACAAACCTTTTTCTAAGTGCAATGTAAAGTGCAAGAATGCCAAATATGGAGACTCTTAATTGCTCATTTAACTACAACAGTTTGACATATAGTAAGTAATTTTGCCCTGAAGGTTTATCTCCCTTTGACTGCTCATGCATAAATGTCTTGCAGTTGAAGTACCCAGACTTGGTTGAGGGCCTTGTCCTGATGAACATTAATGCTCAGGCAGAGGGCTGGGCAGACCGGGCAGCATCCAAGGTATCACAGTCTAATGCAATAGTAATTATCATTCTGTTAACACCCTGCTTAAACATCACGATCCCTGTATCTCTACAATTATGTCGTTTAGCTGGTCCCACCTAGCGTCCATGTCTATGGTTTCCCTGTCTCATGTCTTTTGTTTTGCTTTACTTCCTTGTTGTGGTTCCGTTGCTTAGTTTCATTTTCTTTGCTCCTTATTATTTGCACCTGTCTTGTTTAACTCTTATTACTTCATGTATTTAAACCGTCTTGTTCCCTGTGTCTTGGCTGTTCACTGAATCCATATAACTTTCAATGTGATAACAAATAGTTCTCAGCATATTACTCTTAGTTTTCTGCAGTTTCCAGTTAACCTTTCATGCCAATCATATGGTGACAATCGACCCTATATTTTTATTCTTTTGGGATCCTTAGAAAAGTGTCAAGCCTCTTTTAATAAAGTAATGTATTTGATCAAAGCTTATGTGTACTCCAGCCACTAAAGATCAACCCACACTTTCCACAGATTTCCAGCTGGGCCCTTGGTCCCCCCAGTGTTGTCATCTCCCACCTGTTCGGTCAGGTACGAAATAACGCCTAAAATGAAATGTATATTGTATGTATTATTGAGCAGTACTTGTCAACCCAGTCCTTGTGATACATCTGACATCCCACATTTTCCCTCTATCCCAGCTCCTGACAACATCATCCTAGCTCCTAAACCAAGCCATTAGGAAAATGAACACCTGGTACAGGTGTACTGGGCTGGGTTAGAATAAACATGTGGGCCATTTCATGTGTACTGTGGACTGGGTCACTAAACACTGAACTAGAATATTTAAAAGTTAAATGCCTTATTACTAAAGATGAGTGTTCCAAATGAGCTGTCCTGAATTTAGACTGTGTCCTTTTCGTAACTAAAGAACCAGATGCCTACATTATTGTCCATCAAAAGGTCAACAATGTTTTTTTTTTTTTTACATATTCTTTTTATTATACATTTCTGTCTCGAGTGCCTGTGCAGACTGTGCATATAGAGGAAGAGACATTTAATTTCATATTCACATCAAGTTTTGATGTTTTGTGACTGATTGCGTCTTGGACTGACTCCTTTATGGCACCGTGGCAGGAGGAGATTAAGAAGAAGGCAGAATTTGTAAAGACCTTCCATCACAACATCAGCAAAAGGATTAACCAGACCAACCTTCTGCATTTTATGAAGTCCTACAACAGGTATGACTGACATCTGCATTCTATGGAATCTTCTGAGCTCTCTGCTTCTAGACTTGTTTGTCATATGAAAAGCTCCCAGTCTTATTAGATCTGATCAATTTTCAGCCGAAGTAAACTGAACATTAAGAGAACTTCTCTGGGTAGAAAGACTCTAAAGTAAGTGAGAAACTGTTTCTCTTTTATCCTTATTCCATGTTATTTTTTGATGTAAAATGCCCCTGTGCCACCACATGCCTGAAAGGTTTTGTTGCTGTAGGTGTCACACTCTTCTGGTGGTAGGAGATGACTCTCCTGTGGTGGATGCTGTGGTATGTACAGCTTGTTTTACATGCAGAAGTTTAAAAACAACATTCAAAATCCAACCCAGCATTCAAATCAAACTTCTATATGTACCTGGGAGCCTGCGTGCAAATGTTTGTGTTTTCCGTCGTAGGTTGACTGCAATTCCAAAATGAATCCCTCAAAGACAACCCTCCTCAAAGTTAGTGACCTTCAAACCTCAGCAAAGCGATACTTAAAATGTTATGTTTTGCTTTTTTTATTTGACTCTCATTATAAATGCAGAAGTCATTATATGTCACTGGGGGCTTATAAATCTAGAACTTTGTGATGAACTTGTGGTGAATAACATTGTCCTTCATGTTGTCCCTCATGAAGATGGCTGACTGTGGAGGTCTACCACAGCTTGATCAGGTCTGTCGTTACCCATTAAAATAATGCTCTTGCATTCAAACTGAGTGATGCACTGTGTAATCTATTGTGTCCTGTTCTTACCTTATAGCCTGGCAAGCTGGCAGAAGCCTTGAAATACTTCATTCAAGGACTGGGCTACAGTAAGTAAATACTTTAAACACACTGTCAAAAGGTCGAAATTAAAAATCGTTCAGCCTCTGCGCAATGTAAAACCCATAAATCCAGTTTAGAAAAGTTCATTACTGCCTGTTGTAGACCTTCAGGCTTTCACAACTATCTTTAAGTTATGCATGCTTTCTAAATGGTGCAGTTAAGTAGGGACCTTGGGCTATGTTACTTCACCTTGTCCTTCTGCTTATCTGCCTCTGACAGTGTCTTCTGCAGGCATGACACACCTGTCTCATTGGCACCCCACCTTCTCCACCAGAATGGCATTCTTCCACCCCTGGGCCATCACTTCCATGGAGAGCACTTCCAAGCAACGCTGAAGATGAGGCTCTCCTACCCGTTGCTCCATCCCAGTGTTGTCATGCTCAGTTCGTCTCCATTTCAAATAAAAAATACTCTAAATTGAGGGACCATTGATGTGTTGGTGTTAGTGTTTGTGTGTCATTGTCCCAGTGGACTAATTTAGACTTGCACAAAAGGAAAAAAAAAAAACCTAAATGATAAAAAGCTGTTTAAAATGTTTATACTTATCAGGCTCAGTGTTGTACCTTTATTTAGTAGCCATAAAAAAGTTGATGTATAGTACATCAATCAATGTATAACACTTTTAGTACTTAGTATATGAATCAATGTATAATATTTGGACTGCTTTAACACCAGTACAAAAGTTTAATATAATAAAGAAATAATGCACTGTGATTACGTGTGGCGGCCCGAGTGCCATAGGGCGAGGGGCAGGACGCACAGACTCCACCGACTGGGACGAACATTTATTAACATAAATGACAGCGGCACTCACGTATTAGAAACAATAAACATGGACCTGAAACAAATGAAGTTAAACAAACATATAACACAAGAATACATCTAACATAAACACGTTACATTCAGACATTACACCGACAATGACCAACACCCTGTACACTTTAACACGGGTTTATATACATTGAGACGAACAAGGTGCAGGTGTGGTTGCAAACACAGCCCTCCCACTGAACGTGGCAGGCCAAACCACATGACTCGGGGGAGGCTAACATTCCATGACATTATGCTTCATCTTGTAAAAGCTTTACATGACTGACAATTTCAGCTTTTTCAGAGGACCTATTTGATTTTTTCTTACATTGTACTTCTTTCCGTTCCTAGTCTAATCTTGAAATAAATTTAATTTTAATGGAAGTCTTCATAATGTGTGTTTCAGGTTATGCAAATACTTTGGGAGTTGTTTAAATCAGTCAATCTACTGAATTCCCCACCAACAACAGTATGAATAATTAATTGTCATTTACATTTATAACTTTTAACATACTAGCAGCATGTGAGTTTCATGAATTTGTACTTCATTAACTATTTGTATCACATTATTTACATTACTGTTGTAATAGTAATAGTAAAAATTCAATGGTAATAGGGCACATTGATTTGACACAGTTCAATGGTATTAAGTACCCAATGCTCTGCTTTGAAGAAGAAGAAGTACAACATTGAATTATTTTACTGCACTTGTACTGCATATTTTCAATGTATTTACATCATTTTAGAGAATGCCATATTAAGGAATAAATAAATAAATAAAGTTTATTTACCTGCTATTGTTCTTACGTCCACTGAAGTCCAAAATAATCTTTAAGGCTCTAGGTTACTTAATAGCAAATACATTTCTGTGGTATTCTGATTTATTTTCTACTTGAAAGACAGGGAATATTCTGATGTCTTTATTAGTAACTTTAATGCACCTAATGCACCCTTTTGGGGCACCCTAAAACTCTGACTAGTATTACGTGAGTAATCGCTCTAGAGCAGGGAATTGAAGATAACAGGATAATTGAGGAAAAAAGGGGAAATTTTGTTTTTTTTTCTAAAATGAATGATGTAGCCAGCGATATGAAGCCCACCCAGCCTGTTTCACTATTTGGTATCTATAGGCCACCACGGCCCTACTCAGAATTTATTAAGGAATTTTCAGATTTCCTTTCTAATCTAGTCACTTTTGTAGAAAGAGCCATTATTTTTTGTGATTTCAATATTCACCTTGATAATGCCCAAGACCCTTTGAGATTGGCCTTTAGCTGTATATCAGAATCAATTGGTTTCATCCAATGTATAAGAGAACCCACACACTCTGATGGACATGCGCTTGACTTACTATTGACATACGGTGGACACGGAGAACATAGTCAGACTACCCCAGTCGGATGCCATCTCAGACCATTCCTTAATTTCATTTGAACTACATACAAGCCACAATATAATAACCTCGCCTCGCTATCATAGCAGACGCACGATCACATCAGCCACTGCATCCCCTGTAGATTCACACACTGTTCTTTATAAAGGCATCTCTCACAGTTTAGTTACATGTAACATTTTAGCTTTTAAGCATGTAGCCACCTTTCCATATCCTTTTCTAACCTTTAAAGGGAGATGTTTCTAGCATCACCTTTGACCACATTTCCATACTTTCAAATGCAATAAATTCTTTACAAGAGGTGGTCCCTGTTATTACTGAGGTAATAACATGCGTGTTTACAGGGAAAAGAGGCCTAACAGTGCATTGGACAGATTAATAACATAAAACATAAGGGAGTTTAGAGATTCTGTGTCCTTTCAGAATGACTTGCATACAGGGCTTCAGGCTTCAGTAAAGGATCCTGCGTAGGCTTTTGGTGGACCTCAGGGTAAGATATATGAACTCTCCACCAGGCTCAGGACCATATAGAAAAACAATCTTCTTTAGGACAAGGCTAATACAAATCTTCTCTTGGAATGTAGTGGTAATGGCTTCCAACTGGTGTGGGTATTGAATAGCAGTTTGCATATATTGACTACTGTGTGGTTCAGATGTAATGGTGGTGAATGCAAACACTAATATGTAAAGGAAGGTGGGGTGAATACATAACCACTTCTGAAAAGTGTATAAAAATATGGGTTCTCTGTTTGACAGTTAGACCTTCACGAAGGGTGCCTCAATAATGCTTGTTAAGGTTAACCGGCAATAAAGGATGGGACCAGCTATTCTCTTTAACTAATTCTGAAGGCTGACTCTTCATGTTATGTTTGAATGTTTAACTTTAAAACTAACTGACTGGGTATTTAGGAACGACATTACTTTCCAAACTTCATTACTACTTTTCATCCCTTCTCATACCTTTCGGTTTCTACCCTTTATCATCTTTGTTAGCTGCACAGCAGGGGCAGGATATTGGTGGAATCCTGCAAGGCATTCCAGCACTCTCTTACAAAACTATTAAAACTGTTTTTTGCCATATCCATATAAGATATCTCAAATGTGTATAGAATGTAGGTAAGCAATTCTGCTTCCTCCATGGTGCAAATTTGGTATAGATTGAATAACCCTATTTATAATCTTCAGTAGCATATAAGAAATCCAGATCCTCAAATAGCCACATTAGAAATTGTAATTTGGTACAATTTTAAATGCTTGTCTATCACAGGGTAGACTTAGATTGAGACACCATGTTTGACAATTGTATTCGAAACCACCATACCTAGTAAAATTTACTGGGCTCAACCAACCCTTGTAATTGCACATCTTCCTACATCTCACAAGGGACAACTTTCTGGAGGGACATTACTTCACATAATGTCATTCCTTTAATCTAGCATCTTAAACACTGATGATGGGTTTACTCCAGCTACACAAGCTAATGCTAACACTTGCTAATGTCCTCTTTTCTCAGGCCTGGTGTACTTCCTCCTTTCTAACAAAAGGCCGTTTAATCCTGTCAATGATTTGTGATACCCAGTTTGTTTTCTTTGTATCATCATTTTAAAATCAAGTGAAAATCTAAGACTTACAATAGTACACTTACATTGCTTTAGGTAGTTTGGTTAATCAGCCTTGGTTACTACCAAAGAGCTGCACATATGTAATCATGATGTCAGGACATCTCAAGGATTACACTATGAACCGGATGGACAAGTTGACTTGTGGAATTGATCACCTGCAAGTGGATATTACAGTAAACCTGGACTGCATGGATAATCGTTTGTGCTCTTCAGGACTATGACATCAGCCCCAGCCTGAAGACCAAGGGGGGAAATTTAGGTACCATGCCAATCCAGCAGATAGCAGCACCATCATCACCGCATTGAGCAAACTTGCATCAAATGGAAGAAAGAGGGTGTGCCTAAAAGCAGGTGGAATTCAGGTGTCTTAAATACCCTGATCAACAGACCTTTACTCTCTCCCTGGTTTTTCCTCCATCAAGGTTAGACCTAAAAGAGGGGCTTTGTCATCTCTCTCTCAGATACTTTCTTCACTCAGCACCATGTGGACAGTTAACAGCAAACAGCTGAGAATCATATTTCTCCATTTAATTGATCCAAGAGATGGTGGAATCTAGACTAACGTCTTGTTACCACCCCGTCTAGGCTATGGCACCGTACCAAGGAAAAAGAATGATAAACGGCTAAAGGAATGGAACATGCAACTGTTAAAGAGTAACAGAAAGAAACATAAGCACAAATGGTAGACTCTTTTTAGTGTATTGTTGTATAATACAGAAGTTACAAATAAACACACTGGTGCAATTTCTTCTGAAGTGACCCAGGCCAAAACAATAAATAAGACACACACCAGCGAAAGAAAATTGAGGTCCAAGCAGGGAAAAGAAGGTCATACACACAAATGATACAATTACAAACAAGCCAAAACCGACTGCTGAACTAGCTGCCACTGCCGCCACCCCCGCTGCCGCCAACTGCCTCACTGCCTCCAACAGCCTCACTGCCTCCCTCCTCTTCTGCCTTCGGGAGGGGCCTTTATATAGGAGTGGCCAGGAGTGGCCAGCAGGCAGGTAGACCTGGGGAGGAACAGAGCAGAGTCAAGTTCAGAAAAGGTGAGGAAACCTGGCACCGGATCTGGATTCTGAGATACACCTGAGATAGACACACGCTTACAGACAGAAATCTGATCAACATTACCACAGCAACAGGTTCACCAAATTTCTTCAAGCAAGCTTGCAAATGCGGTCAGTTCCCTCCTGTTAAACTGCGGATGGAACTCATATTCCCAGCATACCTTGACGACGTCACATTTTATCAACAAGAAACCAGGGGTGGAAATTCCCTCCTAATTGTAGACAAACTGAGTGAGGATGACCAACTGAGATAATCACCAAAAATCATCAACATGTGAGACTTTTACATCTGGGCATAGTTTATAGTCGGGCATATCTGGGCAAAAGTATATAGGTTACATTTAGCTGATGCTTTTATCCAAAGCAACTGAGTACAACTTGAGCAATTGAGGGCCTTGCTCCGATGCCCAACAGTGGACCTTGATCCAACAACCTTCTGATTATAACTCAAGTAACTCAAGTAACAGCTGCCACTGCTTGAATTAAACAGTAAAGTTTAATCAAGATCCTAGTACTTTCTTGAAAGTATTTGGGCTTGGTGTACATACCATTTTGTTTGGATAATCTTAAGTAATATTTGTACAGACTGGAAGTTCTTTTTCCTCTTTGCATACAATCTCTCTATGTCTTGCTTTTTACTAGCAAACATAGGTATCATCATGTCACTTCAATAGGCACAGACACATTGACCTTATTGTTCAGTTAGTAAACCTGCCATTACCCTTTGTTCTAACATCATGTGAGAACAAGCCAGCTGAGCTCATTAACATACAGTCACATTGCTGTTTAAATTCTGCACCATTTTATTGCTGGCACAATAGCATGTCCGCCTCCTTCTCGCTCTCGCGAGCGTGTACCGACCTGCATGAAAGCATTCGCTCTCCTCTCCTTTTACATACTCACACACATAAACACATGCTCGCTATATTTTAGCTTGTTTTTCTGTAAATATACAGATTGTTTATGCTATTGTTTGTGATTTAGAGTAGTTGCGTTAATAAATGTATCATTTATTCTCACCAAGTTGTCTGTCTTGATATCATTCAGATTGTGCTTGTTGCCAATATCCTCAAACAAATGACTGTAATTTAAATCTTTCAGGGATCAAATCATTAATGTTACTTTCTTTGTTAAAAATGAAAGATTGTGATTTCAATATTTGAGATGATTTAATGGGACTGATTAGTGTGTCAAACCACTACAGTGGGCCTGTCCCTCTTGCTGGGCGCCCAGCGCACTGTGACAGCATGACTTTAAACTTAGCAAACAGGAACTGTTTGGATTGCTTCAACCACAGTGGCAACAAGACTAAAGATATGTGAGGAGGCTTCTCAAATAAGCTTCTCACTTTATTCAACATGAATTGGCATTTCATTTTCGTTTTCATCATTTGATGTAAGTTATTTTCTATGCAATACTACAATATATACATTGTTAGTTTTTTTTTTTTTTTTCATATGTAGCATTTTTTAATTCCTTAGCAGAAACAAGAATTCTTGTGTTCCAGTAACAGTGGTGCTGGGTTGTATATGCAGGCACTGAGAAATGGAATTGGTCACAGAAGCAGTTAAGTCTTCAGAGTGGAGCATCTGTCAACATCTGAAATATAAACAACATAAGAAATACTGGTGCTGTGAGCGTGTAACAGCATTCAATTACTGCACGATTATGGCATATGCCAACAATACAAACAAGAAAGTGACAGTAACTGATAACCCAGCTCAGAGTCTCTTTACTGTCACTGTGAGGGATCTACAGGAGAGAAACACTGGAGCATATTGGTGTGCAGTGGAGATTTCAGGAATATTTCAACCAGATGTCAAAACACAGCTATATATCACTGTGAAATCAGGTATTACAAATTCTTTATGAATATTGAATATTCAGTTTAGTGACATTTCTCATATTGCATATATTTCATCCATACATATTCATACAAAAGTGCCTTTCTTTGTTTCCAGCTCCTGCTGTGTCTGTGACCAAGAGCAGAGTGAGTGGAGAGGAGGGGAGCAGCGTCAGTGTCCAGTGTCTCTACAGCGCTGCATATAAGAAAGAGGCGAAGAAGTGGTGCAGATCTATAGACTGGACCTGCTACACAGTGGGGAGGACCAACACATCCCAGAATTCAGCAGTGCAGATCAGTGATGATGGGAAAGGCACCTTCACGGTGTTGATGACTGGACTGAAGAAGACTGATGCTGGCTGGTACTGGTGCTCCACTGGAGGTCTAGAAGTTCCTGTTCACTTTGACGTCACTGATGCACTTGCAGGTATATTGTTTTGTATCTAATCAATTAAATGGTGTAAAAATTATTAATGTTGTTTAACCTTTAAAAGATGACAACAGTGATTAAAGAAAGAAAAAAAAACTATGCATAGGGTGCCTTATTAGATTTGGTTATGTCACGTTGCAGCCCCGCCCCTCCTCAAACGTCTTGGTGTGTACGTGTGTGTGTTCGTCCATGTCGCCGCGCCCTTTCGTGTCGTCCACCTGTTCTGTATTATGTGTAATCCTCGTGTGTGTGTATATATGTCTCTTGTGTTGTAGTACGTGTTGTTGGTGTTTGAACGGTGTTTAGTGAGGTGTGCGGTGTTAGATGTGTCGTCTGTGTTAAATAAAAATGTGTGTTTGAACGTGCCCCTACTCCACATACTGTTAGCCTCGAATCATCACAGAAACACCAACCAAAGAAGGATGCCTGGGAAGGGCAAGAAGAAGGGGAAGAAGGGGAAAAGACGCACTTCCCCAAATAGTGCCTGCAATCCCTCCGTGCTCTTGGGTACCCTCCTGACTCCTGCTGCAGAAGAGCGTGGTCTGGGGGCAGAGGTGGAGGAGTCACACGGGATTACGTCTGACCATAATGACTGGTATAACTATTTCCAGTCCTCGGAGTCGGACACCGCGGACTTTTCCTGTACCAGGGTGAGGCCATCACTCATCCTGTCTTCGCTCCATGGGATCACAACAGAGCAGGGACCTGCTGGGTACTACGGAGACCTACCTATTTATGAGGACAGGTACTTGGAGGTGGAATCCGCAGAGTCCTACATGGACCTTACAGAGGGATATGCGGAGTATGGCGAGCGAGGGGAGTGCCGTAACGTCACCCTAGAGTCAGACTTGGGGTCGGATCATGAGGAGGACCCGTCGATGGAGGTGGAGGAGGTACCTCAGGGGAATCTAGGCGCTCTGGAGTCAGCAAGCAGCCCTGGGTGACTGGTGGAGAGATGGCATCATCAACAGAGGAGGACATTCCTCCCCCTAGGGCGAGGACCTATGCCTAAGTCTCGGGGAGGTAAAAAGGCAGCGGCACCGAGGTCTGCTCTGCCGGGGTCTGGCAGGGTCACCAGGGTCTGCTCCAACACCTGATGGTGAATGACATCTCAAAACTATTCTTGAACGTACTTTTTCAGATTTGAATTCCTTACTGAGAAGTTTGAAAGAACTTAGGAGTCGTTGTTGAGTTCCGAAAAAATGTGTCTGGAGTGTGAATGGCCATCATAACTTGCGTTTTTCATCGGAGCCTTGCTCACTAAAGCTGTTATTTTAACTAAGCCTACTCGCTGGTTGAGTTAGCTAGACAGGCAAGCTTGTTAAGGTTTAATTCCCGAAGTTTGGGCCCTGCTGTCGGCTTGTATGTCGACACGTAGCCCCCAGGAGAGAGAGTTTCGCCTGGTTTGGGCTCCTACGCGACAGCAAGGATTGTATTTTGCACTGGAAAACTTAAATCAGATTGTGAGCTAAGAAAAGGGGGAGAGAGACAAGTACTCATGCATGTGAGCACACAGCTTGACAACATGGAAAAAAGACACCCAACATGCAGCAGGAGTGGCTAAAGCCATACAGAAAACAACGCATCTGGTAATGGGACATCCAATCACGGTACTAACCACACACAGTGTAATAGCATACGTGAACTCACAAGCCTTCACCTTGACAGCACTAAGGCAACAGAGGATCAGCAAAATTTTGGAAGCACCACACATCACATACACACATGAAGGAATCAACATGGCAGACATGATGGGAGGAGGAGAGCCTCATCAGTGCGAACAGGAAGTCAAAAAGCAGGAGAAGGTGAGACCAGACCTAGAAGGAGAACCAATTCCAGGAGCAGGGAACATGTTCACTGATGGGTGTGGATTTAGAGGACCAGATGGGGATATAAAAGCAGGGTATGCAGTGGTGGCAGAAACACAGGGAGAAGTAGATGAATTTTGGACGGTGAAAGCAGAAAGGCTGAAAGGTTAGCAATCAGCACAGCGAGCTGAGGTAATGGCAGTAGTGGAGGCCTTGAAGTTAGCAAAGGGTAAGGAAGTGAATATTTATACTGACTCTGCTTACACGGTAGGGGCAGCACATGTGGAGCTAAGACAATGGATGAGAGCAGGGTTTAGGACAGCGGGAAACAAACCAATTAAACATGAGGCAGAAATGAGGGAGCTGGCAAAGGCCTTGCAGGGACCAGAAAGAGTAGCTATCATAAAGTGCAGGGGACATGTAGAGTATGTCAACAGTACAATCCCAAACCTACAATTAAGGTGGCACCCGGTAAGTATCCGTTGTCATTAACACCAGGGGAAGAGATAGTAATTGACTACACAGACATGGTGGACTCAGCACAGGGGTACACGTACGAATTGATGTGCGTAGACAACTACACAGGGTGGTCGGAAGCGTGGCCAACAAAACGGGAAGACAGTGCTTCAGTGGTAAAGTTCCTGGTGAACCAGTACATTCCTCACCATGGGTTTCAGAGAAAGGTGAGATCAGATAATGGCACTCATTTTACAGCGCGCAATTTGCAGGAGTTAGAGAAAATGCTGGGTCTGAAACATTCATTTGGGGCAGTGTATCATCCTCAGTCTCAAGGTAAGGTGGAAAGGATGAATCTAAATGCGAAAAACAAAGTGGCCAAAATCTGTGCACAGACAAAATTAAATTGGGTTGATGCCTTACCTTTGGCAATAAATGAGAAAAGAAAAACATCTCACACACACATCATACTTTAATGAATTGCAAAGTATCGTTTCAGCTTTCTCCACGCAGGAGGGGGACCGGACGGGGAGCAGACAAACCCAGACGATACCCGTTACGGACTGGGGGCTGCTGAGAGTCATCAAGAGAAAATGGAGTGAGCCGAGGTGGACAGGTCCATTCCAGGTGACAGAAAGAACCAGCCACGCCGTACGCCAGAACGGTACAGGGGAAACGTGGTTTCATCTGAGCCAGTGCGCCGCCGCAGAGTCACCGCAGAGGAGTCTGCAAGAGACAGCGAGGGACCTTGCTGAAACATCACCTAACTCACCTGACCCGGAAGGGGCAGAATAATCCCCGGGAGCAAAAGGGTCAAGGTAGTCCACCCTTAGACCCCGAAGTAAGAAGAACAGAACACCAGTGATGACTTCTGGACAATTGTGTTGTTTGATTATTTGTTGGTGTATTGTGTTGTGTGTTTCCATTTACAGTTTGGTCACGCTTGGGTTAAATAATAGCATGGCAGTAGGAAAGGATTAAAACATTAACAACAAGACGGTGAAGAAGAATGGGGGTAGAGATTGGTGGATGTGTAGCATGTGCAGCCGCAAGACCCAGACTTATAACCACCCCGGCACCCCTATTCCCACAAAAAGACCCCAAGGGTTATGCGTGCATGATTGGCCTGACTAAGGAAAGAAACCCTAAGAATTGTGACACTTTGAGCGTTATTTTCCCCCCCATCAGTAACAGAACCAGGATAGGACTATTTTCACCCGAAAAGGGGGAGGGGAACTACACGTGCTTCGTTAGAAGTTCAAGCACACCTCAAGTACGCTTGGGGCACATCCCGGCGGAATGGTGTAACCGCACGGTCACTGGGAACGAGTCTGTGGGTTCATGGGCACGAGCAGGATTGTATGATTATTGTGGAAGGATGACTTTGGTTGTTAACATGCCAGAGAACTCGGAGGGGACATGCGCCATGGTCAGGTTAGCAGCTCCTTTATTACTGATAGGCAAAAAACTACACAGGGACCCGGTAACTGATGCAGCAAGACAGTAGCGAGAGGCATACCATTTTGATTTAACAAGGAATACCCCCACATACATAGATGCAATAGGAATACCTCGCGGAGTTCCGGACAGATATAAGTTAGCAGACCAGATAGCAGGGGGATTTGAGAATATTCCGATACTTTCTGCATTATTCCCCATTACTCCAAATAAAAATGTGGATCGGATTAACTATGTACATTATAATGTCCTCAGGCTAGCCAACCTGACTAGGGATGCAGTGGAAGGACTTAGAGATCAGCTGGGACCAACCTCACTGATGGCGGTGCAAAATCGTATGGCATTAGACATGTTGTTGGCGGAAAAGGGGGGTGTCTGCACTATGCTTGAGGATGTGTGTTGTACATTCATTCCTAATAATACCGCTCCGGATGGGTCGGTTAGTAGAGCATTGGATGGTTTGAAGACCCTATCAGAGGAAATGCATGATAATTCAGGCATAAACAACCAGTTGGAATCCTGAATGGTGAGCCGGGTCGGTCAGTGGAAAGACTTAATTGTGTCATTGATGGTTTCATTAGCCACATTCACGGGAATTGCTGTGACATGCGGGTGCTGCTGTATTCCATGTATTAGGGCGTTAATGGTTAGACTAATTTCAGCTATGATAGAAAGGAAAGATGTGCATGAGGGTACCACGATGATGCCACTGATACAGGGGGAAAGGGACGTAGAGACAGGAGATGCCAGAATAAAGGAGTGTGATTGGTGATCTCTTTGTAGAGATCAAAAGGGGGAATTGTGGAGTTTCAGAAATGAAATGAATGCTAAGCTTACACTAGTAGAGAATAATGTGCAGAATGGAATAGGACTAATGCTTGAATAAATAAAATAATTACTGTATGTCCAGACATAACAGGAAATGCCCTAGACGTGCATATGTGTGATTATGCAAGAAGACATGTGTACGAGACGGTCAAACAGAGGTGACGGCTGAGATGGAAAAACACAAAAGCAGAAGTGGCACAAGGCGAGAGAAATATAAGTCTGTCTGTTGCAAAGTTATGCTTTAGATCTCACTCGCACTGTGTTGTGAAGTGACATCTCCAGAGCTCTGCATTAATAAAAGGCCACAGGGTAACACACTGTTTCCTGTCTCTTCTTTCCTGCATCAACGGACATGACACTAACTAATGATATAACAGAATCTGGCCCTTAGCTATTTTATTAGCTTTTTATCAGGGCACGCTTAGTAAAATGTCACATCTCTACATCAACTTTTTAAAAAAATTAACAGGCAATCAAATTATTTTGGCTATACTAAAACCTGTCCTGGAGCAATGCCTAGCTAGCTGGATAGCTAACACTAACATGCAAGACTGGGTTTGTTTTGCAGAAGTAGCAGATGCTAAATAGCTGCCTTGTAAAAGAGGTTTGCATTGGGGACTGTTTGTATTTGATGCATGCACTTTAGGTATTATTGCATAACGCTATTTGTGATGTATTTTTGTTTTTCAATCAGTCACATTCCAAGCCAAACTTCTCTTAGGTATCTTGTATCAGTGGAGAACTACTTTTGAAGGCATTGTTACTAGCTAACTGTTAGCTAGCAAGGTAACAAGGTAACTCTTTTTAAACAACAAAAAGAAAAAACACTTTACTGTGATTAACAACTATGAATTTACTAAGTTGTGATTGTTTCATAGAAGGTCTGATTAGCTAGCCTAGCTAAAGCTATGTTTGATACGTTTTGATATGTCTAACGACACTAGCATTTTTGGACAAGAGTAGCTTTATAGTTGCTTAGCTAATGTCACATAATTAAAAGTAGAATCAGAGGGAAATGTTGAATATTGTGTCATTGCACCAGCCATGAGGCATTAAAGTGTCTGGACAAGAACATAGCTAGCTAGCTAACTGGCTTAGATCACTACTGCAGCTCTCACACCTCGGTTTATTACATCATAATAGGTAATGTGGAATTTTTAAGGACCATTGTTGCGTCTGATAACCCGTTCAGAAAAGGTGTTCTTCAGCTGAATGAACAGATACTGAAACGAACACTAAAGAGATCATCCAACATTCAAGATATTTCAGTAGACACACTAGTGGAAGAGCTGCTGAGGTTCCTGAGCCATGAATGTCTGGCCTCCAGCATCTACTCTGGACAGGTATGTCACCGCCTTGCACCAGGACGCAGAGATCCATGAGCATGACTGAGATGTAATTATAACTATATACACCTCATTAGTCTGATGCTAATGAGCACACATGCACACCTGCCGTCCAGTTCTTTAACATCCATATCCGTCACCTTGATTTATCTTAGTAAGTTGCTGCTGAAGCTCTGTCTCTCTTTCTCTCTTTCCCCATGCCTCCTTCCCTTCCTGTAGGAGTGTGGATACACCACTGGCGTTGTTGCCTGATGCACCTCCTTTGGAAGAGGACACGGTCCACTGTCAGAACTGGCAGGAGACAGTGGAGCCGCACACACTCGCCTCTCTCGGCTCCCGGGAGATCGAACGGCAGGCTGTCATATATGGTAAAACAGCAAATGTGGTGCACAGCAACTGACTATAAAACACAACTCCCAGTACACAGTTAACATGTAAAATGAAAACAATTATTTACTGATCTAACTTAAACTAAATAGCTACTAAATCTTTTGAACATACAGTATTCTATTTATTATGCACATATGATAATTCTATCCTGACTCATGAAAATGTGGAATTCTGAATTGTGTAACGTTTGTAAGAAATTGTAGTGACTTTGCTATATCCTCTTCCTCAGAGCTGTTCACAACGGAAGCATCTCACTTGCGGACTCTCAGGGTTCTCGATCAGGTGTTCTTCCAGAAGATGAGGAACCTTTTGACCGTCGAAGAACTTTCCTGTATCTTCCCCAACCTGCCCCAGGTCTACAGTCTTCATGGTCAGTCTCTCTGTGTGCGAGCGTGTGTGTGTGCGTGTAAATCTGCTCCATTTGTCTTAGTGTGTTTTCAAACCTAAATTTCTGAAGCCTACTTGGTGTCTAAATCATAATCAAGATTAAAGAAGTGTAAAACCCACCCAAACTGAGAATTTAATGACAGAACAATATCAGCTATCGGCACCATGCCATTACTGTGAGCAGGTATGGACTGGAGGCTGTACATGTTGTTTCTGCGGTGGCCTTCATGACACAAGTAGAGTTCTGTTGCCCACTGACACAACTTTCTAACAAACCACATATACACTGGCTCGCTTAAACAGATTCTGTTTTGTGGTGTTGCATTTGTGTTTCAGCGAATCTGTGTGAGTCCATGAAGAGGCTGAGGGACTCTTCTATAGTTCAAGGCATCGGAGACATCATGGTGTCTAGAGTGAGAGCTGGCTAGTGTTACTCCCTTTCTAGTTCACATCATCTTTTGGTGCTGTCTAAAATGAAGGGGTTGTTCTGTGTAGTGTGGGATATACTTGTTGCTTTACTTGATATGTCAGTAGCTCATGTGTTTGTGTGTGTGCGTGATAGTTTGAAGACGCTGCAGGAGAGGAGTTCCAGGAGCAGGTGTCTCACCTGTGCAGTCAGCAGAGTCAGGCACTGGAGCTCATTAAAAATAAATGCAAAGACCCGCGTTTCGCGCACCTTATACAGGTAACACTTTTTAGAGGTATAAAGCCTTTGGACAAACCTACAAACACTAGAGCTTCTGCCATATTTGTTAGTGGGCTGGGTTGTGAATTGGTTGACCCATACTTTGAATTGGAGACTATCCAGTCTTTTATATTTGACTTTTATTGCAGCACATAACTTCTAGTGATGCTGTTTTAGGTATAAATTGGTGTTGCAGTCAACAGAATCCACATTTGGACTTAGATGTCCTTGGCTCATTCGTGTGTGTGTGTGTGTGTGTTAGGAATGTGAAGCCAGCCCTCACTGCCGCCGACTACAATTAAAGGACCTTCTAGTGTCTGAGATGCAGAGACTCACCAAATACCCCTTGCTGCTGGATAACATCATCAGACACACAGAAGGCATGTATAGAAACACTCACACACAATGTATTGAACCATGAAAACACTTCAGTATACACACACATACCAGTTTACCAAGGAGGCAAGCACACACACCCTTTCTCCTGGATTAACACTAGTATGTGCCCCCACAACAGCTGGTTCTCCAGACCTGCAGACATTGGTGAGGGCACAGGCGTGCTGCCGTGGGATACTACGAGCTGTCAATGAGGTCGTCAGGGAGACGGAGCACCGGCGACTGCTCAGCCGTTATCAGCGCAGGCTAGACTTGTCCCCTCTGGAGAGGCAGGCCAGTCCTGTCGCTGCTCAGTTCAAGGTACGGCCTTACTATGTATCCACCATCTGCCTTCCAAACAGCTTCTCTGGTCTTGGAGCACCTGATCCAGAGTATGAATTATTAACTATATTCTTTTTCTATGTAGAATCTGGACCTGACCACTAAGAAAATGATCCACGAAGGACCGTTGACTTGGAAAGTTAGTAAAGATAAAGCTATAGGTAAGAGATCATCACAGCTGAACAAATCACATTTTTGTTTTTCCTCTTGCAAATGATTACTTGACAGGTCCATTCTCACTCTGTGTGTGTGTGTGTGTGTGTGTGTGTGTGTGTTTCAGACATTCATGCTCTGCTTCTCTCAGACCTGTTGGTGCTACTCCAAAGGGGTTCAGGTGACCGTTTGATCTTGCGATGTCCTGCGCGCTCACTGGGTGGGGTTTGGGGTAGGAACACGGACCTCAAAACCCCCTTTTGCCCCGTTGTTCGCTTGGATTCATCTCTTGTCAGATCTGTGGCTACAGGTATATTTGTAGTTATTCTTACAGCTGTGAATAGCCAGAATAGATGAATGGGTCTGGAATAACTATGTCTTTATTTTATTTTTAAAAAATTAAGAAGCCAGTTACAAATTGCATTTGGGTTAGTTTGAATACATTGTTTGACAGCCTGCTTTTCTCTATCAGATAACAAGGCCTTGTATGTGATCAGTACATCAGAGAGACAGATATACGAGCTGGTGGCTGGGACTTCCTCTGAGAAAAACACGTGAGTTTGTTTTTTTGTCTCTCTCTGACCCACCATCTTCTCATCAAGGTCAACCAGTCAGCACTGCTGTGTCTGTTTTGTGATAACATTTATGGTGTCAGGCCATTTATGTTCAGATGATTTTAACAACATTGTGCTGTTGTAGAAATTGGGACCTGGTGGCTTTAGCGATGTTTCCACAGATGGAAGAACCTGTTAGAAAAGACCATCTCCTCGGCCTCTGGAGGCATTGAAGCCACCGAGCAAGGATCAACAGCTCCGTAAGTACTCAGGATTTTGAAAGTTTTCTAATGCTGCTGTAATGCTGTTAAGAGAAGGCAGAATTTCAAAGATGCACTTACAATGATTGGACTCCTGACATCTCCTCTAGGTCTGCGGTTCTACGGTTGCATGGTAATCATGTCGGTCGTCTAGGTAAGCCCATGTTTGTTTTTGTTTGTATACAATGTCATAGGATTTGCTCTCTTTGTACTTATGGCTGATGCCTTTGGTCCCTAGATGGCTCCCTAACAGAAGAGTCTGGTTCTATAGAGAGAGATTCACAGAGTGATGATGAAAATGTTCTCACACCTACTATCCCAACTGACCAATCAGAAGCCTACATGCATACTGGTGGGCAGGGTTATGTGGGAGGACAAGCTAAAGTGGCTGATGCTGCTTTTCAAGATGGTAAGAATTTGTTACACTCCGTTACACAGTCATTGTTGCACTATGATAGTTAAACAGTATATTTCTGGTGGTGGTGGTGTTTTTATAAATAGAATTTTAGCAGGCTCAGATATTTACCAACTTTTTTGCACCCTTTGTGTTCTGCCAGTCAGGACACTAAGACTGTTGATCCTTGGATCCTTGGATCCTTTAGAGGCTGCCAGTCAGAAGCAGAAAGTGACATCATTGTCCTCACAGCAAGAAGGGCAGGAGATGCCTTGCCAGTCACCAAAAGGCCGTTCACACCTGGAGATGCTGAGGCATGAAACGAGGCCCTGCCAATCACGAGCAAGCATACGGCAGCGCATGATAAAAAATGTGGATGGAATCTTTCAAAGAATGGAGGGACTGATGAAAAACCTGCATCAGCTTAGGGTAAAGTGGATATATTACTCACTCTCTCTCAAACACACACACACACACACACACACACACACACACACACACTATCATTGCAGCTAGCTAGCACTTTCATGTTATGTTTTAAAAGAATGGCTTTGTGCACTTGTGAGATCCTGGTTAACTCCTTGTTTTCATTTTCATAGGAGATTGAAGCAGACCAGTGTAGACTGCTCACAATGGTGAGAAAAAAGTCACCTGTCAGTCAGTTCAGATGACACCATCCATGGGTCTTCCTCCATTATCAGGGCACCATCTATTTATCTTGGGTCGAGCGATGGTAAGTGTGTCAAAGAAGCAATTTATAAATACTGGGGCTAAACCTGTTTAATGCTGTAGCACAATTCTTTTTGATTGTACCAAACAAAAAGAACTAATCTGGAATCACTGGGATAATTTGGGGTTGAGTTTAAATGGAGCACACAGTTGAATATTAAAACATCACCGCAGATCTTGGGTCTTGCTATTGCCAGACTGAAAACTGGCCTTCAAACCTGTAGCAATTCCTAATTTCAACTTTAAGAATTTTATGTATGTATTTGAATAATGTTTAGTATTGATTTTGGAGTTGATGTAATTATGTTGCTTATGGTGTACTACCCCTGCAGACTGTGACAATTGTATGGTCATCTTTCCAACCTGTTTAGGTAACGAAGAAGGGCCAACAGAACCAGCTCAGCCCGAGATCCATTCTACAGGATTCTGATTTATTACACGAGACATTGTAAAGAGTTTTACTTACACATTTGAAACATGAACACACACAATAAGGGTGTGGCATTCCTGCCATTTCATACATCCGGTGTAGCTCTTTACTAGAATCCCAGCATGCCTTTCTCCTGGGAGAAACCTGCAAATATTGTATTGTCTGCAACTGAGAAGAAAGAGACAGGACAGACGAACCTTCAGCACATGCACCGAGTTGGAATAAAAAGCATTCAAATGAAAGTCCAGATATGTGAGGTGTTTTTTTTTATCAGGTAAAGCTAAAGTTGGAACAAGGGAACTGAGGTGACAGTTTAAAAAAAAAATTAGTCAGTGAAGATGAAGAAATGGAACTAAAATGAGACTGAAAATGTATGGCTGAGGAAATGAATCTGCCCACTAAAGGGACCCCCCCCCCAAGCACTTTGCCCAATACATGTATGTTAATACTCACTCACGCCATCAGTGACAAACTGGCAATCCAACAGGTGCCATTTTGCTCGAGAACCCATAATGTGCCCATGTCAACTTGAGGCAAGATGGTGGTCTTCATCTCTCTTCGCCTTATGGAATGTGTGGATGGGTGACTTAAACAAATTCAGGTTCTTTTGCACTGGGACCCCTGCAAGGCACATGGGCTCCAAGAGGGTATTTTGCATTAATATCATCATATGTCTATGTTGTATCCTTTATTTTATAAATTAACACTATGCGAGAGCAAAGAATAAAGAGTGTGGAAGGAGTTTATTTTATTTCTTTAAGCGTTCTACAGAATAGAAAATAAAGGTTTGGCCTCTCTTTACGCACAATGGATAAGGCAGGGCTTACTGGGATTGCCATTGTGTTGTGGCAAGATATCATCTTCACTGCTCATTACTGTATACTTATTTGTGCAGCCCTGTTCTGGACTGACTCCTGTCAACATTGCAGGGGACAAAAAGGAACATATTTGTTGTCTGATATCATGTCATTACCGATGAAGAGGCACATTCTGTGTAGTGTAAATTCTGTGAAGCTCGTCCCTCACCTCTTGAAATGGCTCAGTGATGCCAGGGTTGGTTTTTACACATATGAAAGGATTTATACTTTGATCTGTTAAGATGTTGGTAGAAGTGGCTCCTTTACACTGACTCCAGTTTGGCCTTTGTTGTATAATGGCTAATGTTATGGTTCAAAAAAGAATGAAATAGTCTAAGATCAGTGTTAAGGACTAAGGATTATGGTACTAATGTTTTAATTTAGGATTAGTTAAGAAATCAGTATTTGGTGGAATATCTCAGATTTTGATTGCAGCTTGTTCATGCATCTTGAGGTGTTCTCCACCAGTCTTTCACACTGCTTGTTAAATAAGCTTTGATTACCTAATCAGAATCTCATTAAATACAAAGAGCTGTACATGTGGTGGAATTCAACAGACTGTGGAATTGAAATCATTGCCAAACGCAGAGATACTAATTTGGACTGATCTCTTAATTTTCTTCGAGAGTTATGTTTTTATATATGAGTTTTTATTTTAAACTTTATCATAAAATGTATGGGGTTATGGTCCCATTCTATTCTGTTCAAATGTAGGCCTACTGTTTTTACAATTCCTGTAAGAAGCGTGTGTGTGTGTGTGTGTGTGTGTGTGTGTGTGTGTGTGTGTGTGTGTGTGTGTGTGTGTGTGTGTGTGTGTGAGAGAATCCAAGAGCCCCTATTTGAGATTGATGAGTGGCATGTGTTGGGAGTCTGCCCTCGACAAATAGTATCCTTGACTGTATTATCAGTTTTGTAAACAATCCCTGACAAGTGGGTGAGTGAGAAGTGCATGCACATAGACACAGCAGAAAGAGGAGGTCTGTGTTTTTGGCTTCCTAATCAAGTTTGCGTTCCCGTCATATACAGCCAATCATAGAGAAGGGGACAGACATTTAGAAATAGAAAGTGAGGAAAGTTGTGGTTCTTCATTAAAGGAATTGGATTAAGAGTCACTATTCTTAAGAATGTGTTTAGTACCTACTCAGGCACACACAACAGCTTCTTCAATGACAGTTGCTGCTGTTATTTTAGAGCTGACCACACACACAAAGACCCAGGTAAACATACAAACAGCTCACTGACATATTTTTGCTCTCCCCAGAAATAGGGTTGTGTGGTTAAAGGTCATGTAACCATAGAAACGTAGCCCCCACACTGTTCACTGCTCCTGTACCCCCTTATTCATTCCCTTGGTAAGAGCCAAGCTTGGTAACCCTGGAGATGATGGGAGATGGCTGGGGAATGCGTGTGTGTGTGTGTGTGTGTGTGTGTGTGTGTGTGTGTGTGTGTGTGTGTGTGTGTGTGTGTGTGTGTGTGTGTGTGTGTGTGTGTGTGATGAGACCTTGTGGTGAGTGTGAGAATTGTGAAAGCACTGATTCACAAAGTTGTTGAATGATGGGCCTGTTTTTGTAAATTGCTTCCTTAGGGTGAAACACATTTAATACCTTGAAGGTGAAGTAGTGTGTAATGCTATTTTCTGGTTTGTTCATTATTCTTGCACAGTTCAATTAATAGATGAAGACTACAACCTTTGTTTGAATTTTCAGTGTGTATTCAAGATGTTCATTTTCAAAATGTGACTTAATTTTATACTATCACTGTTCCGGGACATTAATGGATTAATTGAAATATATAAAAAGAGATCTTTATAGATCTCTACATATTATGGTGTTGCTCTGATTTTATATGCACTTGTTCATTCTGAATGAGAACAGATTGTAATGAAATTGTGGGCACTTGTAGCTCACCTTTAAGAGCAGATAGAGCTTTGTGCTGACACCACCAGTCTTTGGTTTGATTAACAGGGAGCGTGTTCACTCTGAGATGTGTTGCTCTGGATTATGGTATTTGCTTTAAAGGTATACTTATTTCTCTTCCTCCCTCAGGTTAGTCCTCCTCCTCTTCAGCCTTCAAAATAGATTCTCTCAGGAGTAAGGTTGAACTGCTGCAGCTGCCGCTGGCGCTATCCTCTAAATCTATCTCAGAGCGCAAAACTCAACTGCGCAGAGCAACAGAACGTTCCAGGGGCGGAGCTGAGGTCCACAAACCCCAGGCACTGGCCCCAGACATGGACAACGAGTCACAGTACTCAGGCTACTCCTACAAGTCCTCCCATTCCCGTAGCTCTCGCAAGCACAGGTGCGTATGCCATTTCCCGACATTCTTCCCTTTTGCCTAAATGTGGGCGGGCATTGATGTTTTGTCTAGAACATACAAATGTGAATGTACACTACTGCAAACACTGAGGGTACCACCGTATCGTTATTTAACGATTATCCATTTTATGTTGCTTTATGTACCAACTTGGAGTATACTGTGTATATAAATGTTTATATACATCTGTGTGCGCGTGCGTGTGTGGTGGTGTTTCAGGGATCGGAGAGACAGGCACCGCTCTAAGAGCAGGGACAGCAGAGGGGACAAATCGGTCACTATCCAGGCTCCTGGAGAGGCCCTGCTGGACACAGAGTCCACACGTGGAGATGATCGAGTCCGTGTTTTCACTTCATACCTCGTCCAGCCTGGAAAACCATTCCACTATAGCTTCAGACCATAAAAAGTCTATAGTGCTTCAAAATATGAATGATTGACTTTTTTTTTTTTTTTTTTTTTTACTGAAATGTTGGACTGAGCATCTCATGTCTCCTCATGCAGTGTCAGAAATTTTGCTCTAAAATCTCGCAGTACACATATACGCAACACGCGTATAAAAACAACCAATAGGAAACAGCCTGCCATAGCTCACATGCCAACTACAAATAACAGCGGTATAGCGAAATGAGCATGAAGTATGTGGGACACAAAAATATTTTGTGCAGTTGTGGCAGCAGATAGAATGCCTTTTTGATTTCACATTTGTTGTGACAAAAGCACAATATCTTAATGATCTAGCATGATAGTTTCCAGAAAATCTGTAGTCCAATATTGAGAACAACTATCGATGGAGCACTGTGCCATGGAGTTTGGTCAAGGTTTCAGATGCATCGTCTTGTACAGTTTGAAATGCAAAACAATGTTTAAGACTGCTGGAATTGCACAGTGCAAAGGCAGGTTGGGGTGAGTACCAATGTTAGCTGGCATGCTTTTGTTGTAGACTTGATGGCCAATTCATTGTCTTTTTTCCAAGTCAAGCTTCCACACATTCACGCTTGACACTGTAACCTCATCAGCATGGTATGTTACTCTACAAGTCAAGTTTTCAGAACCAGGTGAATGACATCTCAAAACTATTCTTGAACGTCCTTTTTCAGATTTGAATTCCTTACTGAGAAGTTTGAAAGAACTTAGGAGTCATTGTTGAGTTACGAAAAAATGTGTCTGGAGTGTGAATGGCCATCATAACTTGCGTTATTCATCGGAGCCTTGCTCACTAAAGCTGTTATTTTAACTAAGCCTACTCGCTAATTGAGTTACCTAGAGAGGCAAGCTTGTTAAGGTTTAATTCCCGAAGTTTGGGCCCTGCTGTCAGCTTGTATGTCAACACGTAGCCCCCAGGAGAGAGAGTTTCGCCTGGTTTGGGTTCCTACGTGACAGCAAGGATTGTATTTTGCACTCGAAAACTGGAATCAGATTGTGAGCTAAGAAAGGGGGAGAGAGACAAGTATTCATGCATGTGAGCACACAGCTAGACAACATGGAAAAAAGACACCCAACATGCAGCAGGAGTGGCTAAAGCCATACAGAAAACAAGAGTACATGAGAAAGTGTTTTTCATGAATATAGTGGAGTGTTCTGATAACAATTTGGTTTGTTTATTTCATAGAGCTTCAAATATTGCATTGATGGAACCATATAGACATTTAGGAGGAATTTGCCATACTTGCCATACGTCCTTCGCCATATGCATTCTTGCATTTTTCTCTTTGCTGTTTTCTGTTATAGTCATAAATTCTACATATATTTATTGAGAAAATCCTTTAAAGAGGCGCATGTCCATCATCACGTTTTATTTGTTTGGCTTTTTTTTTTTGGTTTTACTATTGGAAACAAAATTACTTTTTTTGCATTTGATGTTGATATCATTATGGCAGGCTTTAGTGCAGGTACTGGTGTCTATATTAGATGATTAAATACACAGCACCAGCAGTTCTGAATCTTTGTGTTAAATAATCTATGCTGATTGTCACGATCAGTCCCTTCCATGTTCCGTGTTTTCCATGTCTTGTGTTTTGTTCCGTTCCACGGTTTCATTTTGTCCTCACACTGATTGCGTACACCTGTCCCTCGTTTCTAGTTCATGTATTTAAACCCTGCTGTGTGCCTTGGTCGTGGCTGCCTGTACACGGGCATCTCGTCATTCCCGGAAGAAGCAGGCTCACGTTTATTTTGATAACGACGAGATCCCAGGTAAGCGTCTACCCGTCTTGACCAACGCTGCAGGGGGGAGCGGCCTGCAGCGCAAGACGTGAAACCACGGAAAGAGGGAGTCCAGGAGGGTGGCCAATCTTGACATTATTACACTCAGGAATTAAAAAAAATATATTGTAGCATCCCATGAAATGTGATCTTTCACACATAATGAGAGAGGTTGGCAAAGAACTAAAACTCAATTAAATATATCAACTTCCCCTTAAGCCTCTCATATACTCCACATTTAGGAGCAAGCCTACTCCTACACAATAAGCAGTGCGGTATATGAAAAGAGTAGGCGTATCAAATAAACAGAGCAACATGGTTAAGGTCCAGCCAGATATGTAAATGTTTGCCAGAACATCCAGTGTGTGTCTGCCGTTCGGTCAAAACTGGATCAGTCCAGAGGCCGCCCCGTCAGATCTCTTTTGAACAAAACAGTGGTCGAAATGCTGTTGAGAACAGTTTTACAGTTACAACAACAGAAAAAAGACTCAAATATATGCTGGATGGTTTATTCATTAAGGGAGAAAGCTGTCTCTCTTGTGGAGGATTTGCCACAGAGACCTGGGCATGTGGTATGGTCTCTGCACGGTGCCGTCATTACGCTCCAGACCCTCCACTAGAGGAGACAGAAACATCACAGTGGAAATAAAAACAATATAGTCCTGATGATTGGCATATGTGTAGTAGCTTGAGAGTGAAATGTGTGTGTGAGTGTGTGTGAAGGATTACTCCATATATCCCTTTATGTGCTCGACTGTTTCATTAACGGAAGCGAATCCAGGGAGAGAGAAGTCTGGAGGAACGTCCTGCCAGTCAAAGCTAGGCAGACATCTCCCTAGTTCTGGGTGGAGGGAGAGACAGAAAATAATATGACTAACAATTAAACCTGCTGACTTATCACTGCAGGTATAAGTACTTTCCTGGTGGTTTGGTTATGTTTTGGTACATAGCATAGTCAAACTGTTACAAAACAGAATGGACAAATTAACAGGTAGTTGTGTAATCCTGCTGTCTTTACCTGGTTTACTTGGCGTGTAGAAATATGGACAAAGCTCTTGATTGAGGATGTCTTGGACACTCTGTAGTGGAAATGCATGTGAAAATCTCATTAACATGCAGAATGCTATGTATGCACAAATGCTATGTATGCGTGAGTGGCTAAGCCAATGCATGAATTACATGTACAAAGAGTTGCATATTGCAAAGACTTTTGATACGACAAATTCTGTTCTGTCAAGAGTGAGGTGAGGGTTTATTTCTCAGAGATGAAGCTGGTTACATTGCTTATTTGCAGTGTGAGGTTTTACCAATGTGGTTTGGGCGAGGTCAAGTCTAGGGTCACAATACTGCTGCTGAAAGAAGTCTTTAGGCAGGGCATTTGGGGCATACGCCTCTGGGGGCAACTTCCAGAACTCTGAAGGGCATTTTTTAACACAGACCTGCAAACCAACGCACAAACACACAGAGTGAAGGAGATCTTATTTGAGTAGCTAAACACAGTGTTGCTTTTTATATTTCTATCTACACTATTTACACATTGTTCATTGCATGATAGAGCAAAAGGCTCCCAAACCAAGCAGCAAAAGGAGACCCAAGCCCCCAGACTTACAAACTGGCATTCACATACTACATGCTAAACTGTTTTGTAATAAATGAGTCTCATGTGCATATTTCTAAAAGGCTACTGACATACGTGTTTGGTTTCTGTACAATGTCAACAGGACATTTGTGTGGAAATCTCACTTGAGTGGTTGGACACTGGAGACCCTCTAGAATGGCGTCCATTTCTGTCGTTGCTCTGGCACACTTCAGAAGGTCAAAGTAGAGGACGTTTGGTTTGTCACTGAAACACGAGAGGATGCAGGAAACAAATGCAGCTTGACACATGAATATTAGCCAATTAAATAAACAATTTTTATTCAATTTTTTGAGTATGTGTATCAGGATTCAGTGCTGGAGAGTCACACCACTACCCAGCTAAGTGTTCTTTCTTCGAGGGTGAATTGGACTGGGGTAACCAATAAACTCTGCAGTGTTGTGACACTCCTAGACCTGAGTTTGGACCCCTTGGTTTAGAGACAATCATTAAACACAAGTGATTTGATTGGTTCCACTTGTTGCTGTGCAGTGCCAATCATGAAAATCTTAAAGCTAAAGTCTAACCCATCTTGTCTTGTTGATGTTTCATGTTTCCACATGATTTGCACCTGCACAGCTCCATTGTAACCCTAGTCCGACTCACTAAAGTCCATTCGAAAGAATACTGACGGTGTTCCTTACATACTGGGTGTGCTGTTTTGGTATTCCTGTGAAGATATAAATACTTATCCAGTATGTGAGGGACTTACACATTGACTCCAGCTCCACAAAACATCCCAGTGGAGTTCTGGGGCAACACGACATGACGAGAGTCTCCAAGCAGCCACGCTGTGTTAGAACCTCCGTTAGAAGGATATCTCACAAGCCATACATGGGTAAAAGACCTTCCGCTTGAGCCCACAATAATAATGATTTTTTTTCCCCCATGAAAGTGTAGTTGGAAATGTTTCTTACCCAGGGAGCGAATAAGAATATAGGTGACAATGGCAGCCACAAAAATAATACAGCAGATAATGTCTGCACATCTCCTGAACAAAAACAAGAAATATTATTACACATTGCATGATTTAAATTATGTATTAAAGTTATTTAGCTAAGTGAAATAACTTTATAGTCTTAGTCTAGATCTATGGCCTTAGTATAGTTCTTGTATAGCGTTAATAACAGACATTCTGTGATCCATGATGTGTAGAGCTTTAAATGGTTTTTTAAAGTCAGCTGATGTGGAGGAGTAAATCGGAGAAGCACTGAGAGATTGCCGGACTCGCCTCTTGTTAACTGGTCGCCTGAAAATGGGCTCATACGGAGGAGGTTCCCCTGAGAAGATAGAATTGAAGAATATATATATTCTATAAATTCTAAGTATATACCATTACATTAGAATGAATTTAAACCTTTGAAAAACATATATTCAGTCACGCGTGTCTGAACCTTTGACCGGTACGCTATATTTTGTCTAACACATTTTATATACAGTTGTCATGGAACGCTCCCCTTCACACTAGCCATGTGGTACGGCCCGCCGCGTGCAGTGGGAGTTCATAGTCTTGTTTGTAACCACGCCTGTGTAATTAACGCGCAACTGCACATGGTTTAGTCTTGTAACGTCTGTGTGTTTAAACCGCTGTGGGAGTGTGCATCTTAGTCGGTCAATGCCCATGTTCGTGTTCACATAGTTCGTTATCTGTATTCGTGTTTTATGTTCACTGTTTATGTTGCATATGAGCGCCGGTGTCTTTATCGTGTGTTAATACACGTCTGTCCGTCCTGCTCCTTGTCCAGCGACACTAGGGCCGTTACAACACTTTTCTTTTTTTTTTATGACACCTTCTGCACACATACGCTTTCGATCTGATACACAGTTACAGATCGTACACTATATAAATGTTTTTAATATAAGGTAGACCTACCAAGTACGTAAGAACATTTATTATTTTAACATGAAATGTACAAGCTAGTTTTGTACATTTTTTTTCTTTTTTAACCATTGTATTTGACGTATGGGTTCTCATAAAATCTTTGGCATATGGCTATATCTGGAAAAAACAACAACAACAAAACTCACCGCAATAATCTGGCATGCTGACTACAGTACACTCCCTTGCACTTTCGATAAGCGCCATCACACAGAGTCCGCAATGTGTAATGTTTCAGTAAAAAATAATCTTGCATTCGATAATCTATTCTTATGACGCATCATTCCAGGTTATTGACACATTGTGACGTTGGAAGTCACAGCACGTTCTGGTTCTTAGCTCATCAACAAAGGCAGCTTGGTCACGAGCACCTGCTTTCCATGCTTTGGGATGCTCGCGCTCAATTTTCCATGTCCTGTATCGAATATTTAGGCCTATACGATTAAACTGTCCGTGGTTACTGTGCTTTTAACGTACAAAAAAAGCTACACAAATAATAAAATAATCTTTACATAATAATGTAACCTTAGGCTTATCGCCAAGATGTAACCTGTGAGGCTAAGTGGCAACGTCTCCCGTCCCCTACCTAAACTACGTCTACACTGACTATGAGAATAGTAGTATAGTATAGTAGTTCAAGAGTATAGTAGTGATATGTGATAACAATTTGATTTGTTTATTTTAAAGACTTTCTAAAGTTGCATGTATATAACCAAACAGGCAATTTACATGAGTTTGCCATCCCAATACTTTAAATTTTTACAGTAAATATATTCAACATTATATTATGGGTACAAGGAAAAGTGATATGTAGTGAACCAAATAGATATTTAACAGGCTTTTGCCATCCTATTACTCCAAATTCCTACAGTAAAAATGACTGAAAGTCATTCATGAGTACAAGAGAAACTGTATTTCAAGAGTTTAATGAAGTGATTTGATAACAATTTGATTTGTGCATTTCACTCAGCTTCATGTAGTGATATATAGTGAACTGAATAGACATTTCACAGGATATTGCCATCCTATTACTCTAAATTCCTACTGTAAAAATGACTGAAAGTCATACCACAGGTACATAAGATAGTGTATATCAAGAATTTAGTGGAGTGATCTGATAACAATTTGATTTGATTTATTTATAGAGCTTCAATTATTACATATATGGAACTGAATAGACATTCGACAGAATTTTGCTACTCCATTATTCCAAATTCCTGCAGTAAAAATGACTGAAAGTCATATCATGGGTACAGGAGGAAGTTTATTTCAAGTACGTAGTGGAGTGATTTTATAACAATTTGAATTGTGTATTTTATAGATCTTCGAGTAGTGATATATGTTGAACTGAACAGATGTTTAAGAGGATTTTGCCATCCTATTACTCAAGCTTCCTACAGTAAAACACTTGAAAGTCATACCATGGGTACATGAGAAAGTGGATTTCATGAATATTGTGGAGGGATCTGATAACAATTTGACTAGTTTGTTTTCTAGAGTTTCAAAAACTGATTATATAGTGGAACGAATACATGTTTATGAGGATTTTGCCATCCTTTTACTCCAAATTAAAGTAAAAACATTGGAACGTAATAGTATGGATACACAAGAAAGTGTATTTCAAGAATATATTGGAAGGATTTGATAACAATATGAATTGTGTATTTTATAGTGCTTCAACTATTGCATATATGGAACAGAATAGGCATGAACAGGATTTTGCCATCCTATTATTCCAAATTCCTACAGTAAAAGTGAGTTATACCATGAGTACATGAGAAAGTGTTTTTCATGAATATAGTGGAGTGTTCTGATAACAATTTGGTTTGTTTATTTCATAGAGCTTCAAATATTGCATTGATGGAACCATATAGACATTTAGGAGGAATTTGCCATACTTGCCATACGTCCTTCGCCATATGCATTCTTGCATTTTTCTCTTTGCTGTTTTCTGTTATAGTCATAAATTCTACATATATTTATTGAGAAAATCCTTTAAAGAGGCGCATGTCCATCATCACGTTTTATTTGTTTGGCTTTTTTTTTTTGGTTTTACTATTGGAAACAAAATTACTTTTTTTGCATTTGATGTTGATATCATTATGGCAGGCTTTAGTGGAGGTACTGGTGTCTATATTAGATGATTAAATACACAGCACCAGCAGTTCTGAATCTTTGTGTTAAATAATCTATGCTGATTGTCACGATCAGTCCCTTCCATGTTCCGTGTTTTCCATGTCTTGTGTTTTGTTCCGTTCCACGGTTTCATTTTGTCCTCACACTGATTGCGTACACCTGTCCCTCGTTTCTAGTTCATGTATTTAAACCCTGCTGTGTGCCTTGGTCGTGGCTGCCTGTACACGGGCATCTCGTCGTTCCCGGAAGAAGCAGGCTCACGTTTATTTTGATAACGACGAGATCCCAGGTAAGCGTCTACCCGTCTTGACCAACGCTGCAGGGGGGAGCGGCCTGCAGCGCAAGACGTGAAACCACGGAAAGAGGGAGTCCAGGAGGGTGGCCAATCTTGACATTATTACACTCAGGAATTAAAAAAAATATATTGTAGCATCCCATGAAATGTGATCTTTCACACATAATGAGAGAGGTTGGCAAAGAACTAAAACTCAATTAAATATATCAACTTCCCCTTAAGCCTCTCATATACTCCACATTTAGGAGCAAGCCTACTCCTACACAATAAGCAGTGCGGTATATGAAAAGAGTAGGCGTATCAAATAAACAGAGCAACATGGTTAAGGTCCAGCCAGATATGTAAATGTTTGCCAGAACATCCAGTGTGTGTCTGCCGTTCGGTCAAAACTGGATCAGTCCAGAGGCCGCCCCGTCAGATCTCTTTTGAACAAAACAGTGGTCGAAATGCTGTTGAGAACAGTTTTACAGTTACAACAACAGAAAAAAGACTCAAATATATGCTGGATGGTTTATTCATTAAGGGAGAAAGCTGTCTCTCTTGTGGAGGATTTGCCACAGAGACCTGGGCATGTGGTATGGTCTCTGCACGGTGCCGTCATTACGCTCCAGACCCTCCACTAGAGGAGACAGAAACATCACAGTGGAAATAAAAACAATATAGTCCTGATGATTGGCATATGTGTAGTAGCTTGAGAGTGAAATGTGTGTGTGAGTGTGTGTGAAGGATTACTCCATATATCCCTTTATGTGCTCGACTGTTTCATTAACGGAAGCGAATCCAGGGAGAGAGAAGTCTGGAGGAACGTCCTGCCAGTCAAAGCTAGGCAGACATCTCCCTAGTTCTGGGTGGAGGGAGAGACAGAAAATAATATGACTAACAATTAAACCTGCTGACTTATCACTGCAGGTATAAGTACTTTCCTGGTGGTTTGGTTATGTTTTGGTACATAGCATAGTCAAACTGTTACAAAACAGAATGGACAAATTAACAGGTAGTTGTGTAATCCTGCTGTCTTTACCTGGTTTACTTGGCGTGTAGAAATATGGACAAAGCTCTTGATTGAGGATGTCTTGGACACTCTGTAGTGGAAATGCATGTGAAAATCTCATTAACATGCAGAATGCTATGTATGCACAAATGCTATGTATGCGTGAGTGGCTAAGCCAATGCATGAATTACATGTACAAAGAGTTGCATATTGCAAAGACTTTTGATACGACAAATTCTGTTCTGTCAAGAGTGAGGTGAGGGTTTATTTCTCAGAGATGAAGCTGGTTACATTGCTTATTTGCAGTGTGAGGTTTTACCAATGTGGTTTGGGCGAGGTCAAGTCTAGGGTCACAATACTGCTGCTGAAAGAAGTCTTTAGGCAGGGCATTTGGGGCATACGCCTCTGGGGGCAACTTCCAGAACTCTGAAGGGCATTTTTTAACACAGACCTGCAAACCAACGCACAAACACACAGAGTGAAGGAGATCTTATTTGAGTAGCTAAACACAGTGTTGCTTTTTATATTTCTATCTACACTATTTACACATTGTTCATTGCATGATAGAGCAAAAGGCTCCCAAACCAAGCAGCAAAAGGAGACCC
Organism: Electrophorus electricus; assembly: GCF_041902795.1. Classification (NCBI taxonomy): domain Eukaryota; kingdom Metazoa; phylum Chordata; class Actinopteri; order Gymnotiformes; family Gymnotidae; genus Electrophorus; species Electrophorus electricus. The sequence goes on along the minus strand of NC_137505.1, from coordinate 14,550,176 downwards.
AAGCCCCCAGACTTACAAACTGGCATTCACATACTACATGCTAAACTGTTTTGTAATAAATGAGTCTCATGTGCATATTTCTAAAAGGCTACTGACATACGTGTTTGGTTTCTGTACAATGTCAACAGGACATTTGTGTGGAAATCTCACTTGAGTGGTTGGACACTGGAGACCCTCTAGAATGGCGTCCATTTCTGTCGTTGCTCTGGCACACTTCAGAAGGTCAAAGTAGAGGACGTTTGGTTTGTCACTGAAACACGAGAGGATGCAGGAAACAAATGCAGCTTGACACATGAATATTAGCCAATTAAATAAACAATTTTTATTCAATTTTTTGAGTATGTGTATCAGGATTCAGTGCTGGAGAGTCACACCACTACCCAGCTAAGTGTTCTTTCTTCGAGGGTGAATTGGACTGGGGTAACCAATAAACTCTGCAGTGTTGTGACACTCCTAGACCTGAGTTTGGACCCCTTGGTTTAGAGACAATCATTAAACACAAGTGATTTGATTGGTTCCACTTGTTGCTGTGCAGTGCCAATCATGAAAATCTTAAAGCTAAAGTCTAACCCATCTTGTCTTGTTGATGTTTCATGTTTCCACATGATTTGCACCTGCACAGCTCCATTGTAACCCTAGTCCGACTCACTAAAGTCCATTCGAAAGAATACTGACGGTGTTCCTTACATACTGGGTGTGCTGTTTTGGTATTCCTGTGAAGATATAAATACTTATCCAGTATGTGAGGGACTTACACATTGACTCCAGCTCCACAAAACATCCCAGTGGAGTTCTGGGGCAACACGACATGACGAGAGTCTCCAAGCAGCCACGCTGTGTTAGAACCTCCGTTAGAAGGATATCTCACAAGCCATACATGGGTAAAAGACCTTCCGCTTGAGCCCACAATAATAATGATTTTTTTTCCCCCCATGAAAGTGTAGTTGGAAATGTTTCTTACCCAGGGAGCGAATAAGAATATAGGTGACAATGGCAGCCACAAAAATAATACAGCAGATAATGTCTGCACATCTCCTGAACAAAAACAAGAAATATTATTACACATTGCATGATTTAAATTATGTATTAAAGTTATTTAGCTAAGTGAAATAACTTTATAGTCTTAGTCTAGATCTATGGCCTTAGTATAGTTCTTGTATAGCGTTAATAACAGACATTCTGTGATCCATGATGTGTAGAGCTTTAAATGGTTTTTTAAAGTCAGCTGATGTGGAGGAGTAAATCGGAGAAGCACTGAGAGATTGCCGGACTCGCCTCTTGTTAACTGGTCGCCTGAAAATGGGCTCATACGGAGGAGGTTCCCCTGAGAAGATAGAATTGAAGAATATATATATTCTATAAATTCTAAGTATATACCATTACATTAGAATGAATTTAAACCTTTGAAAAACATATATTCAGTCACGCGTGTCTGAACCTTTGACCGGTACGCTATATTTTGTCTAACACATTTTATATACAGTTGTCATGGAACGCTCCCCTTCACACTAGCCATGTGGTACGGCCCGCCGCGTGCAGTGGGAGTTCATAGTCTTGTTTGTAACCACGCCTGTGTAATTAACGCGCAACTGCACATGGTTTAGTCTTGTAACGTCTGTGTGTTTAAACCGCTGTGGGAGTGTGCATCTTAGTCGGTCAATGCCCATGTTCGTGTTCACATAGTTCGTTATCTGTATTCGTGTTTTATGTTCACTGTTTATGTTGCATATGAGCGCCGGTGTCTTTATCGTGTGTTAATACACGTCTGTCCGTCCTGCTCCTTGTCCAGCGACACTAGGGCCGTTACAACACTTTTCTTTTTTTTTTTATGACACCTTCTGCACACATACGCTTTCGATCTGATACACAGTTACAGATCGTACACTATATAAATGTTTTTAATATAAGGTAGACCTACCAAGTACGTAAGAACATTTATTATTTTAACATGAAATGTACAAGCTAGTTTTGTACATTTTTTTTCTTTTTTAACCATTGTATTTGACGTATGGGTTCTCATAAAATCTTTGGCATATGGCTATATCTGGAAAAAACAACAACAACAAAACTCACCGCAATAATCTGGCATGCTGACTACAGTACACTCCCTTGCACTTTCGATAAGCGCCATCACACAGAGTCCGCAATGTGTAATGTTTCAGTAAAAAATAATCTTGCATTCGATAATCTATTCTTATGACGCATCATTCCAGGTTATTGACACATTGTGATGTTGGAAGTCACAGCACGTTCTCGTTCTTAGCTCATCAACAAAGGCAGCTTGGTCACGAGCACCTGCTTTCCATGCTATGGGATGCTCGCGCTTAATTTTCCATGTCCTGTATCGAATATTTAGGCCTATACGATTAAACTGTCCGTGGTTACTGTGCTTTTAACGTACAAAAAAAGCTACACAAATAATAAAATAATCTTTACATAATAATGTAACCTTAGGCTTATCGCCAAGATGTAACCTGTGAGGCTAAGTGACAACGTCTCCCGTCCCCTACCTAAACTACGTCTACACTGACTATGAGAATAGTAGTATAGTATAGTAGTTCAAGAGTATAGTAGTGATATGTGATAACAATTTGATTTGTTTATTTTAAAGACTTTCTAAAGTTGCATGTATATAACCAAACAGGCAATTTACATGAGTTTGCCATCCCAATACTTTAAATTTTTACAGTAAATATATTCAACATTATATTATGGGTACAAGGAAAAGTGATATGTAGTGAACCAAATAGATATTTAACAGGCTTTTGCCATCCTATTACTCCAAATTCCTACAGTAAAAATGACTGAAAGTCATTCATGAGTACAAGAGAAACTGTATTTCAAGAATTTAATGAAGTGATTTGATAACAATTTGATTTGTGCATTTCACTCAGCTTCATGTAGTGATATATAGTGAACTGAATAGACATTTCACAGGATATTGCCATCCTATTACTCTAAATTCCTACTGTAAAAATGACTGAAAGTCATACCACAGGTACATAAGATAGTGTATATCAAGAATTTAGTGGAGTGATCTGATAACAATTTGATTTGATTTATTTATAGAGCTTCAATTATTACATATATGGAACTGAATAGACATTCGACAGAATTTTGCTACTCCATTATTCCAAATTCCTGCAGTAAAAATGACTGAAAGTCATATCATGGGTACAGGAGGAAGTTTATTTCAAGTACGTAGTGGAGTGATTTTATAACAATTTGAATTGTGTATTTTATAGATCTTCGAGTAGTGATATATGTTGAACTGAACAGATGTTTAAGAGGATTTTGCCATCCTATTACTCAAGCTTCCTACAGTAAAACAATTGAAAGTCATACCATGGGTACATGAGAAAGTGGATTTCATGAATATTGTGGAGGGATCTGATAACAATTTGACTAGTTTGTTTTCTAGAGTTTCAAAAACTGATTATATAGTGGAACGAATACATGTTTATGAGGATTTTGCCATCCTTTTACTCCAAATTAAAGTAAAAACATTGGAACGTAATAGTATGGATACACAAGAAAGTGTATTTCAAGAATATATTGGAAGGATTTGATAACAATATGAATTGTGTATTTTATAGTGCTTCAACTATTGCATATATGGAACAGAATAGGCATGAACAGGATTTTGCCATCCTATTATTCCAAATTCCTACAGTAAAAATGAGTTATACCATGAGTACATGAGAAAGTGTTTTTCATGAATATAGTGGAGTGTTCTGATAACAATTTGGTTTGTTTATTTCATAGAGCTTCAAATATTGCATTGATGGAACCATATAGACATTTAGGAGGAATTTGCCATACTTGCCATACGTCCTTCGCCATATGCATTCTTGCATTTTTCTCTTTGCTGTTTTCTGTTATAGTCATAAATTCTACATATATTTATTGAGAAAATCCTTTAAAGAGGCGCATGTCCATCATCACGTTTTATTTGTTTGGCTTTTTTTTTGGGTTTTACTATTGGAAACAAAATTACTTTTTTTGCATTTGATGTTGATATCATTATGGCAGGCTTTAGTGGAGGTACTGGTGTCTATATTAGATGATTAAATACACAGCACCAGCAGTTCTGAATCTTTGTGTTAAATAATCTATGCTGATTGTCACGATCAGTCCCTTCCATGTTCCGTGTTTTCCATGTCTTGTGTTTTGTTCCGTTCCACGGTTTCATTTTGTCCTCACACTGATTGCGTACACCTGTCCCTCGTTTCTAGTTCATGTATTTAAACCCTGCTGTGTGCCTTGGTCGTGGCTGCCTGTACACGGGCATCTCGTCGTTCCCGGAAGAAGCAGGCTCACGTTTATTTTGATAACGACGAGATCCCAGGTAAGCGTCTACCCGTCTTGACCAACGCTGCAGGGGGGAGCGGCCTGCAGCGCAAGACGTGAAACCACGGAAAGAGGGAGTCCAGGAGGGTGGCCAATCTTGACATTATTACACTCAGGAATTAAAAAAAATATATTGTAGCATCCCATGAAATGTGATCTTTCACACATAATGAGAGAGGTTGGCAAAGAACTAAAACTCAATTAAATATATCAACTTCCCCTTAAGCCTCTCATATACTCCACATTTAGGAGCAAGCCTACTCCTACACAATAAGCAGTGCGGTATATGAAAAGAGTAGGCGTATCAAATAAACAGAGCAACATGGTTAAGGTCCAGCCAGATATGTAAATGTTTGCCAGAACATCCAGTGTGTGTCTGCCGTTCGGTCAAAACTGGATCAGTCCAGAGGCCGCCCCGTCAGATCTCTTTTGAACAAAACAGTGGTCGAAATGCTGTTGAGAACAGTTTTACAGTTACAACAACAGAAAAAAGACTCAAATATATGCTGGATGGTTTATTCATTAAGGGAGAAAGCTGTCTCTCTTGTGGAGGATTTGCCACAGAGACCTGGGCATGTGGTATGGTCTCTGCACGGTGCCGTCATTACGCTCCAGACCCTCCACTAGAGGAGACAGAAACATCACAGTGGAAATAAAAACAATATAGTCCTGATGATTGGCATATGTGTAGTAGCTTGAGAGTGAAATGTGTGTGTGAGTGTGTGTGAAGGATTACTCCATATATCCCTTTATGTGCTCGACTGTTTCATTAACGGAAGCGAATCCAGGGAGAGAGAAGTCTGGAGGAACGTCCTGCCAGTCAAAGCTAGGCAGACATCTCCCTAGTTCTGGGTGGAGGGAGAGACAGAAAATAATATGACTAACAATTAAACCTGCTGACTTATCACTGCAGGTATAAGTACTTTCCTGGTGGTTTGGTTATGTTTTGGTACATAGCATAGTCAAACTGTTACAAAACAGAATGGACAAATTAACAGGTAGTTGTGTAATCCTGCTGTCTTTACCTGGTTTACTTGGCGTGTAGAAATATGGACAAAGCTCTTGATTGAGGATGTCTTGGACACTCTGTAGTGGAAATGCATGTGAAAATCTCATTAACATGCAGAATGCTATGTATGCACAAATGCTATGTATGCGTGAGTGGCTAAGCCAATGCATGAATTACATGTACAAAGAGTTGCATATTGCAAAGACTTTTGATACGACAAATTCTGTTCTGTCAAGAGTGAGGTGAGGGTTTATTTCTCAGAGATGAAGCTGGTTACATTGCTTATTTGCAGTGTGAGGTTTTACCAATGTGGTTTGGGCGAGGTCAAGTCTAGGGTCACAATACTGCTGCTGAAAGAAGTCTTTAGGCAGGGCATTTGGGGCATACGCCTCTGGGGGCAACTTCCAGAACTCTGAAGGGCATTTTTTAACACAGACCTGCAAACCAACGCACAAACACACAGAGTGAAGGAGATCTTATTTGAGTAGCTAAACACAGTGTTGCTTTTTATATTTCTATCTACACTATTTACACATTGTTCATTGCATGATAGAGCAAAAGGCTCCCAAACCAAGCAGCAAAAGGAGACCCAAGCCCCCAGACTTACAAACTGGCATTCACATACTACATGCTAAACTGTTTTGTAATAAATGAGTCTCATGTGCATATTTCTAAAAGGCTACTGACATACGTGTTTGGTTTCTGTACAATGTCAACAGGACATTTGTGTGGAAATCTCACTTGAGTGGTTGGACACTGGAGACCCTCTAGAATGGCGTCCATTTCTGTCGTTGCTCTGGCACACTTCAGAAGGTCAAAGTAGAGGACGTTTAGTTTGTCACTGAAACACGAGAGGATGCAGGAAACAAATGCAGCTTGACACATGAATATTAGCCAATTAAATAAACAATTTTTATTCAATTTTTTGAGTATGTGTATCAGGATTCAGTGCTGGAGAGTCACACCACTACCCAGCTAAGTGTTCTTTCTTCGAGGGTGAATTGGACTGGGGTAACCAATAAACTCTGCAGTGTTGTGACACTCCTAGACCTGAGTTTGGACCCCTTGGTTTAGAGACAATCATTAAACACAAGTGAGTTGATTGGTTCCACTTGTTGCTGTGCAGTGCCAATCATGAAAATCTTAAAGCTAAAGTCTAACCCATCTTGTCTTGTTGATGTTTCATGTTTCCACATGATTTGCACCTGCACAGCTCCATTGTAACCCTAGTCCGACTCACTAAAGTCCATTCGAAAGAATACTGACGGTGTTCCTTACATACTGGGTGTGCTGTTTTGGTATTCCTGTGAAGATATAAATACTTATCCAGTATGTGAGGGACTTACACATTGACTCCAGCTCCACAAAACATCCCAGTGGAGTTCTGGGGCAACACGACATGACGAGAGTCTCCAAGCAGCCACGCTGTGTTAGAACCTCCGTTAGAAGGATATCTCACAAGCCATACATGGGTAAAAGACCTTCCGCTTGAGCCCACAATAATAATGATTTTTTTTCCCCCCATGAAAGTGTAGTTGGAAATGTTTCTTACCCAGGGAGCGAATAAGAATATAGGTGACAATGGCAGCCACAAAAATAATACAGCAGATAATGTCTGCACATCTCCTGAACAAAAACAAGAAATATTATTACACATTGCATGATTTAAATTATGTATTAAAGTTATTTAGCTAAGTGAAATAACTTTATAGTCTTAGTCTAGATCTATGGCCTTAGTATAGTTCTTGTATAGCGTTAATAACAGACATTCTGTGATCCATGATGTGTAGAGCTTTAAATGGTTTTTTAAAGTCAGCTGATGTGGAGGAGTAAATCGGAGAAGCACTGAGAGATTGCCGGACTCGCCTCTTGTTAACTGGTCGCCTGAAAATGGGCTCATACGGAGGAGGTTCCCCTGAGAAGATAGAATTGAAGAATATATATATTCTATAAATTCTAAGTATATACCATTACATTAGAATGAATTTAAACCTTTGAAAAACATATATTCAGTCACGCGTGTCTGAACCTTTGACCGGTACGCTATATTTTGTCTAACACATTTTATATACAGTTGTCATGGAACGCTCCCCTTCACACTAGCCATGTGGTACGGCCCGCCGCGTGCAGTGGGAGTTCATAGTCTTGTTTGTAACCACGCCTGTGTAATTAACGCGCAACTGCACATGGTTTAGTCTTGTAACGTCTGTGTGTTTAAACCGCTGTGGGAGTGTGCATCTTAGTCGGTCAATGCCCATGTTCGTGTTCACATAGTTCGTTATCTGTATTCGTGTTTTATGTTCACTGTTTATGTTGCATATGAGCGCCGGTGTCTTTATCGTGTGTTAATACACGTCTGTCCGTCCTGCTCCTTGTCCAGCGACACTAGGGCCGTTACAACACTTTTCTTTTTTTTTTTTTTATGACACCTTCTGCACACATACGCTTTCGATCTGATACACAGTTACAGATCGTACACTATATAAATGTTTTTAATATAAGGTAGACCTACCAAGTACGTAAGAACATTTATTATTTTAACATGAAATGTACAAGCTAGTTTTGTACATTTTTTTTCTTTTTTAACCATTGTATTTGACGTATGGGTTCTCATAAAATCTTTGGCATATGGCTATATCTGGAAAAAACAACAACAACAAAACTCACCGCAATAATCTGGCATGCTGACTACAGTACACTCCCTTGCACTTTCGATAAGCGCCATCACACAGAGTCCGCAATGTGTAATGTTTCAGTAAAAAATAATCTTGCATTCGATAATCTATTCTTATGACGCATCATTCCAGGTTATTGACACATTGTGATGTTGGAAGTCACAGCACGTTCTCGTTCTTAGCTCATCAACAAAGGCAGCTTGGTCACGAGCACCTGCTTTCCATGCTATGGGATGCTCGCGCTCAATTTTCCATGTCCTGTATCGAATATTTAGGCCTATACGATTAAACTGTCCGTGGTTACTGTGCTTTTAACGTACAAAAAAAGCTACACAAATAATAAAATAATCTTTACATAATAATGTAACCTTAGGCTTATCGCCAAGATGTAACCTGTGAGGCTAAGTGACAACGTCTCCCGTCCCCTACCTAAACTACGTCTACACTGACTATGAGAATAGTAGTATAGTATAGTAGTTCAAGAGTATAGTAGTGATATGTGATAACAATTTGATTTGTTTATTTTAAAGACTTTCTAAAGTTGCATGTATATAACCAAACAGGCAATTTACATGAGTTTGCCATCCCAATACTTTAAATTTTTACAGTAAATATATTCAACATTATATTATGGGTACAAGGAAAAGTGATATGTAGTGAACCAAATAGATATTTAACAGGCTTTTGCCATCCTTTTACTCCAAATTCCTACAGTAAAAATGACTGAAAGTCATTCATGAGTACAAGAGAAACTGTATTTCAAGAATTTAATGAAGTGATTTGATAACAATTTGATTTGTGCATTTCACTCAGCTTCATGTAGTGATATATAGTGAACTGAATAGACATTTCACAGGATATTGCCATCCTATTACTCTAAATTCCTACTGTAAAAATGACTGAAAGTCATACCACAGGTACATAAGATAGTGTATATCAAGAATTTAGTGGAGTGATCTGATAACAATTTGATTTGATTTATTTATAGAGCTTCAATTATTACATATATGGAACTGAATAGACATTCGACAGAATTTTGCTACTCCATTATTCCAAATTCCTGCAGTAAAAATGACTGAAAGTCATATCATGGGTACAGGAGGAAGTTTATTTCAAGTACGTAGTGGAGTGATTTTATAACAATTTGAATTGTGTATTTTATAGATCTTCGAGTAGTGATATATGTTGAACTGAACAGATGTTTAAGAGGATTTTGCCATCCTATTACTCAAGCTTCCTACAGTAAAACACTTGAAAGTCATACCATGGGTACATGAGAAAGTGGATTTCATGAATATTGTGGAGGGATCTGATAACAATTTGACTAGTTTGTTTTCTAGAGTTTCAAAAACTGATTATATAGTGGAACGAATACATGTTTATGAGGATTTTGCCATCCTTTTACTCCAAATTAAAGTAAAAACATTGGAACGTAATAGTATGGATACACAAGAAAGTGTATTTCAAGAATATATTGGAAGGATTTGATAACAATATGAATTGTGTATTTTATAGTGCTTCAACTATTGCATATATGGAACAGAATAGGCATGAACAGGATTTTGCCATCCTATTATTCCAAATTCCTACAGTAAAAATGAGTTATACCATGAGTACATGAGAAAGTGTTTTTCATGAATATAGTGGAGTGTTCTGATAACAATTTGGTTTGTTTATTTCATAGAACTTCAAATATTGCATTGATGGAACCATATAGACATTTAGGAGGAATTTGCCATACTTGCCATACGTCCTTCGCCATATGCATTCTTGCATTTTTCTCTTTGCTGTTTTCTGTTATAGTCATAAATTCTACATATATTTATTGAGAAAATCCTTTAAAGAGGCGCATGTCCATCATCACGTTTTATTTGTTTGGCTTTTTTTTTTTGGTTTTACTATTGGAAACAAAATTACTTTTTTTGCATTTGATGTTGATATCATTATGGCAGGCTTTAGTGGAGGTACTGGTGTCTATATTAGATGATTAAATACACAGCACCAGCAGTTCTGAATCTTTGTGTTAAATAATCTATGCTGATTGTCACGATCAGTCCCTTCCATGTTCCGTGTTTTCCATGTCTTGTGTTTTGTTCCGTTCCACGGTTTCATTTTGTCCTCACACTGATTGCGTACACCTGTCCCTCGTTTCTAGTTCATGTATTTAAACCCTGCTGTGTGCCTTGGTCGTGGCTGCCTGTACACGGGCATCTCGTCGTTCCCGGAAGAAGCAGGCTCACGTTTATTTTGATAACGACGAGATCCCAGGTAAGCGTCTACCCGTCTTGACCAACGCTTGCAGGGGGGAGCGGCCTGCAGCGCAAGACGTGAAACCACGGAAAGAGGGAGTCCAGGAGGGTGGCCAATCTTGACATTATTACACTCAGGAATTAAAAAAAAATATATTGTAGCATCCCATGAAATGTGATCTTTCACACATAATGAGAGAGGTTGGCAAAGAACTAAAACTCAATTAAATATATCAACTTCCCCTTAAGCCTCTCATATACTCCACATTTAGGAGCAAGCCTACTCCTACACAATAAGCAGTGCGGTATATGAAAAGAGTAGGCGTATCAAATAAACAGAGCAACATGGTTAAGGTCCAGCCAGATATGTAAATGTTTGCCAGAACATCCAGTGTGTGTCTGCCGTTCGGTCAAAACTGGATCAGTCCAGAGGCCGCCCCGTCAGATCTCTTTTGAACAAAACAGTGGTCGAAATGCTGTTGAGAACAGTTTTACAGTTACAACAACAGAAAAAAGACTCAAATATATGCTGGATGGTTTATTCATTAAGGGAGAAAGCTGTCTCTCTTGTGGAGGATTTGCCACAGAGACCTGGGCATGTGGTATGGTCTCTGCACGGTGCCGTCATTACGCTCCAGACCCTCCACTAGAGGAGACAGAAACATCACAGTGGAAATAAAAACAATATAGTCCTGATGATTGGCATATGTGTAGTAGCTTGAGAGTGAAATGTGTGTGTGAGTGTGTGTGAAGGATTACTCCATATATCCCTTTATGTGCTCGACTGTTTCATAAACGGAAGCGAATCCAGGGAGAGAGAAGTCTGGAGGAACGTCCTGCCAGTCAAAGCTAGGCAGACATCTCCCTAGTTCTGGGTGGAGGGAGAGACAGAAAATAATATGACTAACAATTAAACCTGCTGACTTATCACTGCAGGTATAAGTACTTTCCTGGTGGTTTGGTTATGTTTTGGTACATAGCATAGTCAAACTGTTACAAAACAGAATGGACAAATTAACAGGTAGTTGTGTAATCCTGCTGTCTTTACCTGGTTTACTTGGCGTGTAGAAATATGGACAAAGCTCTTGATTGAGGATGTCTTGGACACTCTGTAGTGGAAATGCATGTGAAAATCTCATTAACATGCAGAATGCTATGTATGCACAAATGCTATGTATGCGTGAGTGGCTAAGCCAATGCATGAATTACATGTACAAAGAGTTGCATATTGCAAAGACTTTTGATACGACAAATTCTGTTCTGTCAAGAGTGAGGTGAGGGTTTATTTCTCAGAGATGAAGCTGGTTACATTGCTTATTTGCAGTGTGAGGTTTTACCAATGTGGTTTGGGCGAGGTCAAGTCTAGGGTCACAATACTGCTGCTGAAAGAAGTCTTTAGGCAGGGCATTTGGGGCATACGCCTCTGGGGGCAACTTCCAGAACTCTGAAGGGCATTTTTTAACACAGACCTGCAAACCAACGCACAAACACACAGAGTGAAGGAGATCTTATTTGAGTAGCTAAACACAGTGTTGCTTTTTATATTTCTATCTACACTATTTACACATTGTTCATTGCATGATAGAGCAAAAGGCTCCCAAACCAAGCAGCAAAAGGAGACCCAAGCCCCCAGACTTACAAACTGGCATTCACATACTACATGCTAAACTGTTTTGTAATAAATGAGTCTCATGTGCATATTTCTAAAAGGCTACTGACATACGTGTTTGGTTTCTGTACAATGTCAACAGGACATTTGTGTGGAAATCTCACTTGAGTGGTTGGACACTGGAGACCCTCTAGAATGGCGTCCATTTCTGTCGTTGCTCTGGCACACTTCAGAAGGTCAAAGTAGAGGACGTTTGGTTTGTCACTGAAACACGAGAGGATGCAGGAAACAAATGCAGCTTGACACATGAATATTAGCCAATTAAATAAACAATTTTTATTCAATTTTTTGAGTATGTGTATCAGGATTCAGTGCTGGAGAGTCACACCACTACCCAGCTAAGTGTTCTTTCTTCGAGGGTGAATTGGACTGGGGTAACCAATAAACTCTGCAGTGTTGTGACACTCCTAGACCTGAGTTTGGACCCCTTGGTTTAGAGACAATCATTAAACACAAGTGATTTGATTGGTTCCACTTGTTGCTGTGCAGTGCCAATCATGAAAATCTTAAAGCTAAAGTCTAACCCATCTTGTCTTGTTGATGTTTCATGTTTCCACATGATTTGCACCTGCACAGCTCCATTGTAACCCTAGTCCGACTCACTAAAGTCCATTCGAAAGAATACTGACGGTGTTCCTTACATACTGGGTGTGCTGTTTTGGTATTCCTGTGAAGATATAAATACTTATCCAATATGTGAGGGACTTACACATTGACTCCAGCTCCACAAAACATCCCAGTGGAGTTCTGGGGCAACACGACATGACGAGAGTCTCCAAGCAGCCACGCTGTGTTAGAACCTCCGTTAGAAGGATATCTCACAAGCCATACATGGGTAAAAGACCTTCCGCTTGAGCCCACAATAATAATGATTTTTTTTCCCCCCATGAAAGTGTAGTTGGAAATGTTTCTTACCCAGGGAGCGAATAAGAATATAGGTGACAATGGCAGCCACAAAAATAATACAGCAGATAATGTCTGCACATCTCCTGAACAAAAACAAGAAATATTATTACACATTGCATGATTTAAATTATGTATTAAAGTTATTTAGCTAAGTGAAATAACTTTATAGTCTTAGTCTAGATCTATGGCCTTAGTATAGTTCTTGTATAGCGTTAATAACAGACATTCTGTGATCCATGATGTGTAGAGCTTTAAATGGTTTTTTAAAGTCAGCTGATGTGGAGGAATAAATCGGAGAAGCACTGAGAGATTGCCGGACTCGCCTCTTGTTAACTGGTCGCCTGAAAATGGGCTCATACGGAGGAGGTTCCCCTGAGAAGATAGAATTGAAGAATATATATATTCTATAAATTCTAAGTATATACCATTACATTAGAATGAATTTAAACCTTTGAAAAACATATATTCAGTCACGCGTGTCTGAACCTTTGACCGGTACGCTATATTTTGTCTAACACATTTTATATACAGTTGTCATGGAACGCTCCCCTTCACACTAGCCATGTGGTACGGCCCGCCGCGTGCAGTGGGAGTTCATAGTCTTGTTTGTAACCACGCCTGTGTAATTAACGCGCAACTGCACATGGTTTAGTCTTGTAACGTCTGTGTGTTTAAACCGCTGTGGGAGTGTGCATCTTAGTCGGTCAATGCCCATGTTCGTGTTCACATAGTTCGTTATCTGTATTCGTGTTTTATGTTCACTGTTTATGTTGCATATGAGCGCCGGTGTCTTTATCGTGTGTTAATACACGTCTGTCCGTCCTGCTCCTTGTCCAGCGACACTAGGGCCGTTACAACACTTTTCTTTTTTTTTTATGACACCTTCTGCACACATACGCTTTCGATCTGATACACAGTTACAGATCGTACACTATATAAATGTTTTTAATATAAGGTAGACCTACCAAGTACGTAAGAACATTTATTATTTTAACATGAAATGTACAAGCTAGTTTTGTACATTTTTTTTTCTTTTTTAACCATTGTATTTGACGTATGGGTTCTCATAAAATCTTTGGCATATGGCTATATCTAGGAAAAAACAACAACAACAAAACTCACCGCAATAATCTGGCATGCTGACTACAGTACACTCCCTTGCACTTTCGATAAGCGCCATCACACAGAGTCCGCAATGTGTAATGTTTCAGTAAAAAATAATCTTGCATTCGATAATCTATTCTTATGACGCATCATTCCAGGTTATTGACACATTGTGATGTTGGAAGTCACAGCACGTTCTCGTTCTTAGCTCATCAACAAAGGCAGCTTGGTCACGAGCACCTGCTTTCCATGCTATGGGATGCTCGCGCTCAATTTTCCATGTCCTGTATCGAATATTTAGGCCTATACGATTAAACTGTCCGTGGTTACTGTGCTTTTAACGTACAAAAAAAGCTACACAAATAATAAAATAATCTTTACATAATAATGTAACCTTAGGCTTATCGCCAAGATGTAACCTGTGAGGCTAAGTGACAACGTCTCCCGTCCCCTACCTAAACTACGTCTACACTGACTATGAGAATAGTAGTATAGTATAGTAGTTCAAGAGTATAGTAGTGATATGTGATAACAATTTGATTTGTTTATTTTAAAGACTTTCTAAAGTTGCATGTATATAACCAAACAGGCAATTTACATGAGTTTGCCATCCCAATACTTTAAATTTTTACAGTAAATATATTCAACATTATATTATGGGTACAAGGAAAAGTGATATGTAGTGAACCAAATAGATATTTAACAGGCTTTTGCCATCCTATTACTCCAAATTCCTACAGTAAAAATGACTGAAAGTCATTCATGAGTACAAGAGAAACTGTATTTCAAGAATTTAATGAAGTGATTTGATAACAATTTGATTTGTGCATTTCACTCAGCTTCATGTAGTGATATATAGTGAACTGAATAGACATTTCACAGGATATTGCCATACTATTACTCTAAATTCCTACTGTAAAAATGACTGAAAGTCATACCACAGGTACATAAGATAGTGTATATCAAGAATTTAGTGGAGTGATCTGATAACAATTTGATTTGATTTATTTATAGAGCTTCAATTATTACATATATGGAACTGAATAGACATTCGACAGAATTTTGCTACTCCATTATTCCAAATTCCTGCAGTAAAAATGACTGAAAGTCATATCATGGGTACAGGAGGAAGTTTATTTCAAGTACGTAGTGGAGTGATTTTATAACAATTTGAATTGTGTATTTTATAGATCTTCGAGTAGTGATATATGTTGAACTGAACAGATGTTTAAGAGGATTTTGCCATCCTATTACTCAAGCTTCCTACAGTAAAACAATTGAAAGTCATACCATGGGTACATGAGAAAGTGGATTTCATGAATATTGTGGAGGGATCTGATAACAATTTGACTAGTTTGTTTTCTAGAGTTTCAAAAACTGATTATATAGTGGAACGAATACATGTTTATGAGGATTTTGCCATCCTTTTACTCCAAATTAAAGTAAAAACATTGGAACGTAATAGTATGGATACACAAGAAAGTGTATTTCAAGAATATATTGGAAGGATTTGATAACAATATGAATTGTGTATTTTATAGTGCTTCAACTATTGCATATATGGAACAGAATAGGCATGAACAGGATTTTGCCATCCTATTATTCCAAATTCCTACAGTAAAAATGAGTTATACCATGAGTACATGAGAAAGTGTTTTTCATGAATATAGTGGAGTGTTCTGATAACAATTTGGTTTGTTTATTTCATAGAGCTTCAAATATTGCATTGATGGAACCATATAGACATTTAGGAGGAATTTGCCATACTTGCCATACGTCCTTCGCCATATGCATTCTTGCATTTTTCTCTTTGCTGTTTTCTGTTATAGTCATAAATTCTACATATATTTATTGAGAAAATCCTTTAAAGAGGCGCATGTCCATCATCACGTTTTATTTGTTTGGCTTTTTTTTTGGGTTTTACTATTGGAAACAAAATTACTTTTTTTGCATTTGATGTTGATATCATTATGGCAGGCTTTAGTGGAGGTACTGGTGTCTATATTAGATGATTAAATACACAGCACCAGCAGTTCTGAATCTTTGTGTTAAATAATCTATGCTGATTGTCACGATCAGTCCCTTCCATGTTCCGTGTTTTCCATGTCTTGTGTTTTGTTCCGTTCCACGGTTTCATTTTGTCCTCACACTGATTGCGTACACCTGTCCCTCGTTTCTAGTTCATGTATTTAAACCCTGCTGTGTGCCTTGGTCGTGGCTGCCTGTACACGGGCATCTCGTCGTTCCCGGAAGAAGCAGGCTCACGTTTATTTTGATAACGACGAGATCCCAGGTAAGCGTCTACCCGTCTTGACCAACGCTTGCAGGGGGGAGCGGCCTGCAGCGCAAGACGTGCAACCACGGAAAGAGGGAGTCCAGGAGGGTGGCCAATCTTGACATTATTACACTCAGGAATTAAAAAAAATATATTGTAGCATCCCATGAAATGTGATCTTTCACACATAATGAGAGAGGTTGGCAAAGAACTAAAACTCAATTAAATATATCAACTTCCCCTTAAGCCTCTCATATACTCCACATTTAGGAGCAAGCCTACTCCTACACAATAAGCAGTGCGGTATATGAAAAGAGTAGGCGTATCAAATAAACAGAGCAACATGGTTAAGGTCCAGCCAGATATGTAAATGTTTGCCAGAACATCCAGTGTGTGTCTGCCGTTCGGTCAAAACTGGATCAGTCCAGAGGCCGCCCCGTCAGATCTCTTTTGAACAAAACAGTGGTCGAAATGCTGTTGAGAACAGTTTTACAGTTACAACAACAGAAAAAAGACTCAAATATATGCTGGATGGTTTATTCATTAAGGGAGAAAGCTGTCTCTCTTGTGGAGGATTTGCCACAGAGACCTGGGCATGTGGTATGGTCTCTGCACGGTGCCGTCATTACGCTCCAGACCCTCCACTAGAGGAGACAGAAACATCACAGTGGAAATAAAAACAATATAGTCCTGATGATTGGCATATGTGTAGTAGCTTGAGAGTGAAATGTGTGTGTGAGTGTGTGTGAAGGATTACTCCATATATCCCTTTATGTGCTCGACTGTTTCATTAACGGAAGCGAATCCAGGGAGAGAGAAGTCTGGAGGAACGTCCTGCCAGTCAAAGCTAGGCAGACATCTCCCTAGTTCTGGGTGGAGGGAGAGACAGAAAATAATATGACTAACAATTAAACCTGCTGACTTATCACTGCAGGTATAAGTACTTTCCTGGTGGTTTGGTTATGTTTTGGTACATAGCATAGTCAAACTGTTACAAAACAGAATGGACAAATTAACAGGTAGTTGTGTAATCCTGCTGTCTTTACCTGGTTTACTTGGCGTGTAGAAATATGGACAAAGCTCTTGATTGAGGATGTCTTGGACACTCTGTAGTGGAAATGCATGTGAAAATCTCATTAACATGCAGAATGCTATGTATGCACAAATGCTATGTATGCGTGAGTGGCTAAGCCAATGCATGAATTACATGTACAAAGAGTTGCATATTGCAAAGACTTTTGATACGACAAATTCTGTTCTGTCAAGAGTGAGGTGAGGGTTTATTTCTCAGAGATGAAGCTGGTTACATTGCTTATTTGCAGTGTGAGGTTTTACCAATGTGGTTTGGGCGAGGTCAAGTCTAGGGTCACAATACTGCTGCTGAAAGAAGTCTTTAGGCAGGGCATTTGGGGCATACGCCTCTGGGGGCAACTTCCAGAACTCTGAAGGGCATTTTTTAACACAGACCTGCAAACCAACGCACAAACACACAGAGTGAAGGAGATCTTATTTGAGTAGCTAAACACAGTGTTGCTTTTTATATTTCTATCTACACTATTTACACATTGTTCATTGCATGATAGAGCAAAAGGCTCCCAAACCAAGCAGCAAAAGGAGACCCAAGCCCCCAGACTTACAAACTGGCATTCACATACTACATGCTAAACTGTTTTGTAATAAATGAGTCTCATGTGCATATTTCTAAAAGGCTACTGACATACGTGTTTGGTTTCTGTACAATGTCAACAGGACATTTGTGTGGAAATCTCACTTGAGTGGTTGGACACTGGAGACCCTCTAGAATGGCGTCCATTTCTGTCGTTGCTCTGGCACACTTCAGAAGGTCAAAGTAGAGGACGTTTAGTTTGTCACTGAAACACGAGAGGATGCAGGAAACAAATGCAGCTTGACACATGAATATTAGCCAATTAAATAAACAATTTTTATTCAATTTTTTGAGTATGTGTATCAGGATTCAGTGCTGGAGAGTCACACCACTACCCAGCTAAGTGTTCTTTCTTCGAGGGTGAATTGGACTGGGGTAACCAATAAACTCTGCAGTGTTGTGACACTCCTAGACCTGAGTTTGGACCCCTTGGTTTAGAGACAATCATTAAACACAAGTGAGTTGATTGGTTCCACTTGTTGCTGTGCAGTGCCAATCATGAAAATCTTAAAGCTAAAGTCTAACCCATCTTGTCTTGTTGATGTTTCATGTTTCCACATGATTTGCACCTGCACAGCTCCATTGTAACCCTAGTCCGACTCACTAAAGTCCATTCGAAAGAATACTGACGGTGTTCCTTACATACTGGGTGTGCTGTTTTGGTATTCCTGTGAAGATATAAATACTTATCCAGTATGTGAGGGACTTACACATTGACTCCAGCTCCACAAAACATCCCAGTGGAGTTCTGGGGCAACACGACATGACGAGAGTCTCCAAGCAGCCACGCTGTGTTAGAACCTCCGTTAGAAGGATATCTCACAAGCCATACATGGGTAAAAGACCTTCCGCTTGAGCCCACAATAATAATGATTTTTTTTCCCCCCATGAAAGTGTAGTTGGAAATGTTTCTTACCCAGGGAGCGAATAAGAATATAGGTGACAATGGCAGCCACAAAAATAATACAGCAGATAATGTCTGCACATCTCCTGAACAAAAACAAGAAATATTATTACACATTGCATGATTTAAATTATGTATTAAAGTTATTTAGCTAAGTGAAATAACTTTATAGTCTTAGTCTAGATCTATGGCCTTAGTATAGTTCTTGTATAGCGTTAATAACAGACATTCTGTGATCCATGATGTGTAGAGCTTTAAATGGTTTTTTAAAGTCAGCTGATGTGGAGGAGTAAATCGGAGAAGCACTGAGAGATTGCCGGACTCGCCTCTTGTTAACTGGTCGCCTGAAAATGGGCTCATACGGAGGAGGTTCCCCTGAGAAGATAGAATTGAAGAATATATATATTCTATAAATTCTAAGTATATACCATTACATTACAATGAATTTAAACCTTTGAAAAACATATATTCAGTCACGCGTGTCTGAACCTTTGACCGGTACGCTATATTTTGTCTAACACATTTTATATACAGTTGTCATGGAACGCTCCCCTTCACACTAGCCATGTGGTACGGCCCGCCGCGTGCAGTGGGAGTTCATAGTCTTGTTTGTAACCACGCCTGTGTAATTAACGCGCAACTGCACATGGTTTAGTCTTGTAACGTCTGTGTGTTTAAACCGCTGTGGGAGTGTGCATCTTAGTCGGTCAATGCCCATGTTCGTGTTCACATAGTTCGTTATCTGTATTCGTGTTTTATGTTCACTGTTTATGTTGCATATGAGCGCCGGTGTCTTTATCGTGTGTTAATACACGTCTGTCCGTCCTGCTCCTTGTCCAGCGACACTAGGGCCGTTACAACACTTTTCTTTTTTTTTTTTTTATGACACCTTCTGCACACATACGCTTTCGATCTGATACACAGTTACAGATCGTACACTATATAAATGTTTTTAATATAAGGTAGACCTACCAAGTACGTAAGAACATTTATTATTTTAACATGAAATGTACAAGCTAGTTTTGTACATTTTTTTTCTTTTTTAACCATTGTATTTGACGTATGGGTTCTCATAAAATCTTTGGCATATGGCTATATCTGGAAAAAACAACAACAACAAAACTCACCGCAATAATCTGGCATGCTGACTACAGTACACTCCCTTGCACTTTCGATAAGCGCCATCACACAGAGTCCGCAATGTGTAATGTTTCAGTAAAAAATAATCTTGCATTCGATAATCTATTCTTATGACGCATCATTCCAGGTTATTGACACATTGTGATGTTGGAAGTCACAGCACGTTCTCGTTCTTAGCTCATCAACAAAGGCAGCTTGGTCACGAGCACCTGCTTTCCATGCTATGGGATGCTCGCGCTCAATTTTCCATGTCCTGTATCGAATATTTAGGCCTATACGATTAAACTGTCCGTGGTTACTGTGCTTTTAACGTACAAAAAAAGCTACACAAATAATAAAATAATCTTTACATAATAATGTAACCTTAGGCTTATCGCCAAGATGTAACCTGTGAGGCTAAGTGACAACGTCTCCCGTCCCCTACCTAAACTACGTCTACACTGACTATGAGAATAGTAGTATAGTATAGTAGTTCAAGAGTATAGTAGTGATATGTGATAACAATTTGATTTGTTTATTTTAAAGACTTTCTAAAGTTGCATGTATATAACCAAACAGGCAATTTACATGAGTTTGCCATCCCAATACTTTAAATTTTTACAGTAAATATATTCAACATTATATTATGGGTACAAGGAAAAGTGATATGTAGTGAACCAAATAGATATTTAACAGGCTTTTGCCATCCTATTACTCCAAATTCCTACAGTAAAAATGACTGAAAGTCATTCATGAGTACAAGAGAAACTGTATTTCAAGAGTTTAATGAAGTGATTTGATAACAATTTGATTTGTGCATTTCACTCAGCTTCATGTAGTGATATATAGTGAACTGAATAGACATTTCACAGGATATTGCCATCCTATTACTCTAAATTCCTACTGTAAAAATGACTGAAAGTCATACCACAGGTACATAAGATAGTGTATATCAAGAATTTAGTGGAGTGATCTGATAACAATTTGATTTGATTTATTTATAGAGCTTCAATTATTACATATATGGAACTGAATAGACATTCGACAGAATTTTGCTACTCCATTATTCCAAATTCCTGCAGTAAAAATGACTGAAAGTCATATCATGGGTACAGGAGGAAGTTTATTTCAAGTACGTAGTGGAGTGATTTTATAACAATTTGAATTGTGTATTTTATAGATCTTCGAGTAGTGATATATGTTGAACTGAACAGATGTTTAAGAGGATTTTGCCATCCTATTACTCAAGCTTCCTACAGTAAAACACTTGAAAGTCATACCATGGGTACATGAGAAAGTGGATTTCATGAATATTGTGGAGGGATCTGATAACAATTTGACTAGTTTGTTTTCTAGAGTTTCAAAAACTGATTATATAGTGGAACGAATACATGTTTATGAGGATTTTGCCATCCTTTTACTCCAAATTAAAGTAAAAACATTGGAACGTAATAGTATGGATACACAAGAAAGTGTATTTCAAGAATATATTGGAAGGATTTGATAACAATATGAATTGTGTATTTTATAGTGCTTCAACTATTGCATATATGGAACAGAATAGGCATGAACAGGATTTTGCCATCCTATTATTCCAAATTCCTACAGTAAAAATGAGTTATACCATGAGTACATGAGAAAGTGTTTTTCATGAATATAGTGGAGTGTTCTGATAACAATTTGGTTTGTTTATTTCATAGAGCTTCAAATATTGCATTGATGGAACCATATAGACATTTAGGAGGAATTTGCCATACTTGCCATACGTCCTTCGCCATATGCATTCTTGCATTTTTCTCTTTGCTGTTTTCTGTTATAGTCATAAATTCTACATATATTTATTGAGAAAATCCTTTAAAGAGGCGCATGTCCATCATCACGTTTTATTTGTTTGGCTTTTTTTTTGGGTTTTACTATTGGAAACAAAATTACTTTTTTTGCATTTGATGTTGATATCATTATGGCAGGCTTTAGTGGAGGTACTGGTGTCTATATTAGATGATTAAATACACAGCACCAGCAGTTCTGAATCTTTGTGTTAAATAATCTATGCTGATTGTCACGATCAGTCCCTTCCATGTTCCGTGTTTTCCATGTCTTGTGTTTTGTTCCGTTCCACGGTTTCATTTTGTCCTCACACTGATTGCGTACACCTGTCCCTCGTTTCTAGTTCATGTATTTAAACCCTGCTGTGTGCCTTGGTCGTGGCTGCCTGTACACGGGCATCTCGTCGTTCCCGGAAGAAGCAGGCTCACGTTTATTTTGATAACGACGAGATCCCAGGTAAGCGTCTACCCGTCTTGACCAACGCTTGCAGGGGGGAGCGGCCTGCAGCGCAAGACGTGCAACCACGGAAAGAGGGAGTCCAGGAGGGTGGCCAATCTTGACATTATTACACTCAGGAATTAAAAAAAATATATTGTAGCATCCCATGAAATGTGATCTTTCACACATAATGAGAGAGGTTGGCAAAGAACTAAAACTCAATTAAATATATCAACTTCCCCTTAAGCCTCTCATATACTCCACATTTAGGAGCAAGCCTACTCCTACACAATAAGCAGTGCGGTATATGAAAAGAGTAGGCGTATCAAATAAACAGAGCAACATGGTTAAGGTCCAGCCAGATATGTAAATGTTTGCCAGAACATCCAGTGTGTGTCTGCCGTTCGGTCAAAACTGGATCAGTCCAGAGGCCGCCCCGTCAGATCTCTTTTGAACAAAACAGTGGTCGAAATGCTGTTGAGAACAGTTTTGCAGTTACAACAACAGAAAAAAGACTCAAATATATGCTGGATGGTTTATTCATTAAGGGAGAAAGCTGTCTCTCTTGTAGAGGATTTGCCACAGAGACCTGGGCATGTGGTATGGTCTCTGCACGGTGCCGTCATTACGCTCCAGACCCTCCACTAGAGGAGACAGAAACATCACAGTGGAAATAAAAACAATATAGTCCTGATGATTGGCATATGTGTAGTAGCTTGAGAGTGAAATGTGTGTGTGAGTGTGTGTGAAGGATTACTCCATATATCCCTTTATGTGCTCGACTGTTTCATTAACGGAAGCGAATCCAGGGAGAGAGAAGTCTGGAGGAACGTCCTGCCAGTCAAAGCTAGGCAGACATCTCCCTAGTTCTGGGTGGAGGGAGAGACAGAAAATAATATGACTAACAATTAAACCTGCTGACTTATCACTGCAGGTATAAGTACTTTCCTGGTGGTTTGGTTATGTTTTGGTACATAGCATAGTCAAACTGTTACAAAACAGAATGGACAAATTAACAGGTAGTTGTGTAATCCTGCTGTCTTTACCTGGTTTACTTGGCGTGTAGAAATATGGACAAAGCTCTTGATTGAGGATGTCTTGGACACTCTGTAGTGGAAATGCATGTGAAAATCTCATTAACATGCAGAATGCTATGTATGCACAAATGCTATGTATGCGTGAGTGGCTAAGCCAATGCATGAATTACATGTACAAAGAGTTGCATATTGCAAAGACTTTTGATACGACAAATTCTGTTCTGTCAAGAGTGAGGTGAGGGTTTATTTCTCAGAGATGAAGCTGGTTACATTGCTTATTTGCAGTGTGAGGTTTTACCAATGTGGTTTGGGCGAGGTCAAGTCTAGGGTCACAATACTGCTGCTGAAAGAAGTCTTTAGGCAGGGCATTTGGGGCATACGCCTCTGGGGGCAACTTCCAGAACTCTGAAGGGCATTTTTTAACACAGACCTGCAAACCAACGCACAAACACACAGAGTGAAGGAGATCTTATTTGAGTAGCTAAACACAGTGTTGCTTTTTATATTTCTATCTACACTATTTACACATTGTTCATTGCATGATAGAGCAAAAGGCTCCCAAACCAAGCAGCAAAAGGAGACCCAAGCCCCCAGACTTACAAACTGGCATTCACATACTACATGCTAAACTGTTTTGTAATAAATGAGTCTCATGTGCATATTTCTAAAAGGCTACTGACATACGTGTTTGGTTTCTGTACAATGTCAACAGGACATTTGTGTGGAAATCTCACTTGAGTGGTTGGACACTGGAGACCCTCTAGAATGGCGTCCATTTCTGTCGTTGCTCTGGCACACTTCAGAAGGTCAAAGTAGAGGACGTTTGGTTTGTCACTGAAACACGAGAGGATGCAGGAAACAAATGCAGCTTGACACATGAATATTAGCCAATTAAATAAACAATTTTTATTCAATTTTTTGAGTATGTGTATCAGGATTCAGTGCTGGAGAGTCACACCACTACCCAGCTAAGTGTTCTTTCTTCGAGGGTGAATTGGACTGGGGTAACCAATAAACTCTGCAGTGTTGTGACACTCCTAGACCTGAGTTTGGACCCCTTGGTTTAGAGACAATCATTAAACACAAGTGATTTGATTGGTTCCACTTGTTGCTGTGCAGTGCCAATCATGAAAATCTTAAAGCTAAAGTCTAACCCATCTTGTCTTGTTGATGTTTCATGTTTCCACATGATTTGCACCTGCACAGCTCCATTGTAACCCTAGTCCGACTCACTAAAGTCCATTCGAAAGAATACTGACGGTGTTCCTTACATACTGGGTGTGCTGTTTTGGTATTCCTGTGAAGATATAAATACTTATCCAGTATGTGAGGGACTTACACATTGACTCCAGCTCCACAAAACATCCCAGTGGAGTTCTGGGGCAACACGACATGACGAGAGTCTCCAAGCAGCCACGCTGTGTTAGAACCTCCGTTAGAAGGATATCTCACAAGCCATACATGGGTAAAAGACCTTCCGCTTGAGCCCACAATAATAATGATTTTTTTTCCCCCCATGAAAGTGTAGTTGGAAATGTTTCTTACCCAGGGAGCGAATAAGAATATAGGTGACAATGGCAGCCACAAAAATAATACAGCAGATAATGTCTGCACATCTCCTGAACAAAAACAAGAAATATTATTACACATTGCATGATTTAAATTATGTATTAAAGTTATTTAGCTAAGTGAAATAACTTTATAGTCTTAGTCTAGATCTATGGCCTTAGTATAGTTCTTGTATAGCGTTAATAACAGACATTCTGTGATCCATGATGTGTAGAGCTTTAAATGGTTTTTTAAAGTCAGCTGATGTGGAGGAGTAAATCGGAGAAGCACTGAGAGATTGCCGGACTCGCCTCTTGTTAACTGGTCGCCTGAAAATGGGCTCATACGGAGGAGGTTCCCCTGAGAAGATAGAATTGAAGAATATATATATTCTATAAATTCTAAGTATATACCATTACATTACAATGAATTTAAACCTTTGAAAAACATATATTCAGTCACGCGTGTCTGAACCTTTGACCGGTACGCTATATTTTGTCTAACACATTTTATATACAGTTGTCATGGAACGCTCCCCTTCACACTAGCCATGTGGTACGGCCCGCCGCGTGCAGTGGGAGTTCATAGTCTTGTTTGTAACCACGCCTGTGTAATTAACGCGCAACTGCACATGGTTTAGTCTTGTAACGTCTGTGTGTTTAAACCGCTGTGGGAGTGTGCATCTTAGTCGGTCAATGCCCATGTTCGTGTTCACATAGTTCGTTATCTGTATTCGTGTTTTATGTTCACTGTTTATGTTGCATATGAGCGCCGGTGTCTTTATCGTGTGTTAATACACGTCTGTCCGTCCTGCTCCTTGTCCAGCGACACTAGGGCCGTTACAACACTTTTCTTTTTTTTTTTTTTATGACACCTTCTGCACACATACGCTTTCGATCTGATACACAGTTACAGATCGTACACTATATAAATGTTTTTAATATAAGGTAGACCTACCAAGTACGTAAGAACATTTATTATTTTAACATGAAATGTACAAGCTAGTTTTGTACATTTTTTTTCTTTTTTAACCATTGTATTTGACGTATGGGTTCTCATAAAATCTTTGGCATATGGCTATATCTGGAAAAAACAACAACAACAAAACTCACCGCAATAATCTGGCATGCTGACTACAGTACACTCCCTTGCACTTTCGATAAGCGCCATCACACAGAGTCCGCAATGTGTAATGTTTCAGTAAAAAATAATCTTGCATTCGATAATCTATTCTTATGACGCATCATTCCAGGTTATTGACACATTGTGATGTTGGAAGTCACAGCACGTTCTCGTTCTTAGCTCATCAACAAAGGCAGCTTGGTCACGAGCACCTGCTTTCCATGCTATGGGATGCTCGCGCTCAATTTTCCATGTCCTGTATCGAATATTTAGGCCTATACGATTAAACTGTCCGTGGTTACTGTGCTTTTAACGTACAAAAAAAGCTACACAAATAATAAAATAATCTTTACATAATAATGTAACCTTAGGCTTATCGCCAAGATGTAACCTGTGAGGCTAAGTGACAACGTCTCCCGTCCCCTACCTAAACTACGTCTACACTGACTATGAGAATAGTAGTATAGTATAGTAGTTCAAGAGTATAGTAGTGATATGTGATAACAATTTGATTTGTTTATTTTAAAGACTTTCTAAAGTTGCATGTATATAACCAAACAGGCAATTTACATGAGTTTGCCATCCCAATACTTTAAATTTTTACAGTAAATATATTCAACATTATATTATGGGTACAAGGAAAAGTGATATGTAGTGAACCAAATAGATATTTAACAGGCTTTTGCCATCCTATTACTCCAAATTCCTACAGTAAAAATGACTGAAAGTCATTCATGAGTACAAGAGAAACTGTATTTCAAGAGTTTAATGAAGTGATTTGATAACAATTTGATTTGTGCATTTCACTCAGCTTCATGTAGTGATATATAGTGAACTGAATAGACATTTCACAGGATATTGCCATCCTATTACTCTAAATTCCTACTGTAAAAATGACTGAAAGTCATACCACAGGTACATAAGATAGTGTATATCAAGAATTTAGTGGAGTGATCTGATAACAATTTGATTTGATTTATTTATAGAGCTTCAATTATTACATATATGGAACTGAATAGACATTCGACAGAATTTTGCTACTCCATTATTCCAAATTCCTGCAGTAAAAATGACTGAAAGTCATATCATGGGTACAGGAGGAAGTTTATTTCAAGTACGTAGTGGAGTGATTTTATAACAATTTGAATTGTGTATTTTATAGATCTTCGAGTAGTGATATATGTTGAACTGAACAGATGTTTAAGAGGATTTTGCCATCCTATTACTCAAGCTTCCTACAGTAAAACACTTGAAAGTCATACCATGGGTACATGAGAAAGTGGATTTCATGAATATTGTGGAGGGATCTGATAACAATTTGACTAGTTTGTTTTCTAGAGTTTCAAAAACTGATTATATAGTGGAACGAATACATGTTTATGAGGATTTTGCCATCCTTTTACTCCAAATTAAAGTAAAAACATTGGAACGTAATAGTATGGATACACAAGAAAGTGTATTTCAAGAATATATTGGAAGGATTTGATAACAATATGAATTGTGTATTTTATAGTGCTTCAACTATTGCATATATGGAACAGAATAGGCATGAACAGGATTTTGCCATCCTATTATTCCAAATTCCTACAGTAAAAATGAGTTATACCATGAGTACATGAGAAAGTGTTTTTCATGAATATAGTGGAGTGTTCTGATAACAATTTGGTTTGTTTATTTCATAGAGCTTCAAATATTGCATTGATGGAACCATATAGACATTTAGGAGGAATTTGCCATACTTGCCATACGTCCTTCGCCATATGCATTCTTGCATTTTTCTCTTTGCTGTTTTCTGTTATAGTCATAAATTCTACATATATTTATTGAGAAAATCCTTTAAAGAGGCGCATGTCCATCATCACGTTTTATTTGTTTGGCTTTTTTTTTTGGTTTTACTATTGGAAACAAAATTACTTTTTTTGCATTTGATGTTGATATCATTATGGCAGGCTTTAGTGGAGGTACTGGTGTCTATATTAGATGATTAAATACACAGCACCAGCAGTTCTGAATCTTTGTGTTAAATAATCTATGCTGATTGTCACGATCAGTCCCTTCCATGTTCCGTGTTTTCCATGTCTTGTGTTTTGTTCCGTTCCACGGTTTCATTTTGTCCTCACACTGATTGCGTACACCTGTCCCTCGTTTCTAGTTCATGTATTTAAACCCTGCTGTGTGCCTTGGTCGTGGCTGCCTGTACACGGGCATCTCGTCGTTCCCGGAAGAAGCAGGCTCACGTTTATTTTGATAACGACGAGATCCCAGGTAAGCGTCTACCCGTCTTGACCAACGCTTGCAGGGGGGAGCGGCCTGCAGCGCAAGACGTGCAACCACGGAAAGAGGGAGTCCAGGAGGGTGGCCAATCTTGACATTATTACACTCAGGAATTAAAAAAAATATATTGTAGCATCCCATGAAATGTGATCTTTCACACATAATGAGAGAGGTTGGCAAAGAACTAAAACTCAATTAAATATATCAACTTCCCCTTAAGCCTCTCATATACTCCACATTTAGGAGCAAGCCTACTCCTACACAATAAGCAGTGCGGTATATGAAAAGAGTAGGCGTATCAAATAAACAGAGCAACATGGTTAAGGTCCAGCCAGATATGTAAATGTTTGCCAGAACATCCAGTGTGTGTCTGCCGTTCGGTCAAAACTGGATCAGTCCAGAGGCCGCCCCGTCAGATCTCTTTTGAACAAAACAGTGGTCGAAATGCTGTTGAGAACAGTTTTGCAGTTACAACAACAGAAAAAAGACTCAAATATATGCTGGATGGTTTATTCATTAAGGGAGAAAGCTGTCTCTCTTGTAGAGGATTTGCCACAGAGACCTGGGCATGTGGTATGGTCTCTGCACGGTGCCGTCATTACGCTCCAGACCCTCCACTAGAGGAGACAGAAACATCACAGTGGAAATAAAAACAATATAGTCCTGATGATTGGCATATGTGTAGTAGCTTGAGAGTGAAATGTGTGTGTGAGTGTGTGTGAAGGATTACTCCATATATCCCTTTATGTGCTCGACTGTTTCATTAACGGAAGCGAATCCAGGGAGAGAGAAGTCTGGAGGAACGTCCTGCCAGTCAAAGCTAGGCAGACATCTCCCTAGTTCTGGGTGGAGGGAGAGACAGAAAATAATATGACTAACAATTAAACCTGCTGACTTATCACTGCAGGTATAAGTACTTTCCTGGTGGTTTGGTTATGTTTTGGTACATAGCATAGTCAAACTGTTACAAAACAGAATGGACAAATTAACAGGTAGTTGTGTAATCCTGCTGTCTTTACCTGGTTTACTTGGCGTGTAGAAATATGGACAAAGCTCTTGATTGAGGATGTCTTGGACACTCTGTAGTGGAAATGCATGTGAAAATCTCATTAACATGCAGAATGCTATGTATGCACAAATGCTATGTATGCGTGAGTGGCTAAGCCAATGCATGAATTACATGTACAAAGAGTTGCATATTGCAAAGACTTTTGATACGACAAATTCTGTTCTGTCAAGAGTGAGGTGAGGGTTTATTTCTCAGAGATGAAGCTGGTTACATTGCTTATTTGCAGTGTGAGGTTTTACCAATGTGGTTTGGGCGAGGTCAAGTCTAGGGTCACAATACTGCTGCTGAAAGAAGTCTTTAGGCAGGGCATTTGGGGCATACGCCTCTGGGGGCAACTTCCAGAACTCTGAAGGGCATTTTTTAACACAGACCTGCAAACCAACGCACAAACACACAGAGTGAAGGAGATCTTATTTGAGTAGCTAAACACAGTGTTGCTTTTTATATTTCTATCTACACTATTTACACATTGTTCATTGCATGATAGAGCAAAAGGCTCCCAAACCAAGCAGCAAAAGGAGACCCAAGCCCCCAGACTTACAAACTGGCATTCACATACTACATGCTAAACTGTTTTGTAATAAATGAGTCTCATGTGCATATTTCTAAAAGGCTACTGACATACGTGTTTGGTTTCTGTACAATGTCAACAGGACATTTGTGTGGAAATCTCACTTGAGTGGTTGGACACTGGAGACCCTCTAGAATGGCGTCCATTTCTGTCGTTGCTCTGGCACACTTCAGAAGGTCAAAGTAGAGGACGTTTGGTTTGTCACTGAAACACGAGAGGATGCAGGAAACAAATGCAGCTTGACACATGAATATTAGCCAATTAAATAAACAATTTTTATTCAATTTTTTGAGTATGTGTATCAGGATTCAGTGCTGGAGAGTCACACCACTACCCAGCTAAGTGTTCTTTCTTCGAGGGTGAATTGGACTGGGGTAACCAATAAACTCTGCAGTGTTGTGACACTCCTAGACCTGAGTTTGGACCCCTTGGTTTAGAGACAATCATTAAACACAAGTGATTTGATTGGTTCCACTTGTTGCTGTGCAGTGCCAATCATGAAAATCTTAAAGCTAAAGTCTAACCCATCTTGTCTTGTTGATGTTTCATGTTTCCACATGATTTGCACCTGCACAGCTCCATTGTAACCCTAGTCCGACTCACTAAAGTCCATTCGAAAGAATACTGACGGTGTTCCTTACATACTGGGTGTGCTGTTTTGGTATTCCTGTGAAGATATAAATACTTATCCAGTATGTGAGGGACTTACACATTGACTCCAGCTCCACAAAACATCCCAGTGGAGTTCTGGGGCAACACGACATGACGAGAGTCTCCAAGCAGCCACGCTGTGTTAGAACCTCCGTTAGAAGGATATCTCACAAGCCATACATGGGTAAAAGACCTTCCGCTTGAGCCCACAATAATAATGATTTTTTTTTCCCCCATGAAAGTGTAGTTGGAAATGTTTCTTACCCAGGGAGCGAATAAGAATATAGGTGACAATGGCAGCCACAAAAATAATACAGCAGATAATGTCTGCACATCTCCTGAACAAAAACAAGAAATATTATTACACATTGCATGATTTAAATTATGTATTAAAGTTATTTAGCTAAGTGAAATAACTTTATAGTCTTAGTCTAGATCTATGACCTTAGTATAGTTCTTGTATAGCGTTAATAACAGACATTCTGTGATCCATGATGTGTAGAGCTTTAAATGGTTTTTTAAAGTCGGCTGATGTGGAGGAGTAAATCGGAGGTATGGTCTCTGCACGGTGCCGTCGTTACGCTCCAGATCCTCCACTAGAGGAGACAGAAACATCATAGTGGAAATAAAACCAATATAGTCCTCATGATTGGCATATGTGTAGTAGCTTGAGAGTGAAATGTGAGCTAATAATGTTTTTTATAATTCTATTCTCCCTGAAGTAAAGGGACGAGACCATACAAGCTTTCGACTGTGTGTGCCCAATGTCATTATGAACTGCTGGAATGAAGAGAGAGAGAGTGTGTGTGTGTGTGTGTGTGTGTGTGTGTGTGTGTGTGTGTGTGTGTGTGTGTGTGCAGCTTACAGAAGCAGAGGAAAAGGGTGTCCACACACATGCTGTACACACTAAAGAAGCCCTGCGCGATGAAATAAGCTCCCACAATCACCGTCTAAAAAAACAGCAGTAGTAGATATACATGCTGGGCCTTCAGTATTATGAGAGGAACTGCTGTCCAGAATAAATGTGTAAATCATGGTTATTTACAAACAAAGTGACTTTACAATCACTGTCAATAAGCATTTTGGAATCTAAAAAA
Source organism: Electrophorus electricus (assembly GCF_041902795.1). Classification (NCBI taxonomy): domain Eukaryota; kingdom Metazoa; phylum Chordata; class Actinopteri; order Gymnotiformes; family Gymnotidae; genus Electrophorus; species Electrophorus electricus. Next base: position 14,518,616 of record NC_137505.1, on the reverse strand, counting down.
GAAAGAACCATTTCTTCAGTGTACTGAATATGCTGATGTTTTGTTCTCACACAGACGCAAGTGTCAGCACTTGAGCTTTTCTGAGGTTACAATACGTACAATAACGGGCAACCAGTAATAATGCAGCAGCTGAAGCTGGAAATTGTCATATGGCAGCCTGATTCTCCCAGAGAAGAAGAAGAAAGCCAGCAGACCTTACAGGGAATGTAGAAAAACCCTCAGAGTTACCTATTAAAGTGTGTTGCCATGTGCCATCATGGTCAGAATGTGATGAAGTGTAGTATGGGTAATATACACATGACTTCACTCTATATTTCTCACCTACAAATCCGACCACTAGCACCTTGCAGGAAAACAGCAGCGTGTCTGTAACACAGTCCAACACCACCACCCTGTGGACAGAGGGACATGGTCAAGGACAACGTGCTAAATATGAGCTAGAACAACCAGACACAAAAATGACTGATCAAAACAGCTAATGTCAACAAATATGTATACAAATTAAAGTCATATTCATATGAATATGTAATGATAAATTCCAACATTTAATATTTTTGCCTTAAAAAATGGAAATGGAAGTAATTTGTTCCACAACAGTAACATTACATCATTTATATACACACAAACCCAGATTGTGTTTTAGACTAAAATGTAATTCATGATAAGTAGAATCTTTACATTGCAACTCTCTTCTTTACCTTTAAACACATTGAAACAGCGTTTCAAAGCATTGTAATCGCGCTAAACACTGTTTCAGGGCAAGAGATTGTGTTTTAGACTAAAATGTAATGCATTATAAATGGAATATTTATATTGCTACTCTGTTCTTTACCTTTTAAACACATTGAAACAGCATTGTAATCGCCCAACAACACTGTTTCAGGGTAAGAGATTTTGTTTTAGACTAAAATGTAATGCATTATAAATGGTATCTTTACATTGCTACTCTGTTCTTTACCTTTTAAACACATTGAAACAGCATTGTAATCGCCCTAAACACTGTTTCAAGGCAAGAGTTTGTGTTTTAGACTAAAATGTAATGCATTATAAATGGAATCTTTACATTGCTACTCTGTTCTTTACCTTTTAAACACATTGAAACAGCATTGTAATCGCCCTAAACACTGTTTCAAGGCAAGAGTTTGTGTTTTAGACTAAAATGTAATGCATTATAAATGGAATCTTTACATTGCTACTCTGTTCTTTACCTTTTAAACACATTGAAACAGCATTGTAATCGCCCTAAACACTGTTTCAAGGCAAGAGTTTGTGTTTTAGACTAAAATGTAATGCATTATAAATGGAATCTTTACATTGCTACTCTGTTCTTTACCTTTTAAACATATTGAAACAGCATTGTAATCGCCCTAAACACTGTTTCAGGGCAAGAGATTGTGTTAAAGACTAAAATGTAATGCATTATAAATGGTATCTTTACATTGCTACTCTGTTCTTTACCTTTTAAATACATTGAAACATTTTTCATCAGCTTACACTAATGGTCTTTGTAATGATGAGCATTAATGATTAGAGGGGGTATCTCCCTCAATTATAGAGTGGATGAACTCTTGTTATGCAATTGATTAATTGACAGAGGTGCTGCAAGTTCAGGAGCCTCTCAGTTGGAAAGGTGTAGGAAATACTGCAGTCAGCAAGGTATCAGCAAGCACTTAGAGTGCCAGAGAGTCTAAGAATAGAAGCTGTTTTTTTCTTGGCCTTCTGTTTTTCAGTGTGGCAGCATCGCTGAAAGGTCAAGATGTTGTTTTAGCACACAGAACCACCTTTGAGTAACGCAAGACAAAGAACTTGTCTTTTCTGAGAAGCGTGTAAAGAGAAAGCAATCACTTGCTAAAGCCTGCCCAAAAAACAATGGCATCGATCAGGGCTCTGCTCTGCTTCAGACAGAAATATTCAAAATTAAAACTAAAACAGCAGTAGATGTTTTAAAAAAAATCAAAGCTCTGTGATTTAGCTAATTTAGCTAATTGATGGTTATTATGGCACATCACATTCAGCCTCAAAGAACAAACAATCTCTCTCGTTCATTTGGTTAGTAGTCCTGTTTTCATCTTTCCATAATGGTATATTCTCTTGCCCTTCAGATTCCTTCAGTGAGATCTCCCACTCCAAGAAGGTTAAATTTGAGAATCCTGCGCGGGGCGGGAGCCCTGGCCCTCGAATTCGGGCGGGGACACCCTGGCCCTCGGATCCGGGGTTCAATTCAATCGATGGCTTACCTGCCATGGTCTTTTCCCCCTCTGGAGCCTCGGACGAGGCTTCGTCGTCGTCTTCCTCCTCTTCCAGCTGGCAGGGCGGAGACGAGGCATTGACCTCGCGGCGTGCTGACGGCTATCAGAAGCGGGGCAGCCTCAAGAGGAAGAGAGAGGAGGCACACAGCAGCAACAGTGTACAGATCCTGGAGGAGCTCTCCTCCCCTGGGTTGTCCAAGCGTGTGGCCAGGGGCAGCGATTGCGAGTACCAACTGGTGCAGAACGAGATCCTCCGCTCCGTCTCCAACAGCTACGAGGTTTTGGAGTCCCTGGGCCGTGGAACCTTTGGCCAGGTCGCCAAGTGCTGGAAGCGGGGCACCAGTGAAGTAGTCGCAATCAAGATCCTGAAAAGTCATCCGTCCTATGCTCGACAGGGCCAGAACGAGGTGGGAAAGTTGTGCCTGCTTTAAATGAGCTATTGATATGGCCTAGAATCAGCTGTAGCCCTGATTCTGTTATTGTTTGTTTCAGTTTTTACAACATATGTTCTGTTGGTGTCAGATGTGCTAACGCACACTGTGGAATTTGTATACAGCCAGGGTAGCACAGAAATACTTGTTTGGCACACTAGTTCTAATTTTCACTAGTTCAGTAGGAACTAGTTCGGATAACACACGGACAGCTTGAAGCTTACTCTAAAAAGAAGATTTAGCTTCAGTTGTGTAAGCCATACCTGTTTGGATGTGCATTAAAAATGTTATTGTTATGAAAGAGCATTAATCTGCATTGTTTGAGTACCAAAAGCAAGTTCATGGGTTCATTTCCAAGGGACCACTTCCATAATTGCATCTCCCAAATCCTGTAGAAGTAAATGGTTGAAGGGAAGTACACAAAGTGCTTGATGCTATTGAAAATAAGTAGGCTATTTGTCAGCAGTATCAAACTTTGAAGCTGTGACCACGTAGCTTCGGCTTAACGCGTATTCCGTCTTCCCTCCTTTGCTCCTCCTCAGGTGAGCATCCTGAGCCGGCTGAGCAGGGAGAACGCCGACGAGTTCAACTTCGTGCGCGCGTACGACTGCTTCCAGCACAAGAAGCACATATGCCTGGTGTTCGAGATGCTGGGGCAGAGCCTCTACGACTTCCTCAAGCGCAGCAAGTTCAGCCCACTGCTGCTGAAATGCATCCGGCCCGTGCTGCAGCAGGTCGCCAAAGCGCTCATGAAACTGAAGAGCCTGGGCTTGATCCACACCGACCTCAAGCCCGACAACATCATGCTGGTGGACCCCGTCAGGCAGCCGTACCGCGTCAAGGTCATCGACTTCGGCTCAGCTAGCCACTTCTCCAAGGCCCCCAGCTACCTGCAGTCCAGATACTACCGGTGAGGGACACGTGCTGAGGCGTGTTAGAAATAAGTGTGCACTTGTTGCACTCGAGTGTGCTTTAGAGTAGAGCTGCATGTTGTGGACAGTTGTAATAACCCTGCTACACATTAAAAGCCTATGATGAGCATTACAGTTAACTGGAGCACGATTGATTTATAAGTGGTTTATTTTTATTGGGTCATGTGAGTGCTGTTATTTAGCAAAAACACCTAATGAACCGTCTTCGGTGTCTGAGATTAGTTAGGATGCGCTGAACTGCAGGCTTTGGTAATATCAGTATTTAGCGAGTCTGTACAAAACCGCTATTACATTGTAGCTACACTGTTAATTAACAGTGTAATATACTGAGTAACGGGTGTTTAACTGCATTGGTACTCTGTATTTACTTAATGCAAAACAGAACATTATTGTAGTGTTGGTGCATTGTAGTGTTGGTTCCATGTTACACTAGAATAGTGGGTGTGTAATGTCTAGGAACACAAACACCCCCCCACGGAATTATCAGCCGAGGCTGATTTCATGATGGCGATCTCTGTGTTTTTGGTCCAGATCGCCTGAGATCATCCTGGGTCTCCCATTCTGTGAGGCCATCGATATGTGGTCCCTGGGCTGTGTCATTGCTGAGCTGTTCCTGGGCTGGCCCCTGTATCCCGGAGCCTCCGAATATGATCAGGTAAGCACATGGTCCTTTGAGCTGTGCCTTAACGCCCGTACAGCATCAGTGGTGCAGACCTGTAGTGGTTTTGTGGCTGTAGTGATATGTGTGTGTGTGTGTGTGTGTGTGTGTGTGTGTGTGTTTGTGTGTGTGTAGTTTGACCTTTTAGCTGCTTTGTCGGCCCGCTCATTTTTAGGATTAATATAAATGAGTTTCTATGGCCTGTTTTTTTAGACATGCACTTTGAAAATGAAAGGATTAACTCAAAATAAAGTCATAATCCTTTTGCCGTATGGTGTCTCTGCAGATCCGTTACATCTCCGAGACGCAGGGCCTACCAGCAGAGTGCATGTTGAGCGCAGCGACCAAGACGCACTATTTCTACTGCTACCCCCTGTGGAGACTCAAGGTTTGCCTGTCTTCAAATGCTAAATGCCATGTGTTTTTTATAAGGGACGCAACTTAATGACTTCATGTAACTTAATGGTGGAGCTGAATGGTTTGTTTTTTCTTTCCTTTCTCCAGACACCTTCGGAGCGTGGCATCAAGTCCAAAGAGACTCGGAAGTACATTTTAAACTGCCTTGACGACATGATGCAGGTTATTTGGGCTTTTGTGCGCGTAACTATACGCATTTCTTTTAGTGTTGCGATGTGAAATTGAAGAACGTGACAAAGGGCTCCCGCAGCTCACATTATAGAGCAGGTAGAACAAGGTGCTAGCTGAAAGGTCGAGCGTTTCTGCTGTCATAATGAGTAGCGCATGTAAGTCGCTCTGGAGAACGACATCTGCGAAGGGCAGAGCAGTGCGTAGAAATTTGCTGCAGAACTTCGTTCGTATTGGGTGCATTGCCGCCCTCTGCTGGTGAATAATATGACTCACCCATGGGTCTCTCTCGCAGGTCAATATGACCAGTCTGAAAGGCACCGACGTCTTGGCGGAGAAGGCCGACCGGCGGGAGTTCATCGACCTACTAAAGAAGATGCTCACGCTAGACGCTCACAAAAGGATCACGCCAGTGAAGACCCTGAACCACCCGTTTCTGACCATGACCCACCTCCTCCACTTCCCTCAGAGTGCACAGTGAGTTGCTCCAGGCCTTCCAATCTACATGTCAGTGTTTCAAAAACATTTTAAGGAACACCGTGTTAATTTAGAAATCCAAATAGCATCAGAGTTTCTCTGCTAGTACTGTAACCCCCCCCCCCCCACCTGTGTGTGTGTGTGTGTGTGTGTGTGTGTGTGTGTGTGTGTGTGTGTGTGTGTGTGTGTGTGTGTGTGTGTGTGTGTGTGTGTGTGTCTCTCGCTGCAGTGTGAAATCTTGCTTGCAGAACATGGAGATCTGCAAGCGGCAGTGCACAGGCTTCGACAGCAGCAAGACCCTGTTTGATGGTAAATCTGATGCCCACTTTGGTGCTTCTTTTAAATGTTACATTAGGGTTGGCTTTTTGTTTGTTTGTTATTCTTCAAGTAGATTTAAAACATCACCAAACTGGCCTCCGATTCCACCTATAAAAGAAGACAAAAATGGTTTCAAATGCAAGTGTTCTACCAAATCATGTTACTGCTCAAATGTGATCCACAAATGGTGAATCAGGTTGTTGCCTAGTATTCGAGTAGCCGATAAAGAGGCCCCTCTACCGTAGTTCAAAACGAAATTCCGTTGAATCCAAACTTCATTGTGTAATTGTTGATCATTGTAGCTGAGGTTTTTGTGTCTCTCGTTCTATAAGACCAACACTATGCTTTCTTCTATGGTTCTTGTATGTGTATTTGTGGAAAATTCAATTCTACTTGTGTTTTTGCAGTACACAGTACTTAAGCAGACCGAGAACTCTTCTTGGTTTTTCAAGGGTTGCGACTTGTGCAATATTCAGCACATTTAAATAAATGTTTCTTTCTTTTCCTAGACGTTTTCCAAACACTTGATTCTTTATGACATTATGAAAATTTCTTTCTTTCCTCGAGTACAAACTCGAGTCCATCATTCATTGGCTGATATGTTACTATCATACATGTATACATGCAGACTCAAGCAAGGAGTTTGTAATGGTGGTACAACTGTGTTCAGGTCATTTGATACTTTTTATTGATAAAGATGTTCTTTTCCAGACTCAGTAGGGTTTTGTTGTTTTGTTTTGTTTTTTGTACCTCTATGAACATTATTGAATAATATGCCTTATAAGGGAATCTCTAATTAAGAGAATCATGTGTTTACATTTGGAATAAATTACATTCTGATAATACCCTAGCACCTGAGTCATACACGTTTTCTTTAATGAAAGGGGTTCAAACCTCTCCTGTACACCAAAGCATCCCAAGCCAAGTCTTGGAGGATTTGTCTGTCAGTCATTAAAATATCAGTTCACAGAAAGATGGATGAAACATGTTTTACTTTGATGAACTTTTTACCTTGGAGTACTTTGTTTAGTGTGAGAAGCTGTAAATGTGTCCAGTCCTTAAAGCATTATTCTGATTTTTCTTGTCCCCTCCATCATTTTCATGCTCTCCTTGTAAGGGCTGTGAAGATGCTCAGCAGAAAATGAGCTGCTCAGCTGCAGAAGAGCACTTCAACCTACATTTCAAGCCAATTCAAATTTGAACTCCTACACTGTCTTCTCACATCCATTTCTTTTTGAATGTCAGTTAGGACATCAAGATGAATTAAGCACACTAAGCCCAATACTAAGAGACTGGTAGAGTGGATGAGCCACAGAGCAGGACACAGCACTATTTTTGCTTCAGCCAGTGCTAACTTGATGCAGTCTTGCTGCTTGGGGATTTTGCAGGCTTTGACTTCTTGGGTGTGTGATGAGGATTTTGCTTAAATTAAACTCCTCATAAACACGTATGACCAACCTGTGCCTATGCTCTACCAGGACCTCATCGCGTACTTCTCTTTCAGTAACTCGGAGCCTGTGTTTTTTTGTTTTGCTATTTCTGACATGATTGGGCAACATTTTCCTTTTAATGTATATGTGGAATCCACAAAAAATATACCCACTTAAGTGTGCTTCAGCATAAATAAGCAGACACTGCAGTTTGGATTATTTCTAGGGAAACAGGAAAATATAGTATCTTTAATTCGCTGCATAACAGTTTACATTAATTATTAATCATTCGTATGTGTTGACAGTTGCAATAAACAGATTAAGAAAACATGCCGTGAAAATGCTGCCGTGTCCGTATTATAACAGAAATAATGCAGCTTCACTGAGCAGATCATCCATAAAACTTGCTCTATATGGATTTTATGAATAGTATGTTAATTTTGTTTAAAAAGACGATGAGGCCTAATGGGAAAGGCTAAAGTGTCAAGTCGGACTTGAATTCAACGACTCAGGTAACATTGGGCTCTCTAGCTAGGTTAGCTAGCAGACAAGCTGTCTATTTGAGATGGTTAACTTAGCTAGTTCACACATTACTTATGCACATCTCTTGCGGTAACAGACTCTAATTTTCATGGCGATGGAGCACGTTAGTTAACTAGCAGATTAACTGCCAACTATTTACTGTAGCTGCGATTAACGTTATTATCTAGCATTGGCTCGCTAACCGTCGGATTGCTCTAAAAGAGCTGTGACAGCTGCGTGTCAGTCCTCGGTCGCTGAACTGTCTTCATGTCTAAGCACGGATACCAGTCGATAATGGGATCATTTGGGGGAGAATGAAGTGTGAACTAGCTAGGATAATTAGCTACTATGGCTAGGTACCTGTCTGCCAACGATGTGGCAAATTTAAAATACTGCAGTTCTTTCGTATAAAGGGAAGCTTAAAATTGTGACATGTGACCTTTTATCTTGGCTGCTGGCTAGCTATTGTAATTAAGTTGAATTTCAGCTTGGACACCTTTATAGTAATTGATGGTTATTATGACACATCACATTCAGCCTCAAAGAACAATCTCTCTCATTCGTTTGGTTAGTGGTCAGTTTTCATCTTTCTCTAAAGGTATATTCTCTTCCCCTTCAGTTTCTTCCAGTGGGATCTCCCTCTCCAAGAAGGTCAAATTTGAGAATCACGCGTCTGGCGGGAGCCCTGGCCCTCGGGTTCGGGCGGGGTCGCCCTGGCCCTCGGGTTCAGGGTTCAACTTGTTCTATGGTTCACCTGGCCTGGGCTTTTCCACCTCTGTAGGCTGTGACTTGGGTAATATTCAACACATTTTTAAAAATGTTTGACAGTTGCAATCAACAGATTAAGAACACATTTTGCAGGTTAATTACTATAGTGGTAGTGTTTTTTAAAATCTACTTCTATTTTAGCTTTAATTTTGAATAAAGCCCATAACTAGATCTGCATGGCTTGCGGCTATTGTAATCAAGTTGAAATTGAGCAGAGCTAAATTATTTAAATAAAGCACTTTCAGGGTGATGTGGAGGCAAAACAACATGGAAGATTGTGATTTACATCCGCTTGATTTTCTTGAGCCTTCTTTCTGCAAGATTAAGGGTGGGAAAATCAACAGAGAGTAAGTTATGAAGTTAACTAGCTGGCGTTAGATAAATCACAGAATTGTGGTTGTGTTTTTTAAAATCTACTTCTGTTTTAGTTTTAATTTTGAATAAAGCCCATAACTAGATCTGCATGGCTTGCGGCTATTGTAATCAAGTTGAATTTCAGCTTGGACACCAATATAGTAATTGAAGGTTATGATGGCACATCCCATTCAGCCTCGAAAAACAAACAGTCTCATTTGTTTGATTCGTGTTCCTTTTTTCATCTTTCCCTAAAGGTATGGCATCGCAGCTCCAGGCATCCTCTTCCGCTTAAGTTACCTCTAGTGGGCTCGTCTGCTTCAATAGGGTCAAATTCGAGCGTCATGCGTCTGGCGGGAGCCCTGGCCCTCGGGTTTGGGCGGGGACGCCCTGGCCCTCGGATTCGGGGTTTAACTTGTCCTGTGGTTCACCTGGCCTGGTCTTTTCCACCTCTGTAGGCTGTGAGTGGGTAATATTCAACACATTTTTAAAAAATGTTTGACAGTTGCAATCAACAGATTAAGAACACATTTTGCAGGTTAATTACTATAGCTAGCTACCTATCCACTAACGATGTGGCAAATATAAAATATTGCAGATTTTCCATATAAAGGGCAGGTTAAAATTTGTGACCTTGTATTTTATCTTGTCTACTGGCTAGCTAATAACACGTGCACTTGGACTTTCCACTTTTAGATGCTACACCTGCCTGTTATTATTACCTTACTGCCAAGTCATGAAGAATCCATAGAGTAGTAAATTGATATTCTGTGGGAATCTTCTCATACCTGTCGATACAGCACAGCTAGATTATTTAAATAAAGCGCTGTCAGGGTGATGTGGAGGCAAAACAACATGGATGATTGTGATTTACATCCGCTTGATTTTCTTGAGCCTTCTTTCTGCAAGATTAAGGGTGGGAAAATGAACAGAGAGTAAGTTATGAAGTTAACTAGCTGGCGTTAGATAAATCACAGAATTGTGGTTGTGTTTTTTAAAATCTACTTCTGTTTTAGTTTTAATTTTGAATAAAGCCCATAACTAGATCTGCATGGCTTGCGGCTATTGTAATCAAGTTGAATTTCAGCTTGTACACCAATATAGTAATTGAAGGTTATTATGGCACATCCTATTGAGCCTCGAAGAACAAACAGTCTCATTTATTTGATTCGTGTTCCTTTTTTCATATTTCCCTAAAGGTATGGCATCGCAGCTCCAGGCATCCTCTTCCGCTTTCAATTAACTCTAGTTAATTGCTTCAAGAAGATCAAATTCGAGCGTCATGCGTCTGGCGGGGACGCCCTGGCCCTTGGATTCGGGCTCCAATTCAACCTATGGCTCACCTGGCCTGGTCTTTTCCACCTCTGGAGGCTCTGAGATGTGCAATATTCAATACATTTAAATAAATGTTTCATTCACATTATGGAAATTTCTTATTTCCTGTAGTATCTTCAACGGTTCAGTTTTGCCAGCATGCTCTATGTACCTCTTTGAACATAATTGAATAATATGCCTTGCAAGGGACTGTTTTAATTAAAAGAATTAAGATAATCATGTGTCATACACGTTTTCTTTAATAAACGGTTGGTGGTGCTGTGCCAGTTTCACTAATTACTTAAATCACTCAGGCAAGGTTGAAGCTGCTGTAAATGATTTTGAAGTTATCAACTTCTGCTGTACCACTGAAGGAGTCCACCCCCTCCCTTTAGAGCATCTGTTTTTTTAATGGATATAAATCTGGAAAATTACAGACTTGACAGATTAAAAAGCTAACAACAAAAAAAATAATCAGAGATGACTTTTATAAGCCGTCACCTTAAAAAGGCACATTTAAAGAGTGGATCCAGTGCTCCAGCTTGCATGGAGTAGGCTGGAACATGTTCCTAATTAGGAACCACAACATGGCTGCTCAGGAAATCTGAATGCCAGACAGACAAAAACAAGGGCTTCAAACCTTTCCTGTAACACCAAAGCAACGCAAGCCAAGTCTTAGAGGATTTGTCTGTCAGTCATCAGCTATGGCTGTGTCACCTGACTGAGAAACACCTGGGTTACCTCTGACCCATGGGGTGGTAAATGGTCTACCAAAAACGACCTCAAATAGTGACAATTTGGTGGTGGCACTGGGCATCATTCTGATCTCACACAACACTGCTGGCAGTAGATTGAGGTAATAAAAGCAATATGGGCATCCGGTGATATGGAAGAGGATCGCCTTTTAAATAAAATGCAAGTAGCTCAGGTTGAACATAATGGTACCAAGAACCGGTTGGTGTAAGTATTGAATATTAATATGCATACATTGAATAATGTATGGTTTGGAGAACAATAGTGGAACCTGAACAAGTATTATTAAAAAATTAAATTGTGTATTGAGTGTTTTAAAGTGTGTATTGAGTTAACAGTCTTGAACTTAGGAAGACCTAGGAAGGACAAGATCTATCCATTTCTTTCCTGTTTTCCATCATGGCCTTTGTTTCAATGTATAATTCATTTTGTCAACAATGCCAGATGACTGAGGATGGTAAGGGATGTGAAACTTCCAGTCAATAGTTAGGTAGGTGCATAGTTTCTGAGTTACCATAGAAATGAAACAGGGTCCCTGATCTGAATCTATTACCCGAGGCGCACCGTACCTCGGTATTATCTCCTTGGCTAGGATTTTAACCACAGCGCGGGCATCTTCCTTAGAACAAGGAAACGCCTCAGTCCACTTGGAAAACCTGTCTAGAATCACTAGCAAATACTTCAACTGACCACAAGGTGGCAGGTGCGTTTTGTCTAGCTGTAGATACTGAGAGGGATCTGCTCTAGTAGAAAGTGCCATTATTGTTGGTGATTTCAATATTCACTTTGATAGTGCCCAACACCCTCTGAACTTGGCCTTTAGTTCTATATTAGAATCAATTGGTTTCAATGTACAAAGAGAACCCACACACTCTGGTGGACATACTTACCCTGCTCTCATATTGACTGACTAAATTAGTACTTATTGTAGGGTATTGTTTATTACAATGATGTTGATTAACAAACTCTATCACTTATTGTTTATTGCACTTATCATTGTTTAAAATAGACCTTATGTGTTTTGTACTTCTAGGTATCAGCATTGATCCCAGTATTCTAGTTCACTGGTATGTTGGACTCTAACCTACTGTACTGTACTAGGATATATTCTATGAGTAAATGACAAAGCACTTTTGTAAGTCGCTCTGGATAACAGCGTACTGCTAAATGCTGTAAATGTAAATGTAAACATACGCTTGACTTAGTACTGCCATACGGTGTAGACATGGAGAAGGTAGTTATACTACCCCAGTCAGGTGCCATCTCAGGCCATTCCCTAATTTCATTTAAACTATGCATGAGCCACACTATCGTAACCTCGCCTCGCTATCATACCAGACACACGATCACATCGTCCACTGCACCTGGATTTATTGGGAATCTCCCAGACTAATAATTTGCGCCTAGGATTCCCTCAAACCCAACGGAACTTGATCAAATTACTGAATGCTTAGAATCAGTATTCTGCTGTGCACCTAATGATGTTGCTCCATTTAAGAATAAAAAAATTAGCTACAAAAATGTAGTACCTTGGTATAATGATCTCATTCGCAATTTAAAACAAAACACTCAAAGAATAGAACATAAATGGCACCGCACTAAGCTCGTAGTCTTCCAGCTTGCATGGAAGGAGAGCCTACTCACCTATAGAAAAACACTTATTACTGCTCGAACAGCTTATCTCTTGAGCCCAATAGAAAATAACAAAAATAATCCTAGATTTCTTTTTAGTATCTGTACAGTCAGGTATTTTATTAACTACTTCCCATCTTGGGGGTCCATGGGTTTTGAGAGTTATGATAAACTGGGATGTTATGATGCTGTCACTTCACCTCTCTTTTGTCACTCGAGTGTGTTGACTGAGAGCGGCGGAGTGCTGATGTTCCAGGGTGCCCTCGTGCCTGTGTTTCCTTCTGGCTCTTTCCTTTTAGCTGTGCTGCCATAGCTAGATCTGCCAGGGCCCATCTTTGCACATTATAGTTCCATAATTTACACACCCTTGTACCTGGACATGCCTAATAATCTAGTCTCTCTTTCTGCCGAGGTACACCTACTCCTGATGTCATGATGTTACTGAGCCTCAACCCGTCTCAGCTGCCATGGCTCTTCCCACCACCCCCTGATGTGCCCTGCTGTAGGCCACCACAGCTCCACCCTAGCCAACTGCTTCTCCCTTGCCCTTAATGGATGCTCTCTTGTGGGATGGGCTTTGGACACATGCAAACCATCGCGTCAAGACTAGGGCCTCTAGCAAATTGGACTGGACATTAACTGCTTATTTTTTCATTTTTTATTTATTTCTCTCTTAAAATTGATATTATTGTGGTGAGCGTTGCCAGGCAAAGGAGGATGGGCTTCCCCTTTGGGTCTTGGTTGCTCTCAAGGTTTCTTCCTCATGCTCTAGGGAGTTCTTCCTCGCCACTGTCGCCCTTGACTTGCTCACTGGGGGCTTGGACTTGGACATTTGTAAAACTGCTTTGTGACAACATCTGCAGTAAAAAGCGATATATAAATACATAAGGATAGTGATATTAAATGCAACCGCAGAAAAATGAACCAATAACATCATTCTTGCACAAAGAATTGTCCATCCCACTACCAATGTTACAATGTATTCACCAAATCTACTTTTACATATTGTTATTTGCATTCGGCACTATTAGATACAAACCATACATTAATCAATATGTTCCAACACATTCCAAGAGAAGGCTTCTCTTGACCTTATCCTAAAGAAGATTGTTTTTCTATATGGTCTTGAGCCTGGTGGAGAGGTCATATATCTTACCCTGAGGTCCACCAAAGCCTACCTAGGATCCTTTGCTTAAGCCTGCAGATGCCTCTGCCCTGCACGCAAATCAATCTGAAAGGACACAGAATCTTTATACTCCCTTATGTTTTATGTTATTAATATGTCTAATGCATTGTTCGGTCTCTTTTGCCTGTAAACACTCCTTATTACCTCAAGGGCATGCCACTGTGTGAGTCCTCAGCCCGCCCGAACCAACACCACTGCTGCGACCACCTCCGTCGTCGGGCCACGGCCGTCGATCTTCTTTTCTGATTCATCAAGAAGTCTTTTGTAGGGCTGAAAGAAGATCGATATGTATTACATGTTTTAAAATTCAAATTCTTATATGTTGTGTCTTGTTTTGTACATTGTTGTATGTCAGTAGATAATGTTGTTTTTAGTTTATAGATTTGTAAAAAAATAAAAATAAAAATCTCAATACTATCTTAATAGGTTTCCAACAGTCCCATGGTAGGCAGTAGTTCACCTGGGTGCTGGGAATATTGACATGCCTATCGATATCTTGTTGCTATTTTTTTTTTGCCTTGGCTCCTGCCACAGTTCCAGCAGTCTGTGATGTCATCCTACGATAGGTCAGGAAGCGGCTCCGTTCTTCACCACCGGCCCGCAGCCTACTCGCTCGGCCGGAGGAAAGTCAACTGGTACCCTTACCTGTGAGAGGAAGAGGAACAGCGACAGACAGGAGGGATTCCTGCATTGAACATCAGATGGATTATTGAAGTTGATTATTGTAGTAAAAAAAAATATCTGAAACTTTAAAAGGGCTGGCAATTAATATGATTCATGTTTCAACAGAAATATAAAACACAATTTAGGACTTGCAGATGCTTTATTTTCGTTAAAACTATTTGTAGATTATGTTGTGAACTATGCCCTAATTTGTTGTTTGTTGTTTGGGACCAGTCTGTGATGATCTGTAACCAACACAGCAGCATAACCAAATTTGAACTTCTGCTGTATTGCAAAGCAATATCAAATGTAAAAATATGATAATTATGGCCACATTACATCTCTATCACTTATTGTTTATTGCACTTATCATTGTTTAAGATAGACCTTATGTGTTTTGTACTTCTAGGTATCAGCATTGATCCCTGTATTCTACAGTATTCTAGTTCACTGGTATGTTGGACTCTAACCTACTGTACTGTACTAGGATATATTCTATGAGTAAAGGACAAAGCACTTTTGTAAGACGCTCTGGATAAGAGCATCTGCTAAATGCTGTAAATGTAAATGTAAATGTAATCAAAAACCAGCCATTTTTGCACATTTTCAGCAAATTGATGTTTCAGGCTTTATTGATGATTTGAGCGTTGCCTTGTAAAGAACGATAACATCCTCGTGAAACGTGACGAGATGGGGGAAACATCTTCACTACCTATCATAAGACAAAAAAGTTATTGATTTTTAAAAAATGGATATAACTGTGATATTCTGTCTAACAACTAAATTGTCATATGTGTTTCTAGCAATATGTTCTTACCTGTAGTTGCAGCAGCAGCTACAGTGTTAGGGTGCTCCTTGCTTTTCTTTTTGAGTTTCTAACAAAAACAAAACAATGATTTAGTAGAAAAATATCAGAGCATAAGTAAATTTATAACTAAAAGTACAGATACAAACCAGTAATAATGCAACAGAATATAATTTAGAACAAATTATGTCATTTATGCAAAGTGATATATACACATTCAGTGTGAAATGAAATTCAAATATGCACTACTTTAAAAATTAATAATGTAACAAAATCTAAATAAGAAATAAGTCAAATGTTTTACCTTTAAGTTCTTTGAGACCTTACTGAAGGGGAATAGGAAATGCAATCTCCCCTTCTGGGCTTTCATGGTTTTGCTCTGATTGTCCAGAGCAGGCTCAGTACATGGTGACCTAGCAGACATCTCAGACTGTAGTGATGGAGAGCTATGTATATCGATGCTGAACAGGGAAGACCAGTCATTGTGTACACTGGGGGACTCTTGAGCCTTCTTCACAGAGGGTGGGACAACCAACTCCATAACTTGGCTTGCCATGACGTCGGAGGAGGTGTTCATACTATCTGTGCATAGCTCTGATGATGCCTGTGATGATTTCAAGTCATCCTGCTCTAGGTAGATTGGCATGACCATACCACAGAGCTCACAAGATGAGACCCCTTCAAGGTCAGGATTTATTAAATGACGGGACAAAAAATGTGTCCTTCCTTTTATGCGGGGATTGATGTCTTGCGACAGTTCAGCAAATTCCTCCATCTCATCATCAAAGCGCTGAAGCATATCCGAAACCGGAGAGCCAGCTATAGGAATGGTACTTATAGGTCTAGATGTACCATCGTCATGGACATCTGAGGATAACGATGTCAAACTCTCAGTATCTCCTATCAGAAGCTCACTCATTGCTTCTGAATTTGTATCTTCCATAGTCGAGTGGAATTTCATCACAATTTGGTCTCTCTCATGGTCATCCAGGCAACTGCAATGCGTATCAATAACTGCAGTCCTAACATCTCTGCTTAGAGAGTCTATATGAGCTGTCCCCTCCTTCACGTGGACTGAAGCTGAATGATTTATCTCACAAGATCTGGTACGGAAAGCATTCAGCAAATCTGCAGTTTCCTTCTTGGAATTTGCAAGCAACACTGATCTTAGATCAACATCTAACATTTCTTCCAGAGATGAAAGAAGACCCATCACAGTTACTTCACTGACAATGTCGGCAATGAATGAACCCATATGAGAGATCATGACCTTTGTCTCCTGTGAAAGAAAGGAGAGATAACATAGAAAGGCGAACATTGAAAATTGCTCCAAAATGGTTTTGGTTGTTTGGTTTAGAATTAATATGAATCCCATTTAAAATATGATGATGTGTAAGCAATGTAGTATGACTTACTGGACTAGGGATTGCTTTCCGGATAGATGTCCACTGCCTAAAAGAATGTGAATAAAAGCATTCTTTAGAACTACAATTAATATTTATTCTAAAAATCTCATACATTCAAAAGTATACCAAAAATAAAAATGATAAATTGAAGAAGAAGAAGAAGAAGAAGAAGAAGAAGAAGAAGAAGAAGAAGAAGAAGAAAAGGTTTAAAAATGGCATACTCATTAGTCAGATCCATCACAAAATGGGTCAAGATTGGTGCAATATCGAGCTTCTCCAAGTCTGGGATGATTTTTTTGGCTCTATCAAGGAGCATTTTGCTGTCATTCCTCACAGGTTTATTCTGGTCTTGTCTTGTGCTTTTTGACTTGCTCTTGTTTTGAGAACCATAGAAGAGGTTGAATAAAAAGAAATTAAATATCAGGATAACATAACAACTGTGCTGACATCTCACTTATTAGCAACAATTCGATTTTCTGATGAAAAACAAATTTGGCCATTTTAAACTCACCTTTTTAAATACTGAAGAAGCCCGTGCCACTTTTGGAGGTGAAGGAATTTTACTATGGAAACAACAAAAATATATAAGGAAATGTTGTTCGTTTGTTATTCTTCAAACATCAACAGCCTGAACTAAAATCCATGATCAAATTATTTTGAGAGAGCTTGTGTCTAAGTTTATAGATTGTTATTCTTATTCTCTATTTAATGGATGAATCACTCATAGAGCTCAGGTCCATGTTGTATTTTGTTAATTGCACAATACAATCAAAATTATTTTATTCTACTTTAGCACATTATAAGGAAAATAAGACTAATTCCTTTAACATTACTTCCTAATCTTTTAAAATAACAAGGCTGATGAAACATGTTTCATCTGTTTCATGTTTCATCGTTCCGATACTTTGGAATAGTCCAGAAAGTATTTAGAGTGCAAGCTCTATTGGTGTTTAATACAGATTAAAGAGTGGCTTGTTTAGCTTGATCTAATTGTTCAGCTTGTTTAGCCGGTTTAATTTAAATTCTGTTTCAATTAATTTCATTTTCTACATTTATATTTTGTGACTTTTAACTGTTTTATTTGATCAATGTTTTATTACTGAATACTGTTCGTTCATTGCAGTGTAAAGCACCTTGAGATTTTGGGTTCTATAAGGAATATGCTATATAAATAAGAATAATTTTAAATTAATATTGTTATTCTAAGATTTTTTAACATTGTAGTGCAAAGGCCTTACATCTTCCTGCCAAAAAGACGCTTCTGTTTCTCCATTTGTCCTGGTCCAAGTTTTCTTAGGACTCTCCTGGAATACTTTGTTCTGAAAAGGCGATATGAAGTCAAAAGCATAAATCATTTTTACAGTTTGGTGGACAGACAGCAATCTAACATGTAAGCAGGCAGGCTTGAGGATCAGAAGGCAGACAGTTATACATGTGAATGGCAGTCAGTTCAGAAAGACTGTCAGTATGCAGACCAACACTCATGGAGGACAGAAAACAGGCAAGAAAGCAATCAGAATGGCAGCACACCTTTACAGGCAAATTTCAACAGGCAAGCAGCTGGGTATGCATATCCCTAAACCATTAGTTCCAAAGGCTAAATCTTACTGCATTGAATACAAAAAGTTTATGAATGGTTTAAACTGATTTTATTAGTGGTTAATAATTAGGTCACAAACAACTTAAACATCATTAAGTAAACAGTCATGACACATACACAAAAGGGGCAGCAGGAATGTGTCGACCTGTAGAATGTGTTGGTGGGTATATGGAAGTAACTTATTAGCTAACAAATATCTGACCCCACGTAATGGTGACTGTTGGAGAAGGCAAACTAAGATAAGTAACCAGTCAGGTTAGCGGTACATATGAAGGTGAGCTAACTAGCCCATATGGCAAGCAACAGGTCAGCTGCTCTTTTTACGCATTTAAACTGTTCATTTATAGCCATTAACAAGGTACTGTTAAACTCTAGACTTTGGAACTCTCAAATGGAACTCTCTTTTGAGTTAAGGGCCAAAAAATTTGCTCATAACATAAAACCCGTTTTCGCTTCACTGCTTCAAGTAATAAGTCCTTTTTTTTTTTGATAATTCTATTACATATTTTTTTTTTCCGTTTCAGACAACGGGACGAGTATGACAGCGACTGAAACGCACCCATTAACACTAGCTTATGTGTTAACCAACAGTCACTTCCAAATATTCAACCTGTGGCTCGGCACCGCTAAAATGATTTTATAACCGTGAGGGCATCTGACAGAATCAACACATAACCGACAACTGCTGTGAAAGTTAGAAAGCACAGAATACATACATTGTTTTTGCTCACACAGCGCACAAAGTGTTAATGGTCAAAATTATCGAATTAAATTGTTTATATTAAGCAGATTCTCTCTAGTGAGTGAACAGAGGTAGACGCAGAGAGAGGGGCGCTACTGTGGATCGACTCTTCTCTGCTAAGTAGAGCTGTTCGTCTCAAACTGCCCGCACTTAGGAACGTTATACGCACCTGCAGCGTGGACGTACCACATCGAAATACGTCACCAATTGTGGGCAGACGAGAAAGGGCGGGTATGGTGATGAAATTTGGTTTAATCACTTATATTACTTGTCTTGTACCTTTAAAACAGCAAAATCTAAATAGCATAAAAAGCAGTCGCTTACGCTTGACATAAAGCCTTGTGTGAGAAAACAGGTGGAACGTCAATGCATTCCATAACTATATAAAACTACAGCAGACAGACCGTTCATCATAAAATTAGAAAAGCTCTAGCTATAGTAGCTAAGCGGACATTTAGACAGACAGACAGATACATACACATACAATTAGATGGAAAATAGCCTTCTGTAATTACAAAATTGACTTATTCAACCGTACCTTGTTCTGGAAAGTTGACCTACGATTAGGTTTAATTCACTCTATTGTCTTCCAACTTTATAACTGCTGAAATCTGTCAAGTGAAATGACATATAAATGCTTGCGCTCACCTTTATATACTTGTAGTGACGTCAAAGCTGTTGTGATGTCATATGCATTGTGACATTTCTAGAATGCTGCACTGACATTTTGGTTATTGGGAAAATAAGTCAATAGTTCAAAAAATATTTGAAATCCCTATTTTTAGCAGCAGCCGAGTAAGTAGCTGATAGATGGGTACTGGTAGATGGGTACATCTTTCTTCAAAAGAACCCTTACATGACTTTCAACTTTTTTTTCATATAGAGACCCTTTTGTGTGTAACAAAAAATAATGTGATTTGTCAAACATCCAGTTTCAAACAATATTTGCCCCAAAAAAGGCCAAACCAAAGACATAAAGAATAATCATTGTGACATTGTGACAATTGTGACATTTCTAGAATGCTGCACTGACATTTTGGTTATTGGGAAAATAAGTCAATAGTTCAAAAAATATTTGAAATCCCTATTTTTAGCAGCAGCCAAGTAAGTAGCTGATAGATGGGTACTGGTAGATGGGCGCATCTTTCTTCAAAAGAACCCTTATATGACTATCAACTTTTTTTTCGTATAGAGACCCTTTTGTGTGTAAAAAAAAATAATGTGATTTGTCAAACATCCAGTTTCAAACAATATTTGCCCCAAAAAAGGCCAAACCAAAGACATAAAGAATAATCATAATAAATTAATTCTCTGCAAAGTTTACAAAGATTTGTACTGCAAAGAATGACATTTACTGTTTGTGAACAAGTCAGTAACAATAATATCCAGTAAAGTGGTGGTATATTTCAGAGAAAAGTTACATATTAAACTTATTTTCCTCAAAATCTTCATTTTGATTAACATTTGAGGTATGAAACCTAATATTTAAGCAGTTCCTGAAACATTGGTTGTACATGCACTTGCATAAAGTGATCAATCGG
This sequence comes from Electrophorus electricus, assembly GCF_041902795.1. Taxonomy (NCBI): domain Eukaryota; kingdom Metazoa; phylum Chordata; class Actinopteri; order Gymnotiformes; family Gymnotidae; genus Electrophorus; species Electrophorus electricus. The sequence goes on along the minus strand of NC_137505.1, from coordinate 14,498,250 downwards.
TCTGGCTACAAACCGGCACATTCTACAGAAACGGCCCTCATAGCAGTGACGGAAAAATTTGCTGCTAAAGCTGCCAAACTGTCATGTGTTTTGATTCTTCTAGTCCTTTCAGCAGCCTTTGACATTCTTCTCTAATCTAACACGGTCTTGCAGATTTCTCCTTTGTAACATACGAAGGATTCGGCCCGTTCTCTCACAGGAAGCTACCCAGGTGCTTGTGCAGTCTCTTGTAATCTCAAGGCTAGACTACTGCAACTCGCTACTTGCTGGTCTTCCTCTGAGACATCAGACCTCTACAATTTGTCCAAAACACATCAGCAAGACTGGTCTCGACTGGTCTCCCTTTATTGGCTTCCAATAGCTGCACACATCAGATTAAAACCTGAATGTTTGCCTACAAAGCCAAAAATGTCCCTCAATATTTGATGTCAATGTTAAAAGCCCGATCTGTACCTTGAGTACGTCGAACCTCAAGTATGGCTTGGCTTGAAACACCATGCTTCAAGTCTCATGGAAGACAAGTATCGAGAGTATTCTCTATCTTGGATCCTAGATGGTGGAACAAATGTCTGCTTACTGTCTGGACAGCAGAGTCCCTTGTGGTCTTCAAACGCAGACTGAAGACCCATCTATTTGTGGAATATTTAAATGAGCACTGATCCTACACCTATGTTGAGTAACTGAACCTCTGGTACTTATTATAGAGTATTGTTTTCCGAACTTATCGATATCTGTTATAGAGTATTTTGCACTTCTAGGCATCAGCACTGATCCCTGTATTTCAACAGTATTCTAGTTCAATGGTATCTTGGACTCTAACGTACTGCACTGGCTAGGATGTATTCATTCCTTGAGTAAATGATAAAGCACTTTTGTAAGTCACTCTGGATAAAAACATCTGCTAAATATCGTGAATGGAAATGTAAATAAGCCTAGAAAAGAATGGAATTAATAACAACATGACATACAAAAAAATAAACTTGGTAAAAAAAAAGCAAGAAAACAGACAAAATCTTTCATAGGTACTGAAAACAAAAAGAAATTTTACACATCAATATGAAATTAACAATAAGTCTCTAACATATGTTACTTATACTGAAACTTGCTAATGTGGTTGGAAATATTTCCAAGAGGAACCTGTGGATACCCAATGTCCTCCTCATGATACATTCCATAATTGAAGCATTCCGAGGGATTCGCCTTTGGAATCAGACTCTGTTTGGACTGCTGACACCTCTAAACCGATCACACAAGTTAAAGACGGGATGCAGGGCTTTTGGGCAGCTGGACATCAACTTATTCTCACAATTTTTCTTCATCTGAAGTTGAACTGAGTGAATTGAGTGAAGTAACCTCATGTACCACAGAAACTATTCAGCCTCCTCTCAACGGCTGCCAACGCTTTTCTCATCTTCATAGTTTCTACATCCTCCAGAGCATCTTTGAAATGGAATTTCATTGCTCCTGCAAACCTGGTGTACATGTAAATGGAGTACTGTATCTGCTTTTACCTCCTGGAATTATACTGCTTATAAACAGAGAAAGAAATGATGCTCATGAAAGAGAAAATGTAGACGTATGGCTTGATCCTCATGGCTGGTGGATTGTTTCTATGGTACCTCTTAAGCAGCTGTGGTGTTTCTCACGACTCATTTTGCCTTTAGGTTTGCTTTAAATGCAATTGTGAATGGAACAGCTATAAGCAGCACTACGATACACTCCTCTCTGAGACAACCAACAGCATTTTGTTGCAGGAAATGAAGAAAATTGCCAGGGAAAAAGCAGACATAGCATATTCAAAATACACAACACCAGTCAGGAGGAATGAATTGGAAGTAGCTGTAAGGCTGCAAAGACCAAATGATGTTGAAAGTGCATACAGGGCAATCTCTGAGCATACCTACATGGTACAGGAAATGGAGGAGCAAAGATTCAGTTCTGCAGAACCACAACCAGCACGGCAACCAGCACTCCAACCAGGACAGCAACAACAATGGCAACCAGCACGGCAACAGGAATGGCAACCAGCACATCGACCAGCTCAGCAACCAGCAAAGCAACAAGAACAGCGCCAAGCATGGCAACAAGAAAAGCAACCAGCATGGCAACAAGAACGGCCAACAGCATGGCAACAAGAAGAGCAACCAGCATGGCAACCAGCATGGCACCCAGGACAGCAAGAAGAATAGCAACCAGCATGGCAACCAGCACGGCAACCAGGACAGCAACAAGAACATTAGCATTATATGACTAATAGAATATCCTAAATTTCAGCAAAAGCTCAGTAAATATGTTTTGCTGAAAAACCCAGTTAAAACTCAAAGGTTAATGCAGAAATGATTATATAATTTGGGAGCACTGGACTTACTGTGTGGTAGGAGGGACTTGCTCCCAAAGTCCTAAAGAGGAACATTGCTGGGATCATGCAGGCAGTCTGTGCTTTCGCAAGGCAATCAGCATGTGGAGTCTGGTGTTTTCTGCTGAGGTTAGATGTGATGTGAGCTGTTCCTTGAGGGCTGATCCACACTGCAGACGTCATGGACAAATACAGAGCGCTCTGGACGGGCCTGCTAAAGCTATGCGCACCATCGTCACTAGAGTGCACTTTACACACTTTCATCATTGCTAGAGTGAGCCTTACACACTTTCATTGCCGCAAGAGTGCGCTTTACTCACACACTTTCAGACTCTTATATGGATTTGGTCCAACCACATTCTTCCAATCGAGAACCCTCTGGTTGGATTTCTGTGCCATAAATTTGAACATCCTGCTCTTCCAGGCATGTCTACACACACCAGCACACATGTCTGTTCAGAACCAGAGGCTTCAGATGGGTCTAAATGAACAGTTTAATCATGAGTGCTTAAGGAGGTGCTGTGAAGCTCAGAGATATAAACCACTTGGTCTCCCTGTTGCTGGGTGTAGATGTTTTGCAGATCTGCAGCAGTCCTGCCTCACCAGTCGGAGCACAAAGCAGAAGGTTCAGCTCCTGGGAGCCCTGCTTGAGTGTGTTTCAGCCCGCTGCCCTGCATTTGAAGAAGACTATGATCAGGTCCAGTTAAACGGCCCCCTCAGCCATTCAGAACACCTCAGAACCTCACGCAGTACCCTGCAGGAACTGAACACAGGCACCTTTGTGTTTTCACTGCTGTTGAAGTCCAGGAGCAAAGCCCCCTCTGATGTTCTCCTGTGCTGTCCTCCAAAGGATGCCCATGACTTCCTGAGTTACTGCAGCTGAAAGAGGAGGAAGAGAGGCTCGGGGCCTCTTTCTTCTCTTACATCTGCCCTGTGGAAAACTTTTGAGTTTCATATCAAGTCTGTGCTCACATGCACCAGGTAATTATGTATCACTGTTCCATATCTCATTTGTGTTAATGGACTGGTCTTAACCAGTCTTAACGTGTTTGTTTAAAGAGCAAATTTTCTCACCGAGAGCAGGCGCTTTCTCTGGACCCGATGTCCATAACAGTGGGAGGATCCTCCTGGAGGGCCTCCTCCACCTTCATTGCTGGATCCTACAAGCGATCGACCCCCGAGTCTGACTGGAGGCTGATGTGGTATAAACCTTCCTCCTGCCATCTTCCTCATAACCCTCTCGGTAGTCCCAAGACGGATAATAGGACCTGGATATTGGTCGTAATCGTACCAGTTCCAGTAGTCTGTCAAGGGTTTGTAGAATTCTACAAACTGCGGAGTGTGCCCATAAAGATGGACGGTTTCCCTACAGGGGCTGTGGAAGAGTGGTCATGCCTTTTCTTCCAGTTCCTCTTTTTGCGCTTCTTTCCTGGCATCCTTTGGCGGTTGGTGTTTCGATTGGCAGGATACAAAGGCAAGCTGTGTAGAAGACAATGACGTTTATTGACAGACACAATGAAGACAACTTAGCACATATGCTCACGTAAGGTTAAACACAAGCAACCAATGACTACACAAGACTTCACATTCATAAACCGTAACGACACGAAAAGAGGAAGAAGTTTGATATATGGGGAGGGCATGGCAATGCAGACGAACACACACACATGCACACCCACACACACACACGTCTGGGACGAGGGGGCTGTATCGTGACAGATAGAGGATAGCGTTTGAGTTTAAAAGAAATCCTTCTTTGTCATTTCAAAGGGTAGCTGTTCTACCCAATATAACTGTCTTAATGTCAATACCCAAAAATCTGAGCAAGCTTGTTCTCTTTGCATGGAACACTCTGTTAGCTGCAGCAATGAAACTGCATTGTCAGGGAATTTGTAAAGCACAGATAAAATTCTTCCAGCTATCATTATTGGATGGCATAGTCAATTACTGTCAGACAAGACAAAGGTGTAAGGACACCGCATACTAATATCTGATATTAAAGTGGAATAATACGGATTTACAATGGTCTGTGTTTGATATGGCAAAATTATATACCATGTCTTTGTCTGTGCATTTGAAATATTACATTTTTATACTGTATAGTCTGTACTTTATACAGTGCTGATATATTGAAGCATATTTTGTTTATTATCTTTTTATGATTTAAAAAGGCTTCATGAGGAAGGTAACAGTTTTTTATCTTCAGTCTGCAATAATGTAATAGTATGAACAGTTTATCTGTAACTATGCAAAACTGTTGTAAAACAGCAGAAATTGTCCTAGCTCATAGTACATATGATCCCCATGTGCCCTTCTTCTGTTTCCCTGCAGTAATCGAGGTGGTATCTGGGGAGTCTGTCCATCTGAACCCCGTGCTGTTCGAGGCAGTGCCGGGCGACTTGTACTCGGAGAGCGGCAAGAAGAACTCCAGTGACAAGAGCGACTCCACGTCGTCCTGCTCCAACCAGTGTAACAGCGTGAATGATGCCCAATCGTGCATGCATGGGCACACCCAGGCACACGCAGTGGATATGCTGCCCATGTGAGTGCATGTCCCAATGTATGCTCTGGCAACCTTTCACGTATTTTATTGTGTGCCCTGCATAGGAGTCTGGATATATAGAGAAACACACCTTTGACACCAGCATCCTCACGCAGTTCTGCATTCTATTCAAAAGTACCTTTTTATGACTTTCTATTTTTTTTTCTTCATGTAAAGAGACCCTTTTATGTGTAACAAAAAAATAATGTGATTTGTCAAACAACAAAATATGCCCCAAAAAAGACCAAACCAAAGACTTAAAGAATACTAATAAGAGATTAATTATCTGCAAAATTTACAAAGATTTGTACTGTAAAGCATGACATTTACTGTTTGTGAACAAATCAGGATCAATAATATCCAGTAAAGTGGTGGGTATATTTTGGAGAAAAGTTACATATTAAACTTATTTTCCTCAAAATCTTCATTTTAATTAACATTTGAGGTATGAAACCTAATAAGTAAGAAGTTCCTGAAACATTGGTTGTACATGCACTTGCATAAAGTGATCAATCGGTCTGGCTACAAACCGGCACATTCTACAGAAACGGCCCTCATAGCATGTGACGAAAAAACGTCATGCTGGTAAAGCTGCCAAACAGTCATCTGTTTTGATTCTTCTAGTCCTTTCAGCAGCCTTTGACATTCTTCTCTAATCTAACACGGTCTTGCAGATTTCTCCTTTGTAACATATGAAAGATTCTGCCCTATCTCTCGCAGGACGCTACCCAGGTGCTTGTGTAGTCTTTTGTGATCTCAAAGCTAGACTACTGCAACTCGCTACTTGCTGGTCTTCCTCTAAGAGCCATCAGCCCTCTACAACTTGTCCAGAATGCAGCAGCACGACTGGTCTTCAATCTTCCGAAGTTTACACGTTACTCCACTGCTGCACTCCCTTCACTGGCTCCCAGTAGCTGCACACATCAGATTTAAAACCTTGATGCTTGCCTACAAAAGCCAAAAATGGATAATCCCCTTCATACATAAAGTCAATGGTCAAAGCCCGATCCGTTGCTTGAGCACTTTGAACCTCAAGTACGGCACGGCTTGAAATTCCTTGCTTCGGTTCTCATTGACGACAAGCATCGAGACTATTTTCTGTCCTGGCTCCAAGATGGTGAAATGAACTCCCACTTGCTGTCCGGTCAGCAGAGTCCCTTGCAGTCTTCAAATGCAGACTGAAGACCCATCTATTTGCAGACTAGTTAAAGGACAACTGACATTGCTCCCATATTGACTGACTAAATTTGTACTTATTGTAGGGTATTGTTTATGTTGTTTAAAAAACTCTAGCACTTATTGTTTATTGCACTTATCATTGTTTAAGATTGACCTTATGCATTTTGTACTTCTAGGTATCAGCATTGATCCCTGTATTCTACAGTATTCTAGTTCATTGGTATGTGGGACTCTAACCTACTGTACTGTACTAAGATATTCTATGAGTAAAGGACAATTCACTTTTGTAAGACGCTCTGGATAAGAGCATCTGCTAAATGCTGTAAATGTAAATGTAAATGTAATCAAAAACCAGCCATTTTTGCACATTTTCAGCAAATTGATGTTTCAGGCTTTATTGATGATTTGAGCGTTGCCTTGTAAAGAACGATAACATCCTCGTGAAACGTGACGAGATGGGGGAAACATCTTCACTACCTATCATAAGACAAAAAAGTTATTGATTTTTAAAAAATGGATATAACTGTGATATTCTGTCTAACAACTAAATTGTCATATGTGTTTCTAGCAATAAGCTCTTACCTGTAGTTGCAGCAGCAGCCACAGTGTTAGGGTGCTCCTTGCTTTTCTTTTTGAGTTTCTAACAAAAACAAAACAATGATTTAGTAGAAAAATATCAGAGCATAAGTAAATTTATAACTAAAAGTACAGATACAAACCAGTAATAATGCAACAGAATATAATTTAGAACAAATTATGTCATTTATGCAAAGTGATATATACACATTCAGTGTGAAAGGAAATTCAAATATGCACTACTTTAAAAATTAATAATGTAACAAAATCTAAATAAGAAATAAGTCAAATGTTTTACCTTTAAGTTCTTTGAGACCTTACTGAAGGGGAATAGGAAATGCAATCTCCCCTTCTGGGCTTTCATGGTTTTGCTCTGATTGTCCAGAGCAGGCTCAGTACATGGTGACCTAGCAGACATCTCAGACTGTAGTGATGGAGAGCTATGTATATCGATGCTGAACAGGGAAGACCAGTCATTGTGTACACTGGGGGACTCTTGAGCCTTCTTCACAGAGGGTGGGACAACCAACTCCATAACTTGGCTTGCCATGACGTCGGAGGAGGTGTTCCTACTATCTGTGCATAGCTCTGATGATGCCTGTGATGATTTCAAGTCATCCTGCTCTAGGTAGATTGGCATGACCATACCACAGAGCTCACAAGATGAGACCCCTTCAACGTCAGGATTTATTAAATGACGGGACAAAAAATGTGTCCTTCCTTTTATGCGGGGATTGATGTCTTGCGACAGTTCAGCAAATTCCTCCATCTCATCATCAAAGCGCTGAAGCATATCCGAAACCGGAGAGCCAGCTATAGGAATGGTACTTATAGGTCTAGATGTACCATCGTCATGGACATCTGAGGATAACGATGTCAAACTCTCAGTATCTCCTATCAGAAGCTCACTCATTGCTTCTGAATTTGTATCTTCCATAGTCGAGTGGAATTTCATCACAATTTGGTCTCTCTCATGGTCATCCAGGCAACTGCGATGCGTATCAATAACTGCAGTCCTAACATCTCTGCTTAGAGAGTCTATATGAGCTGTCCCCTCCTTCACGTGGACTGAAGCTGAATGATTTATCTCACAAGATCTGGTACGGAAAGCATTCAGCAAATCTGCAGTTTCCTTCTTGGAATTTGCAAGCAACACTGATCTTAGATCAACATCTAACATTTCTTCCAGAGATGAAAGAAGACCCATCACAGTTACTTCACTGACAATGTCGGCAATGAATGAACCCATATGAGAGATCATGACCTTTGTCTCCTGTGAAAGAAAGGAGAGATAACATAGAAAGGCGAACATTGAAAATTGCTCCAAAATGGTTTTGGTTGTTTGGTTTAGAATTAATATGAATCCCATTTAAAATATGTTGATGTGTAAGCAATGTAGTATGACTTACTGGACTAGGGATTGCTTTCCGGATAGATGTCCACTGCCTAAAAGAATGTGAATAAAAGCATTCTTTAGAACTATAATTAATATTTATTCTAAAAATCTCATACATTCAACAGTATACCAAAAATAAAAATGATAAATTGAAAAAGCAGAAGAAGAAGAAGAAGAAGAAGAAGAAGAAGAAGAAGAAAAGGTTTAAAAATGGCATACTCATTAGTCAGATCCATCACAAAATGGGTCAAGATTGGTGCAATATCGAGCTTCTCCAAGTCTGGGATGATTTTTTTGGCTCTATCAAGGAGCATTTTGCTGTCATTCCTCACAGGTTTATTCTCGTCTTGTCTTGTGCTTTTTGACTTGCTCTTGTTTTGAGAACCATAGAAGAGGTTGAATAAAAAGAAATTAAATATCAGGATAACATAACAACTGTGCTGACATCTCACTTATTAGCAACAATTCGATTTTCTGATGAAAAACAAATTTGGCCATTTTAAACTCACCTTTTTAAATACTGAAGAAGCCCGTGCCACTTTTGGAGGTGAAGGAATTTTACTATGGAAACAACAAAAATATATAAGGAAATGTTGTTCGTTTGTTATTCTTCAAACATCAACAGCCTGAACTAAAATCCATGATCAAATTATTTTGAGAGAGCTTGTGTCTAAGTTTATAGATTGTTATTCTTATTCTCTATTTAATGGATGAATCACTCATAGAGCTCAGGTCCATGTTGTATTTTGTTAATTGCACAATACAATCAAAATTATTTTATTCTACTTTAGCACATTATAAGGAAAATAAGACTAATTCCTTTAACATTACTTCCTAATCTTTTAAAATAACAAGGCTGATGAAACATGTTTCATCTGTTTCATGTTTCATCGTTCCGATACTTTGGAATAGTCCAGAAAGTATTTAGAGTGCAAGCTCTATTGGTGTTTAATACAGATTAAAGAGTGGCTTGTTTAGCTTGATCTAATTGTTCAGCTTGTTTAGCCGGTTTAATTTAAATTCTGTTTCAATTAATTTCATTTTCTACATTTATATTTTGTGACTTTTAACTGTTTTATTTGATCAATGTTTTATTACTGAATACTGTTCGTTCATTGCAGTGTAAAGCACCTTGAGATTTTGGGTTCTATAAGGAATATGCTATATAAATAAGAATAATTTTAAATTAATATTGTTATTCTAAGATTTTTTAACATTGTAGTGCAAAGGCCTTACATCTTCCTGCCAAAAAGACGCTTCTGTTTCTCCATTTGTCCTGGTCCAAGTTTTCTTAGGACTCTCCTGGAATACTTTGTTCTGAAAAGGCGATATGAAGTCAAAAGCATAAATCATTTTTACAGTTTGGTGGACAGACAGCAATCTAACATGTAAGCAGGCAGGCTTGAGGATCAGAAGGCAGACAGTTATACATGTGAATGGCAGTCAGTTCAGAAAGACTGTCAGTATGCAGACCAACACTCATGGAGGACAGAAAACAGGCAAGAAAGCAATCAGAATGGCAGCACACCTTTACAGGCAAATTTCAACAGGCAAGCAGCTGGGTATGCATATCCCTAAACCATTAGTTCCAAAGGCTAAATCTTACTGCATTGAATACAAAAAGTTTATGAATGGTTTAAACTGATTTTATTAGTGGTTAATAATTAGGTCACAAACAACTTAAACATCATTAAGTAAACAGTCATGACACATACACAAAAGGGGCAGCAGGAATGTGTCGACCTGTAGAATGTGTTGGTGGGTATATGGAAGTAACTTATTAGCTAACAAATATCTGACCCCACGTAATGGTGACTGTTGGAGAAGGCAAACTAAGATAAGTAACCAGTCAGGTTAGCGGTACATATGAAGGTGAGCTAACTAGCCCATATGGCAAGCAACACGTCAGCTGCTCTTTTTATGCATTTAAACTGTTCATTTATAGCCATTAACAAGGTACTTTAAAACTCTACTTTTCAAGAGGTAACCCATATTTCAAAAACTGATACTCCACCGTCAAATGTTTCTTTCTAAGAAAACAAGCTGTAAGGTAGCAAGCAAATTTCCAGAAAACACTAATGTCTGCTGAGAGCCCTGTTTTCTTTACTATTTAGGTTACTTTACTCATAACAAGAAGGCACAGAAAGCACACCCATATGTATGCACAGGTTATGTCTTGATTTTATATGTTGCAGCTGACCAAAAGGGTCGCTGCTACCTTTCATGGTGTTACAATAAATTATCATCAAAAAATGGAACTCTCTTTTGAGTTAAGGGCCAAAAAATTTGCTCATAACATAAAACCCATCTCCGCTTCACTGCTTCAAGCAATAAGTCCTTTTTTTTGGTAATTCTTTTACATATATTGGTTTCCACAACGGGACGAAAATGACAGGGACTGAAACGCACCCATTAACAGCTTACGTGTTACGTGTTACGTAGCTTACGTGTTATCCACGTCATTTCCAAATATTCAACCTGCGGCTCGGCACCGCTAAAATGATTTTATAACCGTGACGGCATCTGACAAAATCAACACATAACCGACAACTGCTGTGAAAGTTAGAAAGCACAGAATACATTGTTTTCACTCACACAGCGCACAAAGTGTTAATGGTCAAAATTATCAAATTCAATTGTTTATATTTAGCAGATTCTCTCTAGTGAGTGAACAGAGGTAGACGCAGAGAGAGGGGCGCTACTGTGGATCGACTCTTCTCTGCTAAGTAGAGCTGTTCGTCTCAAACTGCCCGCACTTAGGAACGTTATACGCACCTGCAGCGTGGACGTACCACATCGAAATACGTCACCAATTGTGGGCAGACGAGAAAGGGCGGGTATGGTGATGAAATTTGGTTTAATCACTTATATTACTTGTCTTGTACCTTTAAAATAGCAAAATCTAAATAGCATGAAAAGCAGTCGCTTATGCTTGACATAAAGCCTTGTATGAGAAAACAGGTGGAACGTCAATGCATTCCATAACTATATAAAACTACAGCAGACAGACCGTTTATCATAAAATTAGAAAAGCTCCAGCTATAGTAGCTAAGCGGACATTTAGACAGACAAACAACCCAAACTGCAATACAGACAGAGGTGGGTAGAGTAGCCAAAAAGTAAAACCACTAAATTATCTGTTAAGTGGACGTACCGAACCAGGAATGGGTTTGCTCTTCCTCGACTCGTTTTGGCCAAGGGTGAGCGAGGGACTGTGGGTTCCATCAGTGCACATTCCTTGACCAATGTATTCTTAATGATCCATTTTATTTCTCATTCACACTACATCAAAGCCAGTTCACTTAATTTTCAAATCCAGTGTGCATGCCTTAAAAGTATGCAAACTGTTCAAAACATATGCCTTAAATTAGAAAATGATATGCTGCTGATCATTGAAATAATCAACTTTCTGGAGAAGGAGAACCAGTCTCGATTGCAGTGGCTCGCACTGCTCTGTGCAAACAGTGTGCACAGAAAACAGGGATCCTCACGATTCTTTCCCAGCTGTTCGTCTTGGTTTTATTTGATAATGATTCTCTCATCAGAAATGCAAAATCTAAGTACTGAACTCTGTTAAAATTCTTATAATAAATGCATTTATCTATTATATTTACACATATTTTCTGTGTTTGAACAGGCATGGTATGGATATATATACTTTGACATTTCCCAGATCTATAAACAAATCTCACATACAAGACAGAATTCTGATACCGCACCTTTTGCAAAATTGTACATTTGCCATTAGATCATGTTTGGCTTGTGTTTTAACCTGTGCTAGAAGCCTCCAGGGTAAAACACAAACCAAACATGATGCCTTGCCGGCTCCTGAATATCCCTTTCAGTATCTACAGATAGACTACGCACATGCCACCTTGTAGTCAGTTGAAGTACCTGCTGGTGATTGTAGACAGGTTTTCCAAGTGGACTGAGGCATTTCCTTGTTCTTAGGTTAAAATCCTAGCCAAGGAGATAATACGGAGGTACTGTGTGCCTTGGGTAATAGATTCAGGTTAGGGACCCTGTTTCATTTCCAAGGTAACTCAGAAACTATGCACCTACCTAACTATTGACTGGAAATTTCACATCCCTTATCATCCTCAGTCATCTGGCATTGTTGAGAGAATGAAACATACCTTGAAAGAAAGGTTAACAAAGGCTATGATGGAAACAGGAAAGAAGCGGATACATCTACTGCCAGCGGTGTTATGTGAGATCAGAATGACGCCCAGTGCCACCAATAAATTGTCACCGTTTGATGTAACTTTTGGTAGACCATTTACCATTCCATGGGTCAGATGTAACCCAGGTGTTTCTCATTCAGGTGACATGGACGTGATCTTGGTGGACTACACCCAAATGTTGATTGAGAAATTGAACAGTGTGCATGGTAATGTCGCTTGCTCTCTCCCTCTTCCCGCAGACAAGCCTACTCATGCATTTATTCTAGGTGACACTGTTTTGGTCAAATCACTGAACCCTTGGAAAGCTGGTAAAGCTGCGTATGGACCCCCAACAACCGTGATCGCAGTGACCCGAACCGCTGTGCTAACATCGGGATCAGCACAGTGGATACACACCAGCCGGCTGAAGAAATCACCAGTAGCTGACGCGTCCGACAAGCAAAATGCACCTAAACACATTCACATATAGTACAAAATTTGTTATATGATTTCATGCTGAGGGACTGGCCCTTGGCTGCACCACACACCAAGGAAGTACTCCTTGGCCCTGTATGTCAATACACTTTAGCATTGGTATTATAACTTGATAGATATCCTTTCTGCCTATTAACATCCTTTTGCTGACTCTTTGGTCCTTTCCTGAAAGGTTCTTGCAAAACCTTACTATAGGAATAATGGGCCCCATTCATTTGATTATATTGGCATTATTTTCAGTCTCAAAAAGTACAAAATGGGGGATAGTGGGCTTTCAGAGTCATCAACAACAGTGTAATGGTAAATTAGCTTGTGTGGTCTCCCTGGTAGCGGTAGGAGAGGTGGAGCCAGGGAAGGACTGTTTGGTTTGTCAAGCATTCCATACACCCTGGGTACCAGTCCTGGTAGATGATGTTATGGCAGCAGCACTTAATCATAATTCATCCGACTGTCAGATCAATATGGGAGTACGGTTTATACGAAATGTATCTAAGGCAGCAGCTGCCAGTGGTAATCTCCCCGCATGGGCCTTGTTTGGTCGTTCATGGCCAAACCACAGGACAGACTGTGACATTGGCAGTTGTAAATGGTATTACCCCCATTTCAGAAATATGACCCTAGCAGTATTACCTGTGAAAGGTAGCACCTGTCTATGTTCTGCAGGCTTGCCTGATTGTCCATTTTTTGGTCACACGCTGTGTATAAATGAGGTATGGACATTAGGCACGGGACTGGGCAGATGCACAATAAATAATATAACAGGCACACCGTCTCTTTGCCCTGCGATCCTGGGCACTGGCATATCTGCAGCTATCATGTGGGTATGCGGTAGGATGGAATACTCCAGCCTACCCACTTTGATTGTTAGTCATACCCGTCATCAATTTCCCTGGAAAGGATGTTGTACCCCAGCATTAACTATCCCATCTCTGGTCATATATACATGTTTGCAGTTGACATCTGACAGAGCTAAAAGGTCTGTAATTAATGGCACCCCTAATAGGTATGGTGGGTATGTACTGGCCAACCCATGGACTAATCCTGGAATGAACGCGGGTGGGAGTTTGTTCCTGGGAGGAGGAACTACTGCAGCCCTTAATAAAATTAATGGTTTGGCATGGCGGGTACTTAATTTAGCCAATAGGAGTGAAAACGCCATGGCATTACTCAATGATAAGGTAAATAAGATCCGTACCGCTGTCATGCAGAACCGCCTAGCCCTAGATCTCCTCTTGGCAAAGGAGGGAGGCATCTGCAAGGTCATTAATGAAACGTGTTGCTTTGACATCCCTAGTTACTATAACAGCATTACTGACATCATTTTGCACATGAAGACCGCTATTGCTGAGCCTCCACCCGCCGATGATTCTTGGTTCAGTTGGTTAACTGAGCTTGTCGGCCCTTGGGGATCTTGGCTCATAAACATATGTTTTCCCGTACTCCTGATTATTGTGTTGATTCTTGTTTGTGGACCCTGTTTATTGTCACTCCTGTCTTCTTTCATAACTCTCATTTCTACCTCCGTGATTAATCATGCTAATGTTGCCTTGGTGCCTGCGTATGAGAAAGGTCTATATACTGATATGTGATTCCTTTGGAATCAAAGAGGGGCGTGTTAGATACTGGAGCCTTTCTGTCTTCAGGCACCCAACGCAAGGTCTCTGCCTATCAGCCATGACATGGCGGTTTGACCGCGAGCTGGTCGCCCGAGGTCATCCGCTCCCTCTTCTTGTCTCCTTTACCGCTCCCTTTCTGTTTCTCTCTCTCCCTGTCTCTCTTTAAGGACAGCAGTGGCTCATGACGGGCACGGGAACAGCTAGTGGCTCGTTCATGCAGAGAACATCTAATCTTTACTAACCTTGTTTCTTTCCTTTCTACATAGACCCTTAGAACATGCCTCACTTTTCCCCGTCATCCTGTAGATTTAGGACACATATATACTCTGCTCTTATCACAGTGTGTTCAGTTCTTCTTAAAAGGGTAACATCGCAATTCTAAATTGTATTACAGTAAAGCAAAACATTAAAGGTTATTTGGTTGTACTATTCTATTGATCCTATAATCAGTGGCTATCAACAAGAAATGATCAAGCACAGTTTTATTGGGTGTGTGTCTGGAAAGAGAACTACAGCACCCGGTGAGATTTTTGGTTCAAGATTAATCATCATGCAAATGATTGTGATTAATGCTTTGTCTGTTTAATTCAACTATTATACTATAAACCTAATATTTTAATAGGGCTGGCAACTTTCTAGATCCGATTATTACACGTGTGTGAAGTACAGGTGCTGTAGCTTTACAAAATAGAAAATGTCCACAGTAGCCTAATTATAATATATACATCCAAAATAAACACCAGAAGCCTGGACTAATACTAATGTACATAAGTGCATTAAATCTAGGTAGGACTGCTCTTTAGGTAGGATAACAAAACACTTGTCCCGCCATATAAAAGAAATGAGAGCGTGATAAAGACTCCAAGTCGCCACCAGATGGCGCCCGAGACCGCTTAAACGTATTCCAGTCGGAGCTTCCATTTACATTAACATGCCAGGATACACACACTGGATGTTTAATCTTTCTAATGGGTAAACTATATTTTAATAGTCAGGAAATATTTTTTTAAATTATTAATCAGTTAAGGAATTCAAGCTGTTGCATTTTTCTGAGTTGAGGGAATATTGCATAACCCTGTACTGGCCAAATAATTCGATTTGATGTGCTAGTTTGTGGATTAATACCATACCAGGTATGGTGGCAACTTCCATCGAAAACTACTTTATCATCACAAACTACATCTAAGGAACTACCAGAAACGTAAGTAACGTTAACATTTTGCTTTTTGCAACATGTTTATTCTTCGTCGTTAGCGATAGTTTTATCTGTGAGAAGTGTAGTTGAATTGCTAGTCTGACGGAGAAGACTCAAGCGCTAGAAGTGCTCTGGTTATAGGGGACTTTATTTTGCGACACGTGAAATTAGCAGGCCTTTAGGGAGACCAGCAGCAACAGTTAGCTGTATAGCAGGTGCCAGGGCGCCGGATGTTGCAGGTAGTGTTAAGGTTTTAGGCAAGCATGGGTTTTCTAAGATAGTTATTCACACGAATGATACATAAAACAACCCACATGCTCTGTACACCTTAAACATCAACAAACACACTACGACACAGGGGATGTATATACATTAAAGACGATTACACATAATGCAGAACAGGTGGACAACACGAGAGGACATGGCAACACGGATGAAC
The DNA here is from genome assembly GCF_041902795.1 of Electrophorus electricus. Lineage (NCBI taxonomy): Eukaryota > Metazoa > Chordata > Actinopteri > Gymnotiformes > Gymnotidae > Electrophorus > Electrophorus electricus. The sequence continues at coordinate 14,482,293 of NC_137505.1, read as the reverse complement.
ACACAAACCAAGACGTTTGAGGAGGGGGTGGGGCCATAACATGACATTGGCAGTCTCCCAGACATACTATTTGTGACTAGGATGCCCTCAAACGCCACAGAACTTCATCAAATAACTGAATGCTTAGAATCAGTATTCTGCTGCACACTTAATGATGTTGCCCCACTTAAGAATAAAAAAATTAGGGACAAAAAATTGGTACCTTGGTATAATGACCACATTTGCAATTTAAATCAAAACACTCACATTTTAAATAAAAAATTGAACGTAAATGGCGCCACACTAAGCTTGTAGTCTTCCGGCTTGCATGGAAGGAGAACCTTCTCAAGTTTAGAAAAGCACTTATTACCGCTCGAACAGCTTATCTCTCAAACCTAATAGAAAAAGAAAAAAATAATCCTAGATTTCTTTTTAGTACAATTGCCCATCTAACTAAGAATAAGATTGACACCAATGCTCAGATTACATCACCACCATAGTAGTAAAGAGTTCATGAATTTCTACAATGAGAAAATAAAGCACATTAGAGATAACGTTAAGAGCATTAATATGACATCGGGCAACTACTTAGGTACAACCAAGAACAACCAAGCCAAAAATGACTTTTGAATCTTTTACACCTATCCAAGAGCCAGAAATTGCATATCTGATGTTGCGCTCAAAGTCCTCCAGTGCTTACTAGATTCACTGCCCACACACTTTCTTAAAGAAATTCTACCTGAAGTAATTGAACCTTTACTAAATTTAATAAACTAATCCTTAAATATTGGCTACGTTACTAAATCATTCAAATTTGCAGTAATCAGACCACTTCTCAAAAAATCTAACCTCAACCCATGTCAGCTGTCAAACTACAGACCGATCTCAAACCTACCATTTATTTCCAAGATCCTAGAAAAAGCTGTAGTTCAGCAGCTAAGCGCATATCTGAATCAGAACCGAATGCATAAAGGATGTTGAGAAACTTTCTCTCACTTAATCCTGACAAAACAGAGGTGCTTCTATTAGACACAGAGACAGCTAGATCCTCTAATTACTCAAAGAACCTCAATGAAATCACAGTCACATCTTCCCTCACAGATAAAGATCTTGGCGGTATCATGGATCCCAGTCTCTCGTTCGAAGCTCATGTAAATAATATTTCTAGGAAGGCCTTTCTCCACCTTAGGAACATTTCTAATATTAGAAACATGCTCTCCTCACATGATGCAGAAAAGCTAGTCCATGCATTTATTACTTCAAGATTGGACTATTGTAATGCCCTACTATTAGGCTGTACTACTAAGTGGTTAAACAAGCTCCAGCTAGTTCAAAATGCAGCAGGCAGAGTGCTCATTAGAACGACAAAATCTGAATCCATCACGGCTATCTAAGATACTTTACATTGGCTCCCAATAAAATTTCATATTGATTATAAAATACTTCTAATTACCTACAAAGCATTGAATGGTCTTGCCCCACAGTTCCTTAGAGAACTCTTAGTTCATTATAAACCACCATGTCTGCTTAGATCGAAAGGTGCAGGTTCTTTACCTGTACCAAGACACTTTACTTGTTTTTTCATTTTATAATTATATTTTTCTCGGTAATTGTTATTATTGTGGTGACTGTTGTCGGCCAGAGGAGGATGGGCCCACCGTTTAGTTTTAGTTCCTCTCAAGGTTTCTTCCTCATGCTCTAGTGGGGTTTTTTCTTGCCACTGTCAGCCTTGGCTTGCTCACTGGTGGCTTGGACTTGGACATTTGTAAAGGTGCTTTGTGACATCTGTTCTAAAAAGCGCTATATAAATAACTTTTGATTTTGATTTTTGATTTGATCCCCTGAGGAAAAGCCAGAGTAGCTCCCACTCTGAGGCAGATGCTTCCTCTGTGAGCCATTTCCCACCACTGGATGAGCCCCAGAGAGAGTGAAGGATCCGCGGCCCACAGGCTGCTGTCAGAGAAGAGCGGCCCCACTTCAGGCAGGTGGCAAAGAGCTATAATTACAGCGCATACCTAAAAATACACAAATGGCATGCTTTGGAAAAATAAATATAAAAATTAGTGAGGGTCACCCTGACAGCGAATACATTTGTTTCTGTGTTTTTAAAAGTTGATTTTATTAATGAAACCTGTTTAGCATTACCGATATCATAACACCAGGTATGTACACCGTGTTCTAACGCTGTTTTAGGGAGAAGAAGAAGGGGAGCTTGACTCTGGTGCAGTCTCTGGCCCAGAACCACACCGACATCCTGCTTCCCAAGCTCCACGATGTGTGCCTGACTGTGGTCCAGAGGGGCCCTCTCAGCGACAAAAGATTCTCTAATCAAATCATATAAACAATGGCCCAAAAAGGATCTTCGCATTTTGCTGTCCGAGCTGGAATTGCTCTGTTTTGTGACCAAAATGGTTCTAACCTGATGAAGAGTCAATTTGGAATGTTCTAGCGAGGAATATCTTGTCCTTAAACATGGTAGGTAGTACAAACTGATGCTTTTCCTTCTCTGACACACCAAGTAAATCTGCCACATATCGGATGAGTCCGATCGGCGTGTTTAAACAGGCACATCCCCATGGAGTGCCTGAACACCTGAGCCCCATGTCCACTGTCTCAGTTGAAGAATCTGAGCTCCATGGTGTCGCGTGCTTCCATGACAACACTGGCGCACATGTCCACCGACCTGTGGAGGGCCATGGACGCCAAGGCGGAGTTGGTTGCCTGCATGCTGCCGCACAAGGCGGGCGAAAGCAACCTCTTCATCAGGGAGGACAAGGACCTTGCGCTCGGTGCCATGGTGCAGAGCTGCTCGCCCACTCAGGTCATTCATGCTCTGCTGGCCGGGGAACTCAGGAAGGATCACCTCACCAACACCTCTATAAATTTGTTTTGAAAACGGTCATGCAGCCATTTGACCAAAATAAATTACACTGCCAAAAGAGACTTTTAGTAGAAGACAGAAACACATTTATAGTACAGCAGAGCCCTGCTACTACGAGGCAGTAATAGTGGAATCTAGACGCTATAATAGGTTCATAATAATTACACGCTATAATAGGTTTCCAATGTTGGGCAGTAGTTTAGCTGGGGCCTGGGAATATTGACATACCTATCGATATCTTGGTGCCCTTTTTTTTTTTTGGCTCCTCCTACAGGTCCAGCAGTCTGTGATGTCATCCCACGATAGATCAGGAAGCAGCTCCCTTCGTCACCAGCTCCCTGACCAGCCCTACCATTGGCCCGTGGCCTACTCGCTCGGCCAGAGGAAAGCCTGTATCCTTACCTGTGAGAGGAAGAGGAACACGGAGAGACATGAGGGATTCGGACATTGAACATCAGCTCGATTATTGAACTTGATTATTGTAGTTTCTGGGCTTATTGTTTGTTTTAATGCCTTCATTTTTAAAAAAAAATAGTGTTTTTTACAAACAGACTAACAAACTGTATTAAATGTATCTCAAATGCAATGTGTGATTAATGTGTTTAACAAGTTGATTGTTGTATTTTGAATTCCATGGGAGGTGTAACTATAAAAAATAGTTCTTTGGCACTTAGTGGCAGTATTTGTTCAAAACACATGTAACATCAAGCTCTTATGTAACCTTTATAGGATCTTCACCTCAGACTTTGAATTTTGGCTTAATTTAAAGGGATATTGTGGGGTAATTGGAGCTAATTCTATAACTATAGTAGTGAACTGTATTACTACAGAGAAATCTTTTTGGGATTGTGTGTGTTTAAAATAGAAAACAAAAATTGAAACAGGTAATTTATCAGGTTTCAGATTTCCTGTTCTGCTGGACTGAGGGCATGTTGCTATATTGACAAAATCCAAGTAACTGCAAAATCTTTAAATAGTACAATATATAAACACAGGCAGTGGTAGTTCAACGGTTAAGGTACTTGACTTGTTCTCGGAAGATTGCTGGTTCACTGCCACGTTGCCACTGTTGGGCCCCCGCGCAAAACCCTTAACCCTCAATTGCTCAAATCGTACTCAGTCATAATTGTCGCTTTGAATAAAAGTGTCAGCTAAATGACATAAATGTAATCAGCACAGTCAAAGATTGATTAACCACACTAAGTCCAATACTAAGAGACTGGTACAGTGGATGAGGCACAGAGCAGGATACAGCACTATTTTTTGCTTTCCATCAGCAAGTGCTACCTGGATGCAGTCTTGCTACTTGGGGATTTTGCAGGCTTTGACTCCTTGGGTGTGTGATGAGGATTTTGCTTCAGTTAAACTGCTCATGAACATGTCTGACAAACCTGCACGTATGCTCTACCAGGACCTCATTTAATACTTCTCTTTCAGTAACTTGGAGCCTGTGGTTTTTGTTTGCTATTTCTGACATAACTGGGCAACATTTTACATTTAATGTATATATGGAATCCACAGAATCTATACCATAATACTGTAAAGAAATAGTATACTTTATACATTGTAGCTAGTCCATGCTAGAAGCTCCCAAACAACTCCACATAAACTTCAGCTCAAATAAGCCTCTTCCTTTCCATGATGTCCAAAAGTATTGGCGTTCAAATCATTCTTATAATAAATGGGAAGCTGATTGACAGCACGCGGACCTTTAAACGGTTAAAAGGAGAACTAAATAAGACAAGTGAAGGGTCTACGTTTTCATCTACACCTCCTCCATTTGTTGAAACAGCTGCCTTTCACGCCACTTGCCCAGGAAACATATGAAGTAAATAATAGTCACCCACCCCACTTTTTATGTAATTGAATTTTCTTTGACAAAATCTGAAGTTATCTTATACTGGAAGCATGTTTTAAAATGCCATTTAAAATGACAGGCACGATTGTTGTGGAAATTTACCAGAAAAGCACGAAATATTTAGCGTGGGATTCTGGAGAACGGATGCATGTAGACGGCTGAAATCGGTAAGCAGGTACATGTATTAGTCCTAAGAAATGTTATGTTGATAAATGTAGTACTTAATATTCGATGCTATCAAGTGATTTATATGAGTCTGCCAGTTTGGGCCCGTAGGTGCAGCAGGCGGACAAGCAGACACTAGTTTTGATTATGTCTGGACAAAGAGTAAAATAAATGTGAGCTTTTATCTTGTCTACTGGCGAGGTTCAATACGTGCACTTGAAATTCCATTTTATGACGTTACACCTGTCCATGTCACCTTGTTGCCATGGAACGAAGAGTCCGTAGAGTAGCGAATTGATATTTGGTGGAAATCTTCTCACTCCGGTCGATATAGCGTGCTAATAATTTCAATTCTTTAAATTAAGAACCACAGAACAACATGGATGATCATGAATTATATCCGTTCGGTTTTCTTGAGCCTTCTTTCCGTAAGGTTAAAGGTGGGAAAATAATCAACACTGAGGGTAAGTTATGAAGTTAACTAGCGGTTAGCGTTAGCGTTAGCTAGCTAGCGTTAGCTAAATCATAGATCGTGTTTTGTTGTTGTTGTTGTTTTTTTTTAAATCTGCTGTTTTAGTTTTAATTTTGAATATAGCCCCTAACTAGATCTGCATAGCATTCCTTTGGTTAGTGGCCCTGTTTTCATCTTTCCCTAAAGGAATATTCTCTTCCCCTTCAGATTCCTCCAGTGGGATCGCCAAGAAAGTAAAATTCGAGAGCAATTACTACCTGCGGAGTCCTGGTCCTCGGATTCGGCCGGGGACGCCCTGGCCCTCGGATCCAGGGTTCAGTTCAACCGATGGCTTACCTGCCCTGGTCTTTTCCCCCTCTGGAGCCTCAGACAAGGCTGCGTCGTCGTCCAGCCAGCGGGGAGAAGACGCCCGTCAGAAGCGATGCAGCCTGAAGAGGAAGAGAGAAGGGGAACACAGCAGCGACAGCGTACAGATCCTGGAGGATCTCTACACCCCTTCGTTGTCCAAGCGCGTGGCCAGGAGCGGAACAACCACCTCTTCCACCCAGTCCATTGCGTACTCCGGTTGTACCGCAGATAGCAGTAAATCGATAGGTGATTGTAAATACCAGCTGGTGCAGAATGAGATCCTCTGCTCTGCCTCCAACAGCTACGAGGTGCTGCACTTCCTTGGTTGTGGAAGTTTTGGCCATGTGGCCAAATGCTCCAAGAAGGACACCAATGAAATGGTTGCCATCAAGATCCTGAAAAACCATCCATTCTTTGCTCGACAGGGTCAGATCGAGGTGGGAAAGTTTTGCCTGCTTTTTTAGAGCTTTTGATATGGAATCAGCTGTAGCCCCGATTCTGTTTGTTGGTATCAGATGTGCTAACTCACTCTGTGGAATCTGTATACAGCCAGGGTAGCACAAAAACACTTGTGTTTGGTATCAGCACACTAGTTCTAATTTTCAAAGCATCAGTAGGAACTAGTTCAGATAACACATCGACAGCTTGAAGCTTACTATAAAAAGAAGGCTTAGCTACAATTGCATAAGCCATACCTGTTTGGATGTGTATTAAAAAAAAAAGTGCAGAAAAATTAAATCTGTCTTTCCTCATTTGCTCCTCCTCAGGTGAGCATCCTGAGACGGCTGAGCAGGGAGAACGCAGACGAGTTCAACTTCGTGCGTGCGTATGAGTGCTTCCAGCACAAGAAGCACATGTGCCTGGTGTTCGAGATGCTGGGGCAGAGCCTCTACGACTTCCTGAAGGACAGCATGTTCAGCCCGCTTCTGTTGAAGTGCGTCCGGCCCGTGCTGCAGCAGGTCGCCACGGCGCTCATGAAGCTGAAGAGCCTGGGCCTGATCCACACCGACCTCAAGCCTGAAAACATCATGCTGGTGGACCCCGTCAGGCAGCCGTACAGGGTCAAAGTCATCGACTTCGGCTCGGCTAGCCACGTCTCCGAGGCCGTGTGCTCCAGCTACCTGCAGACCAGATACTACCGGTGAGGGACACGTGCTGAGGCGTGTTAGAAATAAGTGTGCACTTGTTGCACTCGAGTGTGCTTTAGAGTAGAGCTGCACATTTTGGCAGTTGCGATGACCCTGCTACACATTAAAATCGTGATAAGCATTACAGTTAACTGGAGCACGACTGATTCATATTTGATTTATAAGTGGTTTAATTTTAGTGATTCATGTGAGTGCTGTTATTTAGCAAAATACCTGATGAACCCTCTTCAATGTCTGAGATTAGTTAGGATGCTCCGAGTTGCAGGCTTTGGTAATATTAGTATTGGTCATGTCTGTACAAAACTGCTGTTGCATTGTAGCTATACCGTTAATTAACCGTGTTGTTTACTGAGTAACAGTGTTTAACTGCATTGATACTCTGTATTTACTTAATGGAAAACAGAACATCATTGTAGTGTCAGTGCATTTTTGCATATAGTTC